>NC_134688.1:166012508-166354244 GCF_050947455.1 Rhinoderma darwinii | reverse complement strand
GTCACAGTGACCCCCCATATAAAGACAGTCACAGTGCCCCCCATATAAAAACAGTCACAGTGCCCCCCATATAAAGACAGTCACAGTGACCCCCATATAGACAGTCACAGTGACCCCCCCCCCCATATAAAGACAGTCACAGTGCCCCCCATATAAAGACAGTCACAGTGCCTCCCCCATATAGACAGTCACAGTGACCCCCATATAAAGACAGTCACAGTGACCCCCATAAAAAGACAGTCACAGTAACCCCCCATATAAAGACAGTCACAGTGCCCCCCATATAAAGACAGTCTCAGTGACCCCCCATATAGACAGTCACAGTGACCCCCATATAAAGAGTCACAGTGACCCCCATATAGAGAGTTACAGTGACCCCCCCATATGGACAGTCACAGTGACTCCCCATATAAAAACAGTCACAGTGACCCCCATATAAAGACAGTCACAGTGACCCCCCATATGGACAGTCATAGTGACCCCCCATATAAAGACAGTCACAGTGACCCCCCATATAAAGACAGTCACAGTGACCGCCCCATATAAAGACAGTCACAGTGACCCCCCATATAAAGACAGTCACAGTGCCCCCCATATAAAGACAGTCACAGTGACTCCCCATATAAAGACAGTCACAGTGACCCCCCATATAGAGTCACAGTGACCCCCCATATAGACAGTCACAGTGACCCCCCATATAAAGACAGTCACAGTGCCCCCCATATAGACAGTTACAGTGACCCCCCATATGGACAGTCACAGTGAACCCATATAAAGATAGTCACAGTGTCCCCCCATATAAAGACAGTCACAGTGACCCCCCATATAGGCAGTCACAGTGACCCCCATATAAAGACAGTCACAGTGCCCCCCATATAGACAGTTACAGTGACCCCCTATATAAAGACAGTCACAGTGCCCCCCATATAAAGACAGTCACAGTGACCACCCATATGGACAGTCATTGTGACCCCCCATATAAAGACAGTCACAGTGACCCCCCATATAAAGACAATCACAGTGACCCCCCATATAAAGACAGTCACAGTGACCCCCCATATAAAGACAGTCACAGTGCCCCCCATATAAAAACAGTCACAGTGCCCCCATATAAAGACAGTCACAGTGACCCCCATATAGACAGTCACAGTGACCCCCCCATATAAAGACAGTCACAGTGACCCCCCCATATAAAGACAGTCACAGTGACCCCCATCTAAAGACAGTCACAGTGATCCCCATATAGACAGTTACAGTGACCCCCCCATATGGACAATCACAGTGACCCCCCCCCCCCATATAAAGACAGTCACAGTGACCCCCCATATAAAGACAGTCACAGTGCCCCCCATATAAAGACAGTCACAGTAACCCCCCATATAAAGACAGTCACAGTGGCCCCCCATATAAAGACAGTCACAGAGACCCCCCATATAAAGACAGTCACAGTGACCCCCATATAGACAGTTACAGTAACCCCCCCATATGGACAGTCACAGTGCCCCCCATATAAAGACAGTCACAGTGACCCCCCATATAGACAGTCACAGTGACCCCCATATAGACAGTCACAGTGACTCCCCATATAAAGACAGTCACAGTGACCCCCCATATAGACAGTCACAGTGACCCCCCATATAGACAGTCACAGTGACCCCCCATATAAAGACAGTCACAGTGCCCCCCATATATACAGTCACAGTGACCCCCCATATAGACAGTCACAGTGAACCCCCATATAGACAGTCACAGTGCCCCCCATATAGACAGTCACAGTGACCCCCATATAGACAGTCACAGTGACCTCACATATAAAGACAGTCACAGTGCCCCCATATAAAGACAGTGACCCCCCATCTAAAGACAGTCACAGTGATCCCCATATAGACAGTTACAGTGACCCCCCCATATGGACAATCACAGTGACCCCCCCCCCATATAAAGACAGTCACAGTGACCCCCCATATAAAGACAGTCACAGTGCCCCCCATATAAAGACAGTCACAGTAACCCCCCATATAAAGACAGTCACAGTGGCCCCCCATATAAAGACAGTCACAGTGACCCCCCATATAAAGACAGTCACAGTGACCCCCATATAGACAGTTACAGTAACCCCCCCATATGGACAGTCACAGTGCCCCCCATATAAAGACAGTCACAGTGACCCCCCATATAGACAGTCACAGTGACCCCCATATAGACAGTCACAGTGACTCCCCATATAAAGACAGTCACAGTGACCCCCCATATAGACAGTGACCCCCCATATAAAGCCAGTCACAGTGCCCCCCATATATACAGTCACAGTGACCCCCCATATAGACAGTCACAGTGAACCCCCATATAGACAGTCACAGTGCCCCCCATATAGACAGTCACAGTGACCCCCATATAGACAGTCACAGTGACCTCACATATAAAGACAGTCACAGTGCCCCCATATAAAGACAGTCACAGTGACCCCCTATATAGACAGTCACAGTGACCCCCCATATAAAGACAGTCACAGTGCCCCCCATATAAAGACAGTCACAGTGACCCCCCATATGGACAGTCACAGTGACCCCCCATATAAAGACAGTCACAGTGCCCCCCATATAGACAGTTACAGTGACCCCCATATGGACAGTCACAGTGACTCCCCATATAAAGACAGTCACAGTGCCCCCCCCCATATAAAGACAGTCACAGTGACCCCCCATATAGACAGTCACAGTGACCCCCATATAAAGACAGTCACAGTGACCACCCATATGGACAGTCATAGTGACCCCCCATATAAAGACAGTCACAGTGACCCCCCATATAAAGACAGTCACAGTGACCCCCCATATAAAGACAGTCACAGTGACCCCCATATAAAGACAGTCACAGTGACCCCCCATATAAAGACAGTCACAGTGCCCCCCATATAAACAGTCACAGTGCCCCCCATATAAAGACAGTCACAGTGACCCCCATATAGACAGTCACAGTGACCCCCCCCCCATATAAAGACAGTCACAGTGCCCCCCATATAAAGACAGTCACAGTGACCCCCATAAAAAGACAGTCACAGTAACCCCCCCATATAAAGACAGTCACAGTGCCCCCCATATAAAGACAGTCTCAGTGACCCCCCATATAGAGTCACAGTGACCCCCATATAAAGAGTCACAGTGACCCCCATATAGAGAGTTACAGTGACCCCCCCATATGGACAGTCACAGTGACTCCCCATATAAAAACAGTCACAGTGACCCCCCATATAAAGACAGTCACAGTGACCCCCCATATGGACAGTCATAGTGACCCCCCATATAAAGACAGTCACAGTGGCCCCCCATATAAAGACAGTCACAGTGACCGCCCCATATAAAGACAGTCACAGTGCCCCCCATATATACAGTCACAGTGACCCCCCATATAGACAGTCACAGTGAACCCCCATATAGACAGTCACAGTGCCCCCCATATAGACAGTCACAGTGACCCCCATATAGACAGTCACAGTGACCTCACATATAAAGACAGTCACAGTGCCCCCATATAAAGACAGTCACAGTGACCCCCTATATAGACAGTCACAGTGACCCCCCATATAAAGACAGTCACAGTGCCCCCCATATAAAGACAGTCACAGTGACCCCCCATATGGACAGTCACAGTGACCCCCCATATAAAGACAGTCACAGTGACCCCCCATATGGACAGTCATAGTGACCCCCCATATAAAGACAGTCACAGTGACCCCCCATATAAAGACAGTCACAGTGACCGCCCCATATAAAGACAGTCACAGTGCCCCCCATATAAAGACAGTCACAGTGACTCCCCATATAAAGACAGTCACAGTGACCCCCCATATAGAGTCACAGTGACCCCCCATATAGACAGTCACAGTGACCCCCCCCCATATAAAGACAGTCACAGTGCCCCCCATATAGACAGTCACAGTGAACCCCCATATAGACAGTCACAGTGCCCCCCATATAGACAGTCACAGTGCCCCCCATATAGACGGTCACAGTGACCCCCCATATAAAGACAGTCAGTTACCCCCCATATAGACAGTCACAGTGACCCCCCATATAGACAGTCACAGTGACCCCCCATATAAAGACAGTCACAGTGACCCCCATATATACAGTCACAGTGACCCCCCATATATAGTCACAGTGACCCCCCATATAGACAGTCACAGTGACCCCCATATAGACAGTCACAGTGACCCCCATATAGACAGTCACAGTGACCCCCATATAGACAGTCACAGTGACCCCCCATATAGACAGTCACAGTGACCCCCATATAAAGACAGTCAGTGCCCCCATATTGACAGTCACAGTGCCCCCCCATATAAAGACAGTCACAGTGACCCCCCATATAAAGACAGTCATAGTGAACCCCCATATAAAGACAGTCACAGTGAACCCCCATATGGACAGTCACAGTGACCCCCCATATAAAGACAGTCACAGTGCCCCCCATATAAAGACAGTCACAGTGCCTCCCCCATATAGACAGTCACAGTGACCCCCATATAAAGACAGTCACAGTGACCCCCATAAAAAGACAGTCACAGTGACCCCCCCATATAAAGACAGTCACAGTGCCCCCCATATAAAGACAGTCTCAGTGACCCCCCATATAGACAGTCACAGTGAACCCCATATAAAGTGTCACAGTGACCCCCATATAGACAGTTACAGTGACCCCCCCATATGGACAGTCACAGTGACTCCCCATATAAAAACAGTCACAGTGACCCCCCATATAAAGACAGTCACAGTGACCCCCCATATGGACAGTCACAGTGACCGCCCCATATAAAGACAGTCACAGTGACCCCCCATATAAAGACAGTGACAGTGCCCCCCATATAAAGACAGTCACAGTGACTCCCCATATAAAGACAGTCACAGTGACCCCCCATATAGAGTCACAGTGACCCCCCATATAGACAGTCACAGTGACCCCCCCATATAAAGACAGTCACAGTGCCCCCCATATAGACAGTCACAGTGAACCCCCATATAGACAGTCACAGTGCCCCCCATATAGACAGTCACAGTGACCCCCATATAGACAGTCACAGTGACCCCCCATATAAAGACAGTCACGGTGACCCCCATATAGACAGTCACGGTGACTCCCCATATAAAGACAGTCACAGTGACCCCCCCATATAAAGACAGTCACAGTGACCCCCCATATAAAGACAGTCACAGTGCCCCCCATATAAAGACAGTCACAGTGACCCCCCATATAAAGACAGTCACAGTGGCCCCCCATATAAAGACAGTCACAGTGACCCCCCATATAAAGACAGTCACAGTAACCCCCATATAGACAGTTACAGTGACCCCCCCATATGGACAGTCACAGTGCCCCCCATATAAAGACAGTCATAGTGACCCCCCATATAGACAGTCACAGTGACCCCCATATAGTCAGTCACAGTGACCCCCCATATAAAGACAGTCACAGTGACCCCCATATAGACAGTTACAGTGACCCCCCCATATGGACGGAGGAGAAAACACATAAACGTTCACGTTGTCGTTCCCTGAGACGTCGGTGAAGTCGTACCGCTAAAGCCATAACCTGGTCTAGGGAGTCAGAAGAGGGATAGCTAACTAGCAGGTCTTTCAGGGCGTTCGACAGACCCAATCTAAACTGGCACCTTAAGGCAGGGTCATTCCACCGAGAAGCTACGCACCACTTCCTAAAGTCAGAGCAATACTCCTCAACAGGTCTCAAACCCTGACGTAAGGTCACCAGCTGACTCTCGGCAAAGGCAGTCCTGTCAGTCTCGTCATAAATGAGTCCGAGAGCAGAAAAGAAAAGATCAACGGAGGAAAGTTCAGGGGCATCAGGAGCCAAGGAGAAGGCCCATTCTTGGGGCCCTTCCTGGAGCCGGGACATAATTATACCCACCCGCTGGCTCTCAGAACCTGAGGAGTGGGGCTTTAAACGAAAATAGAGCCTACAACTCTCCCGAAAGGAGAGAAAAGTCTTCCGGTCCCCTGAGAACCGGTCAGGCAACTTGAGGTGGGGTTCAAGAGGTGAGGTGAGCGGCACTACCATGGTAGCATCAGGCTGGTTGACCCTCTGAGCCAGGGCCTGGACCTGTAGGGAGAGACCCTGCATTTGCTGAACCAGGGTCTCAAGGGGGTCCATAGTAGTGTGAGGGACCAGGGTAGAGTAGGTATATGGGATTGTGATTATGTAATGAAGGGGGTAAGGAAACAGACAAGTGAGCCCTAATCTACCCGCCACTCAGTCCCTGCCTACTTGCAACGACCCGCCCTAGGCGACGGGGTACAACTGGGCGACGGTCCCTACGCTCAATAAGTGCACGACAGACAAACAGACAAGGGTACACAGAAGCAAGGGAAAAGGGGCAGTTGCCCACGGCAACACCGTGAGCAACAAGAGTGGTGAACGAGCCGAGTCAAACCAGGAGTGTACGAGGTACCAAACGCAGAGCAGGAGAGTAGTGAACAAGCCGAGTCAAACCAGGAGTGTACGAGGTACCAAACGCTGAGCAGGAGAGTAGTCAGTAAGCCAGGGTCAATATGAAGCAGGGTCAAATGGTTCAAGAAGCTGCAGCAGGGCCAGGAAACAAAACGAGAAGAATCACAAGCAAGAAGGAACAGGAAAGGCAGGTATAAATAGACAGAGGGCGGGAGCTAGCTCCGTCTGGCCAGGCTGTGATAGGCTCTCCCACTCCTAAGCCTGCCATCCTGAGTGGTGGAAGATGGAGTCAGTCTCACAGACATAGAAGCAGGTGCAGACTGATAACCTGTGGGCGTGGATACAGAAGTTGTGCCTGGCAGATCCTTAACATATTGTGTGTGTAACATCTGGGCGTTTTTACTTGTTTTACTAGCTGGGCGTTGTGAATAGAAGTGTATGATGCTGACGAATCAGCATCATCCACTTCTCTTTGTCAACACCCAGCTTCTGGCAGTGCACAGACACACAGCGTGTTCTCGAGAGATCACGCTGTGACGTCACTTCCTGCCCCAGGTCCTGCATCGTGTCGGACGAGCGAGGACACATCGGTACCAGGCGACAGAGGCTACATCGACTTACCTGCAAACGCCGATGCTGCTGCAGAATCAACTGTAGCCTCTGTCGCCTGGTGCCGATGTGTCCTCGCTCGTCCGACACGATGCAGGACCTGGGGCAGGAAGTGACGTCACAGCGTGATCTCTCGAGAACACGCTGTGTGTCTGTGCACTGCCAGAAGCTGGGTGTTAACGAAGAGAAGTGGATGATGCTGATTCGTCAGCATCATACACTTCTATTCATAACGCCCAGCTAGTAAAACAAGTAAAAACGCCCAGATGTACACACACAATACAAGCCCACTTGGACATAACGTTAAACACGCCCAGTTGTACTTAAGAAAGGCACATTTGCATAAATATAAAAATGCTTATAACTTGGCCAAAAATGCTTGTTTTTTAAAAAAAAAAACACGTTACTGTAATCTACATTGCAGCGCCGATCTGCTGCAATACGAGATAGGGTTTGAAAATCTGGTGACAGAGCCTCTTTAACATCAATGTCACCGTCATTATAATTTTGTTATTTTTTTTATAATCTTTACTGCACAGGGTTTCACTTTATGTATTCAGCTTCTCATGCTTCTTTGCAGTAATTCATTGGGGACATATTACTTTAACCTACTGTTTACTTGGGTCTGCTATATGAATCCTAGTTGTCGATCTATAGGGTGAAGGCATCTTTTGCTCAGTTCCTTGGGCTTACATTCTTCTAAATCCATCTCCAGCGATGATGTGCGCATGCGCGCTGTGGCTGCTGGTGTCGATGCATTGCACCCTTTGGCTCCTTAGGCGCACTGTGCATGTCCGGAACTCCCGTTACGCGTCGGGAATCCGGATGTGCGCTCCAGCGCTTGAAGCCGGAAGTGGGGCATGCGCCGATTCATTCATTGTGGTGATGGTGTACACTAGATACACTTATCTCCACACTATATAAGGGCCGGATAGTATCAGGACACAACACACACCCCCTGAGGAAGCACTCACAGCTAAATGCGCGTTGGGGTCTTTGTGGCAGAGCGAACACCGTTTTAAAATTTTTTTTGCTGTTATGGTATGGGTAAGGCTGACTTTTGACTGCTATTTCCATGAACTGACACTTTCTGTTGTTTCCCTTTTCACCAGTCGAAAATGTTTACATGGTATTAGAGGTAATCAGTATGGAACCCCTTTGGATCTGAAATAGATTTTGCGGTTACTCATTACAGCCTTTCTATCTTTACATGTTATCCAGCAATTTCCATGTTTCGCTCCATAATACCACATTGTCTGTACTAGAGTCTTGTCTTTATATGTTTTTTAATACAGTGTCGTATTTGTGTAATATAATTGTTATATTCTTATAAACTTTTGGCTACATGCTCTATTTTTTTGGTATGGTTTATATAGTTATGGAGCTGCCTGCAGGGTAAATCATGAGGGGATGTTGGTATAAAAAAAACATCACCCAGCCTTTAACATAACTGCTTTTGGAATTTATATATTGGTTGTAAAGAGAAGTGTATGAGGCTGACCAATCAGCATCATACACGTCTCTTCATTCATGATTAGCTGTACTCACAGCACAGCGTGATCACTCTGTGCTGTCACTTACTCACACATTAACTTTACCGAAGTGTCTTGAGAGTGAATAGACATTCCTTCCAGCCAGGACGTGATGTCTATTCACACTCCCGACACTTCGGTAAAGTTTCTGTGGGACTCACTCACAGAGCACAGCGCGATCTCGCTGTGAATGACGCGAGATCACGCTGTGTGTGCAGTGAAAGAAGCTGGGCTGGAAAGATGAGAAGTGTATGACACTGATTGTTCTCTTCTCTTTACAACGCCAAGTTGTCTATTAAGAAACAAATTAGCATAAATCTAAAATTGTTCATAACTTGCTCAAAATGTCAAAATAAAAACCACTGTTGTTATCTATATTGCAGCGCCGATCAGATTATGTAGGAGATAGGGCACTTATAATCTGGTGACAGAGCCTCTTTAAAAGAGGAACTATGCTTGCAGTATCGACATTCGTAAAAGAGAGTTCCTTGAGCTCCAATGTATCCTAAAGCTTCTAGGAAATTCCCTTGAAGAATGACAAAATTTAACAACTAAAAGGTGAATGATCTGTGATCCCCTTAGTTGTATATTCTACTTTTTGAATCATTCACATACAGATGTTTTCGACTAGAGCAATATCTATACAGGAAAATATGTTACAAGATTTTAAATAGCAAAGATATAGTTTAATTGGACGATTACATACCCTCCATACATAATAGACAAACATTAGTAGGATTTTGGGTCGTACTGAAGAGTTCTGTGACTTTAAATGTGGCACTGTCATAGGATGCTAACTTTACCACAAGTTTGTGAAATTCCTGATCAACTAGATCTGCCCCAGTCAACTATAAGTGCGATTGTTGAGAAGTAAAAGCGTCTAGGAGTAAAACGGCTCAACCCTGAGCGGTAGGTCACGCAAACTCACAGAGCAGAGCCGCCGAGTGCTGAAGCAAGTGGCATGTAAAAATCACAGATCCTCTGTTCAATCACTCACTACAAAGATCCAAACTGCCTCTGGAAGGGACATCAGCAACAAGAACTGTGCGTCGGGATCCTCATGACATGGGCTTCCATGGACGAGCAGATGCACACAAACCTAACATCACAATGCGCTATGTCAATTATCGGATGGAGTGGTGTAAAGCACGCCGCCACTGGACTCTGAAGCAGTGGAAAGGTGTTATTTAAGTTCTTGATTTATATTTCACTATCTGGCAGTCTGAAGGATTAATCTGGGTTTGGTGGATTTCATAAGATTGATACCTACAAGAATGCATAGTGCCTACTGTAAGATTTGGTGGAGGAGAAATAATATTCTAGGCCTATTTTTCAGTATTTAGGCTAGGCCCCTTATTTCCGTTGGTAATTTTAATAGAATGCTACCTTTTGCCACAAGCATACAAAAACATTTTAGACAATTATATGCTGCCAACTTTGTGGCAACAGTTTGGGGAAGGCCCTTTTCTGTTCCAGCATGAATGTGGCCCAGTGCACAAAGCAAGGTCCATAAAGGCATGGCTTGACGAATTTGATATGGAGAAACTCGAGTGGCCTGATCAGAGTCCTGACCTCAACACAATTAAAGACCTTTGGGATGAATTGGAATGTCGATTGCGAGCCAGGCCCTCTCATACAACAGCAGTGTCTCACCTTACAAATACTCTTTTGACTTGCCCTGTCAATAAGCGCCTTTCAACAATGCAAGCGGTGCGATGACAGCATCACGCCGCCTGCATCGTTCAGCCCCAGCAGACCTGCTCAGAAAAGAACAGGCCTGCATTGCCACAGAATGGCGCGGTCGTTCATGATCGCAGAATCCTTTCCATGGTGAAGAAAAACCCCTTCACAACATCTTCCCAAGTGAAGAACACTCTCCTGGAAGTAGGTGTATCAGTATCTAAGTCTACCATAAGGAGAAGACTTCATGAGAGCACATACAGAGGGTTCACCACAAGGTGCAAACCATTAATCAGCCTCAAAAATAGAAAGGCCAGATTAGAATTTCACAAACAACATCTAAAGAAGCCAGCCCAGTTCTGGAACAGCTTTCTTTGCACAGATGAAACTATGATCAACCTGTACCAGAATGATGAGAGGAAGAAAGTATGGAGAAGACTTGGAACGGCTCATGATCCAAAGCACATCACATCCTCTGTAAAACATGGCGGAGGCAGTGTGATGGCATGGGTATGCATGGCTGCCAAAGGCACTGGGTCACTAGTGTTTATTGATGATGTGACTGAAGACAGAAGCAGCCGGATGACTTCTGAAGTGTTCAGGGATATACTTTCTGCTCAGATTCAACCAAATGCAGCAAGGTTGATTGGACGTCGCCTCACAGTACAGATGAACAATAACCCAAAACATACTGCGAAAGCAACCCAGGAGTTTTTTAAGGCAAAGAAGTGGAATATTCTTCAATGGCCAAGTCAATCACCAGATCTCAACCTGATCGAGCTGCATTTCACTTGCTTAAGACAGAAACACCAACAAACAAGCAACAACTGAAGAAAGCTGCAGTAAAGGCCTGGCAAAGCAGCACAAAGGAGGAAACCCAGCGTCTGGTGATGTCCATGGGTTCCAGACTTCAGGCAGTCATTGCCTGCAAAGGATCTGAAATACAAAAGATTCATATAGAGGAACTCCTAGAGCAGCTGCTCGTGCTGCATCAGTTCCTGGCACACACCTTGTGACAAGGAGGGTACCGGTCCCAACTTGGAACTAAAATATTTAAACATAATATTTTTTGAAAAAATATAAAAAAATATAAAAATATAAAAATAAATAAAAACCAGGAAAATTCTAAAATAAAATATAAATACTAGAGTGTGATGGTATTAACCATTTAAATCTTATCCTTGTCCTATCTGAACTTATTACATATGTCAATGTAAAGTGCGCAAGCGCTAGTGAACAAACTTTATGGATACAATTGTATCACTATCTTAAATTGCTAAAAAGTGAAATAAATCTCACATTAAAGGTTAGGCTCTAGTACTATATGTCTGCTATATATTTTAAAATTATTGGAGATGCTGTGGCATCAGTACTAATTTGTCTGCTATATATTTGGGAGTACTGGAGGTGATGTGGCATCAGTAATATTTGTCTGCTATATATTTGTGAATTACTGGAGGTGATGTGGCATTAGTACTATATGTCTGCTATATATTTGTGAATCACTCCCTGTCCTTGCTTCAGAACACATGTCCGGAAGCCGCGACCGGAAGTAGAAATCTTACTGTCCGGCTGCGGCTTCCGGTCCACAAGAAAATGGCGCTGGATGTCGCTCGGCCGAAGACCTTCCATTTGGACTGTGTGGGAGCGGCGCATGCGTCGTTCCCACACAGACGGCGTACGCTATAGTGAATGGAACGGCTCCCGTTTGCATTCTCTATGGGGATGTATGTGCCGTATTCCATGTCTGTATGTGTCGTTAATCGAAGAAAAAGTTAGAAAATACAAAAAAGTAAAATACACAAACACACAAATACATTTTTTTTAAAAATAAAACACTAAAAGCAAATTGATATAAAATTATTTTTTTTCCGCGACACCCTTCCTTTAAGTTGTGTTCACACTGAGTTTTTAGCAGGGGGAAAATTCTGCCTCAAACTTCCGTTTGGGATTTTGAGCCAGATTTTGACCTTCCTGCACGCCGTTTGCCCCGATTTTCGCTCACGCTCATTGAGTGCTACGGGCAAAAAACTCCGCGAAATACGCTTTCTCTGCCTCGCATTGATGTCAATGGGAGGTCAGTGGCATAACCACGTGAAGATAGGGCATGCCCCTTCTTTCTCCCGTGAGGCGGTTTTACCGCTCGCGGCAGAAAACCGCCTCCGCCTCCCATTGAAATCAATGGGAGGTATTTCCGGCCGGTTTTTGACGAGTTTTGCGGAGCGGCTTCCATGCCAAAAAACTCGTCAAAATACTCCATGTGAACAGGGCCGTAACCCCTTCCTTCCTGTATTAAAAACAAAACAGTATTTTAAGAAAGTAGTATTTAGGCGTATTAGATTTTTTCAAAATAATAGTAAAAAAAATTACACATATTAGGTATCTTCTTCATCATTACATCTCATAAAATGCATTTAACATCTAGTTTGCATAGTGTTTGCATTCCACTAAAAATATTAGTGTATGAACAACCGTATTTTTCGGACTATAAGACGCACCTGACTAAGACACACCCTGGTTTTAGACAACAGAAAATAGGAAAAAATTTCATATTTTACTTCTTTTACAAGGAAAAAACTATTGGTTAAAAAAAAGTAATTTGTTCAGTTTCAGCACATTCTGAGAGCCATAACTTATATTTTCCCATTGTTTGAGCGGTGTGAGGGCTTATTTTTTGCGGGACGAGCTGTAGTCTTTATGAGCACCATTTTTTTTGTACATACGATTTTTTTATCACTTTTTATTTAATTCTTTTTAGCGCTATGGTGACCAAAAGACAACGATTCTGGGGTTTAAAATTATTATTTTTTTACGCCGTTCACTGTGTGAGTCAAATAATGCTATATTGTAATTGTTTCAGACTTTTACAGAGGCAGCGGTACCAATTTTACTATTATTTTTACATTGTGCTTGGGGAAAAATGGGCAAAGGTTTTTTTTTTTGAACTTTAAAAAAAATTGACACTCTTGAAAATGTATCTAACTTTTTTTTATTTTTACACATTTTATTAGTTTCCCTAATGGACTTGAACCAGCGATCATTAGATCGCTGGTACAATACACTGCAATACATGGTTGAGTTACGGAAACATCGTAACTCATTGAGCTACGCTGTTTCTGTAACTTCCATAGTAGTGAATGGCAGTTACAGAATCAGCGTAGCATGCTACGCTTTTTCCGTAACTACTATTCAGTTGTATGGGAGTTACGGAAACTGCGTAGCTCAGCGAGTTACGCTGTTTGTGTAATTCGACCATGTAACCAGGAAGAGAAGTGGCCGGAAGACAGCGGAGCAGGGTAAGATAGAACGGGGTTTAGGATATGTCATAAATGTCCTTCATGGGAAAACCCCTAGAAATGCCACGGTCGCCATTGACCGCGGCATTTAACTAGTTAAACGACCAGGAACAGTAAGATCGCTGTTCCTGGCCGTTAGAGCAGCGTGTCAAAAGCTGACACCTGCAGTGTATGGAGCAGGCTCAGCGTGTGAGCCCGCTCCAAACATCATCCCCTCCCCGATCCATGATGTGCTGGCACATCATGGGTCGGGAAGGGGTTAAGTAAGGAATGGTCAGGGGGCCTGTCGCTGCCGGGTCACTTGACTGCCGACGATAAGACGTGCAGACTGTCTGCATAAAACTCGCGACATGTCCGATATTTGTGCGATGTTCGTGCATCACGCACCAATTGAAGTCAATGGGTGCATGAAAATCACGCGCAGCACACGGAAGCACTTTCGTGTGACGCGCGTGATTCGCGCAACAGCAGTAAAAAGTATGAATGAAAACAGAAAAGCACCACGTGTTTTTCTGTTTACAAACATACAAACAGAGTGTCATAATGATGGCGGCTGTGCGAAAATCACACAGCCACGCATCATACGCAGCTGACACACGGAGCTGTTAAGTACCTTTTGCGCACCCAAAACGCAATACATACATAATCCAGAGGAGCGTCTGTGCTGCTTCTCTTGTTGGGACAACCGGACTCTGCCTACCTGCATGGGTTCTTCAGGTAGTGCACTAGAGGAAGGCAATAATGGGTCTCTAGACCGAGGGTGCTGGTCTGTGACCCCGACTCTCCTGTTGAACCTCCTGAGTGCGCTCCCGTCCTCATGTTAACCCGAGTGGCTAACAGGATGAGGGCATCCAATGTAGAAGGAAGGTCGCGGGCTGCCAGTTCTTCCTTGATGTGCGAGCACAGTCCCTGCCAAAAGGTCGCCACCAGTGCCTCATTGTTCCATGCCAACTCTGCTGTCAGGGTACAGAAGGAGATAGCATACTCCCCTACTGTGGAACCTTCTTGCTTGAGAGTCAACAGAGTGGCTGCGGCAGAAGATGTTCGGTCCGGCTCCTCGAACACGGCACGAAAAGACTGCAGGAGCAAGGCTAGGTCCGAGGATACAGGTCTTTGTTGTTCCAAGATTGGGTTCACCCATGCGAGGGCCTTGCCAGCAGGAGGGAGATAATAAACACTACTTTGGCCTCCTCGGAGGGAAAGAGATGGCCCGTAGCCTAAAATGAACTGTGCATTGGTTAATGAATCCTCTACAGGCTCTGGGATCACAGTCATAGCGAGGAGGAAGCGGTAGTGGAACTGTGGATCCGGAACAAACAGGAGGAGCAACGGGCAGTGGCCCAGCAACAGCCTCTGGAAGAAGAATCGGAGGTGGAACAGTGAGTTGATCCAGATGGGCCATGATAGAATTTACAGCCTCGAGGAGTTGATCCTGACGTGTGCGTAGGTCATGCATTTCCGTCCGTATATTCTGGACTGCGGTCTTGCGCTGGCCAGCAGGTTCCATGGCCTGAGCTGTCACGGTCACAGGGTATGTGGACCCACTAGGCCGCTACGCTGTAGTGGAGAGGAAGCTGGCCTAGTCACAGTCTACACAAGAGTCTATAGCAATACGTAACACACGGTTACCTGAACTAGTCCAGACATTGGCCGAGGCTACAGCACGGATAGAGGTGGGTGAAGCAGGTTGCGCCAGATGTGGCGGATAATACTAGACGTGGCAGACTACACTGGACGTGGCAGATGACACTGGACGTGGCAGAAGACACTGGACGTGGCAAACGATAGCAGGTGCAATAGGACACGACTCCAACACTAATAGGCTCAGGAACAAGAACACAGCACGAGATACACGATACAGGTAACAGGGCTCGGGTAACAACTGGAACGGCATAAAACTAAGGGACCATTTGCAAGACAGACATGGGATACACTAACAATGCTCAGGCAAGGGTTTGAAGGGCAGGGCCCATCTTATAGTCCAGGAAATCATGTGTAGTTGATAATGATAATTTCCAAATGTGCGCACACTGGTCATTTAAAACCGAGCACGAGTGTGCGCACGCACCCTACGGGACACAGCGGATCGGAGCGTAAGTGTGTGCTGGCGTCTCCTAGGAAGGAGATGCGAGTCAGCGCTCACAGATCCATGGCTACGGCCGTCGGTGGGTGAGTAAACCAGATGACCCACGGCCATGGACGCTACAAGCACTTCCAATAAAATTTGGCTTCCGGTCCACACATAAGGCGCTGTGTGAATCGGCGAGTCAGTTTACAGATCACGTGATCGCAAGGGGGAGCCAAACGAAGTCTATGTATTGAAAGCTAGATGCTTGGTGAAGAAATAAATATAATTTACATGTACAAGATGCCCATTACAAATGGACAGAGCAATAAAAATGTTCATAGGAGTTCTTATTTAAGCTCTATGTCTTCTGCTCCTCGTTACACACACATAGAGGAAACAGGAGCAAAGGCAGCAAGAAAAGAGAAGCTCCGCCCACAGCCCACTCCTGCAAGAAACCAGTGAGCCTATCAGCAAGAAGCGATGTGTGCCTATATGTCTCTGTGCAGTTGCGTAACTACCGCTGTAGCAGCCATAGCGGCTGCTATTGGGCCACATTCAATAGTATTTGTGTCCTTAGGACACAGATACTATTGAACACTATGGCAGAGCAGGGAGTTATCTCCCTGCTCTGCCAATTACTAGGCTACAGGCCACGTTCGGCCTGCAGCCTATCAGGCGCAGGGACTGGATCCCTGTGCAGGCCGGCGTGATGACATCACTGGATCACGCCAGTCTATGCAAGAATCCCGTCGGCATTGATGCTTTGGCGCAGCTCCGTTCATCGCAAGAACGGGGCCAAGGTGAGTATAAAGTTTTTTTGTTTTATTTGTTTGGGGGGCGATATATGGTGCTATCTACAGGGGGAGCTGTATGGCGCTATCTACAAGGGGGAGGTAAGTGCTATCTACAGGGGGGTTGTATGGCACTATCTACAGGGGGGACTGTATGGCACTATCTACCAGAGAGGGCTGCATGGCACTACCTAGATGGGGCTGTATGGCACTATCTACGGGGGGCTGTATGGCACTATCTACGGGGGGCTGTATGGCACTATATACAAGAGGAAGGTGACACTATCTACAGGGGGGCTGTATAGCACTGTCTAAAGTTGGGCTGTATGGCACAATCTACAGGGGGCAGTATGGCACAATCTACAGGGGGCTGTATGGCAAAATCTACAAGGGGGCTGTATGGCATAATCTACAAGGGGGCTGTATGGCATAATCTACAAGGGGGGCTGTATGGCACAATCTACAGGGGGCTATATGGCACAATCTACAGGGGGCTGTATGGCACAATCTACAGGGGGGCACTATCTGCAAGGGGCGGATGTGTGTGGCACCCAGGGGATGGGGGGTCCAGTCAAAAGTTTGCTATGGGGCCCAGTCTTTCCTAGTTACGCCCGTGTGTGTGTGTGTGTATGTGTTCGAGTATGTGTGTGTGTTATGTGTGCCTGTGCGTCTATATATGTGTCTGTATGTGTATATTTTTCTGTGTCTGCGTGTATGTATATATATATATATATATATATATATATATATATATATATATATATATATGTGTGTGTGTGTGTGTACGTGTGCCTGCTTGTGTATAGTTAACAGAGTGTATCTGTGATGCTACATAGGAGTGCAGGCAACAACTACTACATTATCTGTACTCAGAGAGTAATCACTGTGTGTTATCTGTGGTGTTACATAGGACTGCAGGTAACACTACTACATTATCTGTAATCAGAGAGTTATCACTGTGTTATCTGCGGTTTTACATAGGATTGCAGGTAATATCTGCTACATTATCTGCATTCAGAGAGTTATCAGTGTGTTATCTACGGTGTTACATAGGACTGCAGGTAACATCTACTACATTATCTGTACTCAGAGACAGTGGCGTAACTACCGCCGTAGCAGCTGCTACGGAGCCCGCGGCATGAGGGGGGCCCGTGTCGCCCGCCGGCAGGGGCCCCCACCATGGCCGGAGGCTCTGCTAGCAGCCGGTATGGCTGCTACAGTGGGACGCCACTGAACACTACGGCAGAGCAGGGAGGTATCTCCCCGCTCTGCCATTAAACAAAAGACATGTATCCCCTATCCACAGGATAGGGGATACATGTGTGATCGCTGGCATTGATAGGGAGAACGGGGGACCGAAAGTCCCCTGAAGTTCTTCATCAAAAACCTCTGACTTCCGGGGTCTGTGTCGGCAGCTCCGTAGAAATGAATGGAGCGCCGGTCGTGCTTGAGCTGCGCAGACGCCGGAAGTCAGAGGTTAGTCATGGAGAACTTCAGGGAACTCCTGTGGATAGGGGATACATGTCTTTTGTAGGACACACTGTAGGTCGCATTTTTTTGGGGGGTTGGGGACGCTGTATGGTGTTCCCTACAGGGGGGGGGCTGTATGTCGTTCCCTACAGGGGGGATGGGCTGTATGGCGTTCCCTACAGGGGGAGCTGTATGGAGTTCCCTACAGGGGGGGCTGTATGGCGTTCCCTACAGGGGGGGGGCTGTATGGCGTTCCCTACAGGGGGGGCTGTATGGCGTTCCCTACATCGGGGGGGCTGTATGGCGTTCCCTACAGGGGGGGCTGTATGGCGTTCTCTACAGTGGGGGCTGTTTGGCGTTCTCTACAGTGGGGGCTGTATGGCGCTATCTACAGAGGGGGATGTATGGCGTTCACTACAGTGGGGGCTGTATGGCGCTATCTACAGAGGGGGCTGTATGGCGCTATCTACAGAGGCGGCTGTATGGCGCTATCTACAGAGGGGGCTGTATGGCGCTATCTACAGAGGGGGCTGTATGGCGCTATCTACAGAGGGGGCTGTATGGCGCTATCTACAGAGGGGGCTGTATGGCGCTATCTACAGGGGGTGTATGGCGTTATCTACAGAGGGGGCAATATGGCGCTATCTACAGAGGGGGCTGTATCGCGCTATCTACAGAGGCGGCTGTATGGCGCTATCTACAGAGGGGGCTGTATGGCGCTATCTACAGAGGGGGCTGTATGGCGCTAGCAACAGGGGGCTCTATGGCGCTATCTACAGGGGGGCTGTATGGCGCTATCTACAGGGGGGCTGTATGGCGCTATCTACAGGGGGGGCTGTATGGCGTTATCTACAGGGGGGCTGTATGGCGCTAGCTACAGGGGGGGCTGTATGGCGCTATCTACAGGGGGGGCTGTATGGCGCTATCTACAGGGAGGGCTGTATGGCGCTATCTACAGGGGGGGCTGTATGGCGCTATCTACAGGGGGGGCTGTATGGCGCTATCTACAGGGGGCTGTATGGCGTTATCTACAGGGGGGCTGTATGGCGTTATCTACAAGGGGGGGCTGTAAAAAAGGCACTATCTACAAGGGGGGGGTTGTGTGACACCCAGGTGAGGGGGGGCCCCAGTCAAAAGTTTGCTATGGGGCCCAGTCTTTCCTAGTTACGCCCCTGCTCAGAGAGCTATCACTGTGTGTTATCGGTGGTGTTACGTAGGACTGCAGGTAACATCTACTTCATTATCTTTACTGTGAATATGTGTGCCTGTATGGGAATATGTGGGTCTCTGTGTATATATATATATATATATATATATATATATATATATATATATACACACACACTCACAGCATGTGCCTTTATGTATATGTTTCAGTAAGTGTGTATATATATATGTGTGTGTATATATAACTGCCTCCCGTGTGTCTTTGCCTGTATGTCTAAATATGTGCCTTTATGTATGTACAGTATATATGTATTAGCATGTGCGTGTCTATATATGTGATTAGTTTTTGGTTTGTGGAGGGCAGCAATACAGAGTCCCGCACAGGACGCTATCCAACATAAGGCCGGACCTGATTGTATCATTCCTCTGTTATTCTTACTGAAAATGTATGAATAAATTGTCAACTGGATGTTACCAGTTGGGGGTGTATCCCTAAACAGTCTTACATTGTCCAATCAGTGCTCACAGTCTCAGGCTGTGTAGGGACATGTCTCTGACAAGAGAAATGGTAACACCCAGTTGTTAATTTATTTATAAATCTCTAGGCAAAATAAAAGAGAAATGCCACAATGTAGTGTTTTTTTAAAAATTTTTTAATTTTATTAAGAATTAAAAATATATATATAAGGTGATGACGTATATAACATAAGTGAAATATAGAATAACTGGTATATAATATATACATAAAATACCTGCAACTGGTGTATAATGATACATAACTAGAATATAAAACATAATATAACGAATATAAAACATAAATAACGAATATAAAACACAATATTACTGGAATATAACACATCGATGCCAAATGGGCATGCATCAAAAGTCCCCGCCCCTCATCCACCGCTTCGTAGTTTAGTCTAGGAGCACTGGCTTAGGACTTTTATTTCCTAAAGGAAATACATTTTTTTTGATCATGTGATCATAGGGTTAAGGATATTTAATGGTGCTTCCAATAACATTGGGTCCAGTGTCACCAGTATTCCACCCATACTTACGGACCCGTTTTCTCTGCACTAATCGGCAGCCCCTTCTATCAGTGCTGGAAAGAGAAAAGGGGCAGCCCTTTCTGGCAGAGTTTCCGCAGCGATTGAAAGTAAAAGAAGTTCATACGAACCGTTGTCTTGGTGACGCGTCCCTCTTGACTTCCAGTCCGACCTCCCTAGATGATGCGGCAGTCCATGTGACCGCTGCGGCCTGTGATTGGCCTGTGATTGGCTGCAGCGGTCACATGGGATGAAACGTCATCCCGGGAGGCCTGGACTCCTCTGTACAACGCCCACTTGGTCGAAAGTAAAAATACGCCCACTTGGGCATTAAGAAAGCTCATTAGCATAAACCAAAATCGCTCCTAACGTTGTGAAAATAGATCGTTTTTTAAAAATAAAAAGCATTACTGTCACCTACATTACAGCGCCCATCTCCTTATGTAGGAGATAGGGCACTTATAATGTGGTGACAGAGCCTCTTTAAGCATATTAAATATCTATTTCTAGAGACATGTTGTGTTAGAAAGCAATTCTGTGCTTTGCAGTCTTTTGATGGAGTTCTTTTTGGTTAATTTCACTCCACCACACCATATTATTGCTTACCTTATCTTAAGGGAAATCATGTGCTTGTTTGTATGGTAAACTTTATAATGGCTTAAGTGTGCCCACAGGATATGCTAAACTTGCGTATTCCCAGCTATTGTGAAACTTTGGCATAAACTCTTCAGCTCTGTGTTCAGTTGCGTTTATCTGTCTGTTCTTTGTTAGACACTAAGAACACTTGCTAGTAGACAAACGATATAACAAAAGCACTGCATGTGCACTGTAAATTTGTCTGTTGACTGCAATGTTAAAAGTCATTGCAAATTGTTAAGATAATGTCCCTTAAACTTAGCAAAATATGTACAGTGGCAAGAAAACGTAAGTGAACACTTTTGACTTTTTTATTTGGATTTCTGCATTGATTGCTGATAAAACGTGTTCTGATTGTTATCTAAGTCACAATTATAGACAAACACGAACTAACTAAACTAATAACACACAAACAATTGTACTGTTCATGTCTCTTAGTGAGAACATTGAATAAATATTCACAGCGCAAGGAGGAAAAGTAAGGGTCCATTTACACGGACCAATATGGGGCGTGAAAATGAGTGCCAATCAATGAGACAGCTCGCTGATCAGTGCTAATTTGCTCCTTCCACAAGGAGCAATAATTGGTTATGTATGGCAAGGAGCGCTCGTTACTATGATCGTTCGTTCCCATTCATTTCCATTACGTCGGCAGCACATCTCCCTGTTTACATAGGGAGATATGCTGCAGACAGAGCCTGCCTTAGGGGTGTGCAACCAGTGCCATTGCACAGGGCGCATCACTTCAGTAGGTGGAAGGGGGCGCTGTGCTGGCTCCCTTCCCCAGCTTGTGTTTCAGAAGTGCCTGGGCCCGGCGACTCAGCAGCTGCCTTTCCGCCCGGGCGCTTCTCTCAGTGGCGTCGCTACCGCTGTAGCAACCAAAGCGGCTGCTAGCGGCAACACCAGGCATGAGGGCGCCCGTGCCAACCGCCGGGATGCCCCACCCCTATGGCCGGCGGTGGCGCAGCTAGCAGCAGCTGTGGCTGCTACGGCGGTAGCGACGCCAAATTCAATAGTATGTGCGTCCTATGGATACAGATACTATTGAACACTATAGCAGAGCAGGGAGGTATCTCCCTGCACATCTATTTACTAGGCCAGTGGTTCTCAACTGGGGTGCCGCAACCCTCCTCTGAACCACGGCCATGCTTTCTCTCCTCTTCCTCACAGTGCGAAGTGCACGTGAGATTTTTTGCAGCCTCCGTCGTTGGCACCCCCCACGCCCTTCCTATACATAGCGCCAATGTAGCTCACTTAAGGTTTGGAATCCCCATGGTCGGGGATTCCACTCCTGGATGGAGCACTTGATGTCTCTGTCCATATATAGACAGTGACATCAGAGGCAACTCCTGAAGTGGATTGATTCCCCGTCCACAGTGTTGCTGGCGCGGTAATTCGGCTCCAGGAGAAGTCACTGTCGTCAGGGGTTTCCCCTTGAGTGGAATCCCTGGTCACAGCGTCGGCAACGCTGTGGACAGGGATTCTGCTACAGGAGTCGCCCCTGATGTCCATATACGGAGACATCAAGCGCTCCGTCCAGGAGCGGAATCCCCGCCCACAGGGGGAATCCGCACTTCAGTATCTACAGGAAGGTGGGGTGCTATCTACAAGGGGGCTGTGTGGCACAACCTACAAGCGGGCTGTGTAGCACTATCCAAAGGGGGTATGTGGCACTACCTACAAGGAGGCTGTGTGGCACTACCTACAAGGGGGCTGTGTAGCACTACCTACAAGGGGGCTGTGTGCCAATACCTACAAGGGGGCTGGGTGCCACTAACTACAAGGGGGCTGTGTGCCACTACCTACAGGGGGCTGTGTGCCACTACCTACAGGGGGATGTGTGGCACTACCTACAAGGGTGCTTAGTGGCACTACCTACAAGGGGGCTGTGTGGCACTACCTTCAAGGGGCTGTGTGGCACTGTTTACAAGGTGGAAGTGAGGGGGATGTATGGCACTGTCTACAAGGAGGAGGTGGGGAATTATGGCCCTGTCTACAGGGAGGCTGTATGGCACAATCTCCAGGGGGGCACTATCAACAAGGGGGGACTGTTTGTGGCAGCCAGAAGAGGGGGAGGGCATTATACTGTGTGGGGGCCCACTAAGCAGACATTATACTGTGTAGGGGCACTACAGGGGGCAATATACTGTGTGTGGCACTTAGGGGACATAATACTAAGTGGGCACAATTAGAGGACAAAATAGCGCTTGGACCCCCACCGATTAAAAGTTCTTACATATCACTATGACATGTCAAAAGTTTTTTAAAAGTTTAGTTACACTTTGAAGAGAGGTGTTGCAATTGATTTATTATTATTATCTTTAATAAAACAGTGTATCAGTGTGTTTGGTGCAACTTTATAAATACTTTTTATTAAAAATGATTTTTACTTTTTTTAGATAAAGCTGCTTTGTATTCTGTATACAGAGCAGCTGTATCTAGTGCTAAAACCTGTATCCGTCAGGTCAGTGGCACTGACGGGTACAGTGTCAGCGGGTTGGGGGAGTTGAATTGCGTGTGAGGGGGAAGGAGGGGGACCAAGTTGTGTCAACAGCCCAGGGCCCATGGCACACTTAATCCGCAAGTCACGTTGGGTATGTGGACCCACTGGATCGTACCATACCGCCTTAATGCTATGGCAGCTGGCTAACAGGACACAGGTCAAAATCTATAGTTCGTACAGGTGTACCTGAGGTAGCTTCGGACCGTAGCAAGGCAGGCTCGGATGGGACTTTGGCAGCAGGCGGACACCTGGCGTGGTGTCACAGGACAGGTGTGGTATACGGCACTTGACCAGGATAGCACGGGATACAGGATACAGGTAGCAGGAGCACTGGGAACAGGAAGACACTAGGAGACCATTTTCAGAGACAAACTAGGGTAACGACAACAAAGTTCAGGCAATACAGGAAGGGGCAGAGCCCTTCTTATAGTTCAGGGTGCTCTGGGAGCAATCAGCTCAATCTCACACCTGTGTGCGCTCTGGCTCCTTAAGTCTGGACTGAGCTTGCAAGCGCACCCTTGTGGTCACTGTGGAACAGGACGACCGCATGTGCAGACATCTCTGGAGAGAAGGGTGTCGACCGGATCGAAGGAGTTCGTGGTCAGCGACCACAGACGTTACAGTATCCCCCTCTTATGCTTCCTCCTATTGGGGCCAGAACGAGAGAGAAACTTCTTAATGAGGGTAGGAGCATTGTGATTCTCATCTGGCTCCCAGGACCTCTCCCATCTGGACCAAACCCCTTCCAATCTACTAAATAAAAGGTTCTTAGTCTTACTTTTTTAGTGTCCAGGATCTCCTTAACCTCAAAAGAATCTGATGAACCGCTGGGAGCCACTGCAGGGGTGGAAGTATTGTAGCGGTTCAAGATCACAGGCTTCAGCAGAGAGACATGGAAGGAGTTGGGGATCTTGAGAATAGGAGGCAGCCGACGCTTGTAGGAGACAGGGTTGATTTGTGGCAAAATCTCGAAGGGTCCGAGGAACCTGGAGGCAAACTTATATGATGGCACCTTGAACCGGATATTCCTAGAGTACAGCCAGACCTTGGTGCCTGGAAGAGACTGGGAAGGCTCTCATCTTCTTGTGTCTGCCTTCTTTTTCATGCGGTCAACCGCCAGTAGAATAGAAGAACGGGTCCGCTGCCAGATCTGTAGAAAGTCCCTGAATGTAGAGTCGGCTGCAGGCACCTCGGACATAGTGGAAACAGGGAGAGGTATTCATGGGTGTTGGCCATAGACAATGAAGAATGGACTGGAGGCGGTGGACTCACTAGTGTGGTTGTTGTAGGAGAACTCAGCCCAAGGAAGCAGCTGCACCCAGTCATCATGCTGTTTGGAGATAAAGTGTCGCAGTTAGTTCTCCATAATCTGATTAACTCTCTACTTGACCATTGGACTGGGAATGATAGGCTGAGGAAAAGTCAAACTTCACACCGAGGAGTCCGCAGAGAGCTCTCCAGAACTTTGAGGTGAACTGAACCGCCCGATCCGACACAATATGCAGAGGAAAGCCGTGCAGACGGAAGATGTGTTGGATGAAGAGATTGGCCAGTCGAAAAGCAGAAGGTAGGCCGGTCAGTGGAACAAAATGAGCCATCTTGGAGAATCGGTTCACCACCACCCAGACCATACTGCATCCAGCAGATGGAGGCAGATCCGTAACAAAGTCCATAGCAATATGTTGCCAGGGGGCATCGGGCACAGGCAGTGGCTGGAGCAAGCCAGCCGGATTGGCGTGTACAACTTTATTTGCTGCGCACACCGTGCAGGAGGAGACAAATTCTGTGATGTCTTTGGGCAGCGTGGGCCACCAGAACTGACGGGCAATCAGGTCCCGGGTCTTATGGGCACCCGCGTGACCTGCCAGTTTGAAACTGTGTCTCCAGTGGAGGATTCTTCATCTGTCAGCCAGAAGCACAAAAGTCATCCACGGGGGAATGTCTCTAAGTTGCAGAGGGTTGACAGGGATAATGCAGGATGGATCGATGATATTCTGTGGTGGCTCGATAGTGTCCTCTGTCTCGAACGACCTGGTCAAACCTGGTCACATTCTTGTCGGCCGGACGGTAGTGGAGCTCAAACTGGAACCGGGCAAAGAACAGCCACCACCTGGCCTGACGGGAATTCAGTCGTTGGGCCACTTGGAGATAGGTGAGGTTCTTGTGGTCCGTGAATATCAGAATGGAATGAACTGCGCCCTCTAATAGATGTCTCCAGTCCTCCAGAACCAATTTGATGGTCAGTAACTCCCGATCCCCAATCGAGTAGTTGCGTTCTGCGGAAGAACTCTACTCCAGGACGGCCTTTACCTTCTCAGGATCCATCTTGAGGCCTTGATCCAAGATCATGTAGCCCAGGAAGGGTAGAGCATCTTTCTCAAACACGCACTTCTTCAACTTGGCGTACAGGCGATTCTCCCTTAACCGCAGCAAAACTTGACAGACATGTCTCCGATGAGTCATTGGATCTGGAGAAAAAAATCAAGACCACAACACAAACATAGAGGAGGTCACGGAAGATGTCATTAACGAACTCTTGGAAGACCGCGGGAGCATTACACAGGCCGATGGGCATTACTAGATATTCATAGTGTCCGTCACGGGTGTTAAATGCCGTCTTCCATTTGTCACCCCGGCGAATCCGGATTAGGTTGTAAGCCCCACGTCGGTCTATCTTAGAAAAAATCTCAAAGGCAACAGATATCTATTTTTTACCGTTATCTGGTTGAGACCCTGGTAATCGATGCAAGGACGCAGAGAACCATCCTTTTTCTTAAAGACGAAGAACCCGGCTCCAGCCGGGGAGGAGGACTTCCGTATGAAACCCCTCTCCAGGTTTTCCTTAACATAGGCGGACATGGACAGAGTCTCTAGGGATGCACCAGGAACCAGCTCGATAGGACAGTCATATGCCCGGTGTGGGGGCAGCATCTCCACCTCTTTCTTGCTGAAGACATCTGAGAATGCAGAATGACAAGGCAATGCTGCCAAGGACCGAGGTAGAGTAGGCTGAGCCGAACGACTCTGTACCAGGCAGCGGTTGAGACACTCGGAACCCGACACAGACGCACAAGATGGCCTCCGAGGCCGCAATATAGACAGAGTCCCGAGGTGCGTCTGCATTGTTTCTCCTGGGTAGACAGCTTAAACTGGTCCGTCCCCACAGACTCCTTTGGAGGATCAGCTTCGGAGGACAGCAGGGGTTGCTGCAAGTAGGAACCGGGTTAGGGAGTCGTCCCTCCCGACGAGCTTCTTGGAACTGTTCCCAGATCCTTATATCAATCCGGGTGGCCAGAAGGATGAGGTCATCCAGGGTAGATGGTAGATCTCGGGCAGCAAGCTCGTCCTTAATCTTAGGAGACGGTCCCTGCCAGAAAGTAGCCACCAGGGCCTTATTGTTCCACAACAATTCTCCCGCCACGGTGCGGAAGTGAATGGCGTACTCGCCCACAGATGTGTCCACCAGGCGTAGGTTCAGCAAGGAGGCGGCTGCAGACGAGACTCGTCCAGGCTCCTTAAATACCGTGCAAAACGTCCGTAGGAACCCCTGGAAGTCACGGGTCTCTGGTCCTTGTCTCTCCCAGATAGGGTTCGCCCATGTAAGGACCCTGCCAGTGAGGAGAGAGACGATGAAAGCGACCCTTGCGCCTTCAGATGAAAATGCCCTTGCATACAGGCTAAAGTGGATCTGGCACTGGTTCAAAAATCCCCTGCAGGTCTTCGCATCTCCATCATAGCGGTCAGGAAGCGGCAAAGAGAATCGGAGATCAGCCCTGCCAGGAGGTGTAGTTGGAGGATCTGTTCTGTCAAGACGTGTAGTAGGAGGAACGGCAGCTTGCACATCCTGCCGATGTGCAGCAATGTTCAATGCCTGGAGGATTTGGTCTTGTCGAGACCGGAGGTCTAGCATGTCCACCCGCATCTCTTGTGACGTCATCATGGTCTTGGATTGACCAGCAGGGTCCATCGCCTGAGCTTACTGTCACGTTAGGTACGTGGACCCACTGAACCGTACCACCTTAACAGTATGGCAGCTGGCCAACAGGACACAGGTCAAAATCTATAGTTCGTATAGGTGTACCTGAGGTAGCCTCGGACAGAAGCAAGGCAGGCTCGGATGGGACTTTGGCAGCAGGTGGACACCAGACGTGGTGTAACAGGACAGGCGTGGTATACGGCACTTGACCGGGATACAGGTAGAAGGAACGGGAAACACTGGGAACTGGAAGACACTAGGAGACCATTTGAAGAGACAAACTAGGGTAACGACAACAAAGCTCAGGCAATACAGGAAGGGGCAGAGCCCTTGTTATAGTCCAGGGTGCTCTAGGAGCAATCAGCTCAATCTCACACCTGTGTGCGCTCTGTCTCCTTAAGTCTGGACTGAGCTCGCGATCACACCCTGGTGGTCACTGTGGAACAGGATGACTGTATGTGCAGACATCTCTGGAGAGAAGGGCGTCGACCGGATGGAAGGAGTTCGTGGTCAGCGACCACGGACGTTACACCGCCACTGCATAAACAAATTGGTTTAGAAGAGCAACAAAAATTTTAAATAGTCTACACCCTAGGTAGGCAACTAGTAGATTGGAATCTAATGATAGATCGTTGACAAATCCTGAGTAGATCACTGATGCTTTAGTTCACCAATGAGGGCTCTTGAGTCCACAAGTTTTGGACTAAAGCAGCAGTAATTATCATTACTATAGTCCGCAGTCCTCTATTTTTGTTTTTTACCATACTAACTTCCATATTGTTCCCTCCTCTTCTCAAATAAATTAGTTCTTCAGCCAAAATATGTTTTTTTTGTGGTTTTTTTTAGAAAAGATTTCCACACTTTCAATGTGATTGGAACATGTATGTTTGTGAAAAATCTAAATCATCATGTGAAAATAGCACCATGTATACGTACAGTGTAAGGCCTAACAGCTTCTTTTCCAGGTGGAAAAATACATTTATACCACAGAAGATCTTAATAACCAACTGTATTATTACAGTAGATCTCTGAAAGCGTTGCTATCCCTTGTTTACACAGTATGATAATTAAGTACTTGCATGGACCTAAAGTTGTCAAATAGGAATTTTCATTCATGTGGGACCACATACTTGACAACTGTCTAGAATGTATCTGGACTGTCCTGAATATTCGGAGACAATCCTGGCAAATTATTATCCTGGGCATGTCCTGGTAACTCAACCCTATGTGATGCCCCGCACATGCCACCGCCCCCTATGGTAACATCTTTATATACTAACCCTCCCTGCTCCTGAATTGGGTCCTCTTCCCCTCTGGGTGCAACGCTTGGTCCTGACATCGTTCAGAGCCAGGACATAGTATGCGCGACGCAGATAACATCCTGATGCTGAACTGCATCAGGAACCAGTGCAGTGCCTGGAGGTGAAGAGTACCCGACTCAGGAGGGGAGGGTAAGTATATGTTGGCTCGGGCCCTGTAGCTAATCCTATCATGTGTGATACTGTCTGATAGGGCCCTGTATCTAATCCTATCATGAGTGATACTGTCTGCTGGGAACATGTATCTAAGCATATCATGTGGGTCCTGGAGAGGGGTTAACTGTACACTGAACGTTACTTTGATCTTTCCTCTAGGTTGGTAGCATCAGCACCATCCTCTATTTCTGACCAGTCCTGATCACATGCGACCCACCACCACCAACACCGCGGGTAAGTACAGTGCCTGTCCTCTGTACAAATTTGAATGTTGTGTAATTTACCAGGTAGGATTTTCTGCTGGTTATTGGCTTAATGTGTTAATGCTAGATTTTTCCATTTTAGGAAAAGTATGTCTGTTTGCCTTGTACACTGAACATTGCTTTTGTCTTTCCTCTAGGTTGGTAACATCAGCACTATCCTATAATTCTGAGCAATGCTGAGAGTCCAGTAAGTCTGTCACATGCATCCCACCACCAGCGGTAAGTACAGTGCATGGCTCTGAGCATATTGTAATGTGTCATTTACTAGGTACGATTTTCTTTATCATAGGATAGTTAAAACATAATTCCATTCTTCAACTAAAACAGTTATTGGCTGCTTTTTTCCACACATCTGTGAACAGGTTGGGTGTGGTATTGTAGTTCAGCTCCATTCCCTTCAATGGAGCTGAGCTACAACACAACACAACACATAACCTATTGACAGGTGTGGTGCTACTTTTGAAAGAAAGCAGACATGTTTCATGTGTTATATAAATTGAAAACTTCATACAGAACAATTTGTATTACTTTCTCATTGGTGGGGTCATGGTAAGTGAATAGGCCTTTGCTGAAGGTAGCGCGCATTGCAGGGAAAAACCTTGAAGTGGCCACTGTGCTTATACAGTGTTGTTGCCTCCTCCTTCTCATGGTTTGGTGGGTTGTGGGACCTTTTATTTAGCCCTGCCTGTTATTTTTTTTTTTTATCAACCCCTTAAACCTAACTAATCAGCATATGTTAAAAAATGCCTTTGAGATTTTTCCAACATTATTAATTTGTTTGCCAACATTTTTTGGGGAAAGCCATGCATCCATGGTAGTATATTCCCCTTTTGGTAGGACATGCCCAACTTTGTCTTGATAACCAAAGTGTCCCAGAAAACATTTTCAAAGCTGCCAACTTGGGCATTTTTATGGCTCTTTCGTAGGAACAGTTCAGCATATATTCCTTATTTTTGGGTACAAATGTATCATTAAACTAAGGCCTCATTCACACGGACGTAGTTCACGGCCGTGATATGCACGTGAAAATCACACGCGTCGCACGGACCTATGTAACTCAATGGGGCCGTTCAGACAGTCTGTGATTTTCACGCAGCGTGTGTCCGCTGCGTAAAACTCACGACATGTCCTATACTTGGGCGTTTTTCGTGCATCACGCACCCATTGAAGTCAATTTGTGCGCGAAAATCACGTGCGGCACACGGACGCACTTCCGTGTGCTGCGCGTGATTTGCGCAACAGTTGTTAAAGAAATGAAGGGACAAATAAAACCACCTCCTTCATTTCTGTTTATTGTCGTAACGATGTCATATGCGCGAAAATCACGCAGCCACGCACCAACTACTGATGAAACACGGCACTGCAACGCATAAAAAACGATGCGTTCGTGTGAATAAGGCCTAAAGCACTATACTCAAATTAATTTCTTATATGGCTAAGTTTTTTTTAAAAAGATTGTTTGTTTTCTGGTAACTTTACAAAAATAAAATGTAGATTTCTACAAATTTCCATCAACTTCCTTTTCTCAATTTTTTTTAACGTTAAATACAGAAATATTTTAAAACAAAACAATAAAATGCGGTGAAAATGCTGTTTGCAGAGGTGATTTATAGGAGCTCAATCAACAAGCATCCATCTGCCGCGTGGTCAGGCTCCACCCCATATGTCCGGCATTTTAACCGGAAACTACCTGTTTTCATTTGCAACAATTAATAGTGAGATATAGTTGCACACAAATTGTAAAAATGTATACAGACACACACTGCCAAAAAACAGTCCCACAAATAACAAATAAAAAGTTCAACACCTGATAACATTGAAACAATACAAACTTCATAGGAACTGGTATAAGGAAAAACCGAGATGTATAAAATAGCGTAACTATAGAGATACACTATATGGAGAAAAGTATTGGCATACACCTATTAATTATTGAATTCAGCTGTTTCATTCAGTCCCACTGCCACCGGTGTATAAAATCAAGCACCTAGCCATGCAGTCTGTCCATACACAGCGACGTCAGGGGCTCCTCCTGGAGCAGAATCCCCGGCCAGAGCATCGGTAATGCTCTAGCTTGGGATTCCGCTCCTTGAGGGAGCCCCAATGGCACTATCTACAGTGGAGGAGTGTGTAGCGTTATCTGCAGGGAGAGGTGTGTGGCACTGTCTACAGGGGGAAAGTGGCACTTTCTACGGGGGGAAGGTGTGGTGCTATCTACAAGAGGGTTGTATGCCGCTGTCAAGTGAAGCAAGTGAAGTACAGTAATGACGCTGATTGGCCGTAAGAAATAACCCCTGCAAGCGCTGGTTGGCTGAAAGGTAAAATCAAATCAGTGCTTGTCCTGCCTGTACTGTACAAGACACAAGCTGAATAGCTGGATATTCTAGCTAATTGTGTGCGGCGCTGCCTGATCATGGCGCCGCTTCCTTGCCTGCCCGTTCCCGCTGACCAAGCATCGTAACCTGAGGCTGCATTTAACTTATAATGGCCCCTTAGAGATGTTGAATCCATTGCAAGTTGATGCAAACGTAATTCGGGGGACCAATGTATATACACAGTGCACTGCATAAATGAGTACACCCCCTTAAGCATAAATATATATTTCTAAATGATCACATTTACAATGGCAAGAAGGATGACAAATTGTAATTTATGTTACGTAATTAACAATATAGAAAGATATGTCATTAATATCTGCAAAATAGAGAAATTCAGGGCTGAAAAAATTTGTACACTCTTGATTAAATGCAATAAATAAGTAGCATATTAGTACTTAGTATGTCCCTCATCACTTTAACCCTTTCATCCATGACCGGGGGAGTTTTTGATCTTTGCGAGCAAAATTATACTTTTTGAAATGCTGCATTCTAAAAGGTGAGATTTTTTTGTTTGTTTCCTTAGTCCACAGGACACATAGGGCTTTCTTATTTAAAATTGGATACAATATCAATTAATTGTGTAGGTCTTTTTAGAGGAAAAATTGTCACAAATAGGGAAAAAAAGTTTTTCCTAGTTTTTTCATGCTGTTTTAAGTTAGTTTGTTCAATGAATAACATTTAACTAAAAAAATGTATCCTATTTTCCCGCACAGCATTGTCAAATATGTGTACATTGTGTAACATGTGATGTCGCTATAGGGCCGAGAACAAAAACCCTATTTTAGCTTTAAAGGATATGTGAACCTTTGTAGCCTTTTTTACATTTTTTTAATTTAATTGATGTGTTTAGTGTTTTTAAACACTTTTCTAATACACAATTATTAAAAATGTTATTTTGTTTTAGCGCTTCAGCTTCTTTGTATTTACTATACATAGAAGTTGCATTAACGCCGCTGTAAGCCAAATCTGTCAGTCAGCTGGACTGACTGCTTGGCCAACAGCGACTCCTGTGTGCTTTAGACACACAATATAACCAATATAAACCTAATACCCTTAAAATCTAAGTTGAGACAGTCTCTGTACATGGATGATAATCATCCAAGTACAGAATTGTATTAGTTATGCACAGAGGAGAACAGTCTAAAATAGGTGGCTGGGGGCAATTATTTTATGTTTTGCTAAATGTAAATTCTCCATGACAGGAATGTATTAATGCCTGAACACCTGATGTCCATGCAAAACGCATTTGTGTCAGGCAGAATGTCTTAAATTGGTGTGTGTGGGTTTTTTTTTTTTACATTTTACTGTATTAATGTTGTATTAATATATATTTTTGTTTTTACTATAGGGGCACAGGTTAGCAGGTAACACATTATCTATGTGTTCCCTGCTGTCCCCATATACCGATCACGGATAACAGTGATCTAATAATAACAGTGCATTAGATCATTGTAACCAGTGACCTGTATAGCCAGGCATGCAGAAAAGATGAAGATCATACAGGGGACTCGGACCCCGTTCTCTAGATCGAAGAAGGTTCCAGAGGTGAGACTGCCAGCAATCAAAAACGTATCACCTATCCCATGGATAGATAAGTTGTTTTGGTAGGATAACCCCTTGAAGTATTTTGAAACTAATTTTTGCAACATGATCTGATCATTTTGATCACATGTTTTGTAGATAACTGATTAACCAGAGTTGCTAGAGCATTACATCAAATAGGAACCCCAAATATGTCTTATTTGTATTTAAGAAATTGCTGAACTTATTAGGTATCAGAGGGGATGTACTAATTTATGCAGTTTACTGATTATATATATATATATATACACATACATACTCATGCATAAAATAGCTCTGTATGGAACATAACGATTATAAGTAAAATTTCTGTGCAATTGAATTCTTGTGTTTGCTCTCTGTTAGGTACAAAGTGTAGGATATTTATATATTAAATCCATATGTAGTTAAGTCACACAAAGTGGTCTATTATGATGCATTTAAGAAGAGCCAATTACAGCTTTGAGGCTTAATAAAGAACACTTAGCAATCCACTGGTGCTACTCAGCAATATAAAAGCCGAATAAGAAGGTCAGAGTGAACGTGACTTCACTAGATAAATAATAAAGGAAATAATTTGCTTAATACACACTTGTTTTTCAAGGACAGAAAATGAATTATCTGCTACTTTACCATTAGAAGTAGATAATGACTACACCATCACAATTCTGTAAAAGTACCACCTGTATATTTTTTTTACAGATACACGCTTCTTAATTTGATTGCGTTACTTATATTTGTGTGTGGCGATGGGGGTAAAAATGTCTGTCAAGACACCTATTAAATAACAAAAGAAAAGGAGTGGTTTACAAAGAGAAGGTGATTTAAGAAAATGTTAGGATTGGGAGCAGGCCAATGGATTTTTTTAAAGCATATGATAATGTTACAGTTTAAGGGGATTTCTCATCATACACATTTATCTTTTCCATTGTTCAGGAATTTATTGGATATTTTTTCTAGTGATTATCAATATTTCTGTAACGGGTATCGGTAGAGAAGCGGTCATAGGGGTTTAAAAATTGGATATGGATTGAGAGTGTTAAATATATAAACTTTCTTAACATGTGTGTTATTGCTTGTACTATAATACGGATTCCAGTAAACATCAGAGTCAACAGGTCGACCTGATTAGGCTCAGGAGGTTTATAAGTGAGATCTCTCTCATCTTCTTGCCACTTTAGCAGAAAAGAAAAAACCTTATATGTGACAGAAAGCACATATGCTTTCTGATTAAGTTTATATAACATATGTAATGCTGGCGGCGGGTGCAGCCCCTGCCGGCGCTCCATGACGCTGAGTTCCTTACCTGCCTCGCCGGCGGCCTTCTTCCCGGCATGGCCGTAGGTGTCTTCAGCCTGCCTCTCTACGTGGCCGCTCTAATTTTAGGGTGCATTATCTGGCCGTCTCTTAAAGGGTGTATGTGGGTCTCTTTAAGTGGGTGTAAGTGGGCTCCTGGCAAGTCTCTACTCTTTACCTCATTGTTCAGCTGCATTTGTTTTGTGCCTCTCTTCTTATTTTTTTTTCCTGCTATTGCGCTGTTACATTGTTCTTGACCCTTTTGGTCAAATTGTTTTTGTCCTCCTACTTGTTTCCTGGCACACTCTTGAAGACTATTTACAATTAATGAATTGATGGTATAGGTGTAATTTTCAGTAGCCCACTCAGTTATTTCTGATCTGTGTGGACTCTTTTATATTAACTCCCTATTATTTTATGTATTTGTTGTACTTTTAAACATGTGCCTTAATAAAATGTATGTTTTTATATGCTTCATTTGTTTTGGTCATTTGACACTACCATTTATTTGGTGTCTATAAGTTATAGGTGGTGACAAAATACCTAAAAACAGGAAAAACTTTAGGTGGAATATAAAATACTCAATCCTATATAATTCCCTGTTCACCATATAAATTGGGGAGGTAAAAATGTTAATAAGAATTTTTATGTATTATCGGTCTTTATTGGAATTTGTAAAGAATATACAAACCCAACAGAAGTGTCCACATTAGAACCAATATAGTTCTGAGTAGAATATACAAAGCAAACACATAATACAACAAGGAGTAGAGTTGCATAACAAAAAAGACAACTTCACCGTCTAAATAGGAATAAAAACAAGGTGCCAATAAAAGTACTTAAAATTCCACCCAATTAGATAAAAACAAGATGTTAAAAGGGAATTAGAAAAAAAAGAAGGAAGTGAGAATGATAGGGGTGGGGGGAGAGAGTAGATAAAATTGTGTAGGAAGAAACCAGGAGGAAAACGTTAAACTGTTAACCAATATTTGAGAGTACCAGGGAATCTCGGAATAAGAAGTCGCTGTAGAAGAACGAACGGTTTGTTAGACAAAATTAAAGCGTCTTATTGATGTGATGTAAAGAGATTCGTTTTTGTTACTAGACAGGAAGGAGTTAATTGTTCTTGACTCCTGGATTGCTCTGATGACCCAATGTTTCTCCTAAGTAAAGACTCGTCACTGGGTGATCAGTCTTAAAACCATAAGACAGGTGTGATGAATTTTGAATGTGCCTCACCTTAATAGTAATTAATCCCATCATGTTTCTCAGTTATAATGGGTTAATGTGTGAGGTACATGATGTGGTTAATCACTATTAACGTGAGGTACATGGAGGTTAAATTCATCACACCTCATGCCTTACATATCACATCACAAATGACGCAAAATATTGTTGGGCAGGTTATTACGGCCGCGCCAATACCGAATACGTGTATATTTGATGTATTGAGACTTATTTTAATGTTTATTGTAAAAAAGGTGTATGTGCATTTTTTTTAAATTAATATTACTTTATGTTTTTACTTTATTTTTAAACTTTAATGTACTAACATATATCTATATGCCAGTACATTAGCATGTGTACATATAGTACACAGGCATTTGTTAGGACATACCCAAGTATGCCCCAACAACTGGAAATATGGTAAGACAGCCCTGGGGTCCTTCAATGGACTCTGGGCTGTCTGGCCATATATGGTATGTCCCTCACTCACGTCACAGGGATTCCTGTAGTGCGATCCAAGTGGCATCCCCCCTTCTCATTTTCCACTGAATGCCGCAGTCAGCTTTGATCGCAGCATTCAGGGGAATAACGGCAGAGACGAGAGGTTTCTCTGATCTCCACCGGTATAGAGCGGGGCTGCGGCTCTGTAATAAAGCCATTGCCCCGCTCCTGACATTAAGTGCGAGCACGGTCAGCATGAGGTGATTCGGCTGGTGCTGCACTAATGAGCGGCGGTTCAGGCACTGAAGACAGAACATGGGGGTGTTTTGCAGTGCGCCCGCCATGTTCGGTCTTCAGTGATGCTGCTCATTAGTGCAGCGCTGGCTGCATCACATTATCCTGACGGCGCGCACTTGTCAGGACTCAGGAGCGGGGCAATGGCTGTGTTACACAGCCGCAGCCCCACTCTCATACATTCATGTGTTACAATGCTAATCTGTGCGGCCGCACAGCTTATCGGAATACATGAAATAACGGTATCGAACCGTTTGGGGGTTCACAGTATTGAAACAGTATAGAAGTTTCGATGCATCGTGCATCCCTACTAGGGGTATATATATAAATATATAAATATATATATATAGTTATGACCAGCAGGTTTGTGGACCCACTTGGCTACTCCACAAGTTTGGCTTAGGGCCACCTCTAAGGGCGTTATCTAAGTAGCCTCCCTGGTCTTCACCTTTTAACCCCTATACAGGGATCTGGTCTTCACTGCGGGGATAATACCAGGTCGCTACTTCTTGAGGTGGTCGGACCAGGTAGCTGCTGGCCAAACAGATAAGAAACAGGCATTGGCAGATGGTACCTTGAAGGATGGAAGCTGATAGCAGAGGGTTGCTGCACACCCGCAGGTAGCAGGACACATGCAGGTAGCGGGTAGCTGGATACAGGCAGATAGCTGGACACAGGCAGGTATTGGGTGTAGGATACCGGTTGACAGCAGATAGGAATAGCGGACTGGATACAGGTTGGTAACGGACAACTGGATACAGGCTGACAACAGAAAGCAATAGCAGACTGGAATCAGATGCAAACAGGAACCTTTGCTGGATAACACTAGGTTTTTCAATATTGCTCAGGCACCAGGTGGATAGTGGAGGTGCCTTAAGTAGTCCTAGTGGCAACTGGGACTGGCATTACATATATACTGGGTGTGTGTGTGTGTGTGTATATATATATATATATATATATATATATATATATATATATATATAGAGTCCAGCAATAGATAAACACAGCACTCCACAATAGCAGAAAATCAGGCCATGTGCTCGTCACCAGGGGATGAATCAGTTCCCCTTTTTTTATGAATAGAAGACAGCGTAGAAAGCAGTGACGGCACCAGGACTTCAAGGCAGATGTAAGCAAAGTGGATTTATTCACCTCAAAAAAAACAGCAACGTTTCGGTTCAACAGGAACCTTTCTCAAGCCATGACAAACTCACAAAAGTGGCAGGTATATATAGGGAGGACGTACATCAACTGGCAATCAAACAAATTGACAGTACAATTCTCATAAAATGCATAAAAATGTGAACATAGCAGTGTATTATGACTTTTATACAGACAGTGCAGCAATGAGTCTTCAAAACGCTATTAATAAACGGCAATACATTTGAAGACATGATTTATACATATCATAAATAGTGAAGACTAAGTGTAATAGGATTAATGAGGACAGCAGAGGCTCATTATTGATTCATTAGGTTTAATAAACTTACAGTTTGCACTCCCTTCATATGACCAGCGTATGAATTTCGCGCGCATGCACTCAGCATGCTCCAAGATGGCGTCGAAACCGGATATCAAATCTGGTGAAGCGAATCGTGGAACGCAATCGCTACCGCGCAAGCGCAGGGATGAAGCTTGCGTTCCAATCCCATTGTGCAGGCGCGAGTGGCGCTGAAATAGAAATATAGAATGAACTGAATATACACAATTTAGTTCTATAAACTATCTGGAGGGTAATATATGGACCAATATCGTGTAAATCGGAATGTAGAGAGATCATCAATGTCAATGGCCATAAATTTAAAAATAAAGAGATTTTTTATATATATATATATATATATATATATATATATATATATATATATATATATATATATATATATATATATATCTCACATATCCCATATATGTAAGCATGTGACTGTAGTCACCCATGGGATTAATAAGCAAGCCATGATAGATAGGCATTGATGATCCCCGACACAAATGTCAAATACATTAAATATATCAAAAAAATAGTAATAATATAAGGCATGTATATCATAGGTAATATATTTCCATTGAAAACATGCTAATGGATAAGCAGATAACAAACCTACAATACGATAAGGACCATGCTCCAGAGTGAATATAATTATCTATAAATTCATGCACGATAGATATACTACGGTGCAAAGATCAATGCTGGATATAGAGAGACATAGGTAAACAATTTCATGTGGAACATCATGATCCCAAAATTAGGCCTCTGCTGCTCTCCGGAATCCTTCAAAGTGCTTGACACATCCATGTGTTTCTACGAACATATAAAAGGAAAAAAAAAAAGGGAGAGGCAAATTACCATATAATATTAATATAAGCACACAACCCAAAATTATGATGAAAATTGACATTAAAAATTAAAAATGCATGCATAGGAAGAGTCAAAATAAGACTCCAAATTATGTATACACAAGGCACATACAATACCAATCGGGAATGTGAACCCATCGTATTCCCCCAGATCATCAGGCAAGTTACCCCCCATTTTTTGTGTAACAAGAGAATTTTTTAGCTATGTGGGCCATAAGGGTATTCTATATTCAGCCCCTTGGGAGACATAGTTTCCAACTTATACATCCACTCTAGCTCTTTTCTTTTGAGAGCCGAACCTCTATCACCACCGCGTCTCATTTGAGGTACAGAATCGATGATTCTGAACCTCAACTGTGACAAACTATGATTTTTCTCGCAAAAGTGTCTTGACACTGGTAGATCCTGTCTCTTTGTTTTGATGTTAGATTTGTGATTTCTCAACCTGAGACGTATTTCCGTTGTAGTCTCACCGACATAGTGTAGACCACAAGGGCAACTCAATAGATAGATCACATAAGATGAATGACATGTGAAAAAGCCCCTGATTTTGATAACACTGCCAGTTTGTGGATGATTAAACGAGTCACCCTTCACCATGTGCTCGCAAATATTGCAGCCCAGGCAGGGGTAACAACCCAATTTGGGAGGTGCCAAAAATCTTTGACTCATTCGATTAGACCCAATATCTGCTCTCACCAGACTATTCTTAATGGTTTTGCCTCTTCTGTAGGCCATCATGGGTCTCTCCTGGAATTCAATTATTTCCGGAAAGGCTCTGCTCAGAACCTTCCAGTCCCTCCTCAGAATCTCACCAATTTGTGAGCTTAGTGTGGAGAAGGTGGAAACAAAGGGCATGCGAACCTTCTTTTCTACACTTAGCTTTTTACCCAAAAGGGCTTGTCTGTCCACTACATCCACCTTCCGTCGGTTCTGCTCCAAGATATGTTTTGGATAACCTCGATCAGAAATTTTTTTGCACATCTGATCAAGTCGTGAGGATAGCCTGTCATTTTGACTTACCACCCTCTTGACTCTGATCAATTGGCTATATGGTAATGATTTTAGCATAGCCCCCGGGTGTCCACTTGAAAAATGTAGATGATTATTTCTATCCGTCTTTTTAGAGAACAGGTCAGAAATTAACCTGTTTTCATTGATAGAAATCCGAGTGTCTAGAAATTCAATTGCAGTAGTAGAAAAAGACATGGTAAATAAAATGGTGGGATTTAAACCATTAAGAAATGCTACAAAATCCTGCAATTGACTGATTAATCCGGTCCAGATGAGGAAGACATTGTCTATGTATCGCCACCACCGCAGCACTTGGCTGAAGTGGTGGGACACATAGACAAGGTCCTCCTCAAAACGCCACATGAAAATATTAGCATAGGTAGGGGCCATATTTGACCCCATAGCAGTCCCTCTCTTTTGCAAATAAAATTTATCTCCTACCAAAAAATAGCTCTTCATCAGGATAAACTCCAATAATGATTTAACAAAATCAACCTTGTCCGTAGAAAAGCCCGATCCCTCAAGATACGAAAGTGAGGCCTCAATGCCCTCTTGATGGATGATTGAGGTATACAGACTACCCACATCAAGGGTAACCAAGACCGACCGGTCAGGGATCGTGAGATCCTAAATCCTGACCAGGAAGTCTGAGGTGTCCCCAAACTGCCTGAGTATTTTGTCAACAAAGATGGCTATCGGAACAAATAGGGAATCATTCCCTGATACAATAGGGCGTCCAGGGGGACGAGTAAGATCCTTATAGATTTTTGGCAGGAGATAAAGTACGGGAGTGACAGGAAATTTAACCCGTAAAAATTCACATAGATTTCTATCAATGATTTTCCTCTTAAATGCGCTAGAGATCAAGTTGTCAAGCTCACGTAAATATACAAACTTCGGATCACCCGGTAATATCGCATATATGTTGGTATCATTAAGTTGGTTAGCCATTTCCTGAAGATAGAGGGAGGTGTCCATCACCACTATGGCACCCCCCTTATCCGCAGGTTTAATGGTCAAATCCCTATTGCCCATTAGATCCTTAACCCCTTCAGGACCCAGCCTGTTTTGGCCTTCAGGACCCAGCCGATTTTTTTCAAATCTGACATGTGTTACTTTATGTGGTAATAACGTTGGAATGCTTTTACCTATCCGAGCGATTCTGAGATTGTTTTCTCGTGACATGTTGTACTTTATGTTAGTGAAAAAATTTTGTCGATCATTTTGGTATTTATTTCTGAAAAACACCACAATTTAGAAAAAATGTGAAAAAATTAGCATTTTTCTAAATTTAAACGTATCTGCTTGTAAAACAGATAGTAATACCACACAAAATAGTTACTAGTTAACATTTCCCATATGTCTACTTTATGTTTGCATCGTTTTTTGAACGTCCTTTTATTTTTCTAGGACGTTACAAGGCTTAGAACTTTAGCAGCAATTTCTCTTATTTTAAAGAAAATTTCAAAAGGCTATTTTTTCAGGGACCAGTTCAGTCTGAGGTGGGTTTAAGGGCCTTATATATTAGAAAATCCCCAGAAGTCACCCCATTTTGAAAACTGCACCCCTCAAGGTATTCGAATCAGCATTCACAAAGTGTTTTAACTCTTTAGGCGTTTCACAGGAATTAAAGCAAAGTAGAGGTGAAATTTACAAATGTTATTTTTTTTGCCGAAATTAATTTCTAATACATTTTTTTTTTGTAACACAGAAGGTTTTACCAGAGAAATGCAACTCAATATTTATTGCCCAGATTCTGCAGTTTTTAGAAATATCCCACATGTGGCCCTTGTGTGATAATGGACTGAAGCACAGGCCTCAGAAGCAAAGAAGCACCTAGAGGATTTTGGGCCTCCTTTTTTTTTAGAATATATTTTAGGCACCTTGTCAGGTTTGAAGAGGTCTTGTGGTGCCAAAACAGTGGAAACACCCCAAAATTTACCCCATTTTGGAAACTACACCCCTCAAGGAATTTATCTAGGTGTATAGTTAGCATTTTGACGGCACAGGTTTTTCGCTAAATTTATTAGAATTAGTCTGTAAAAATGAAAACCTACTTTTTTCTGAAAAAACATAGAAATTTTTAATATTTACAAGAAATAATAAAGAAAATGCACCCCAACATATGTAAAGCAATGTCTTCCGATTACGGTAATATCCCATATGTGGTAATAAACTGCTGATTGGACCCACAGCAAGGCTCAGAAGGGAAGGAGCGCCATTTGGATTTTGGAGCATGGATTTTGCTGGATTGGTTTTAGGTTCCATGTCGCGTTTGCAACCCCCTGGAGGGACCAAAACAGGGGAAACCCTCCAAAAGTGACCCCATTTTGGAAACTACACCTATCAAGGAATTTTTCTAGGGGTATAGTTAGCATTTTGACCACACAGGTTTTTCGCTAAATATATTGGAATGTCTGTAAAAATTAAAATCGACTTTTTTTCTGAAAAAACATAGAAATGTTTAATATTTACGAGGAATAATGAAGAAAATCACCCCAACATTTGTAAAGCAATGTCTCCCGATTACGGCAATACCCCATATGTGGTAATAAACTGCTGATTGGACCCACAGCAGGGCTCAGAAGGGAAGGAGTGCCATTTGGATTTTGGAGCACGGATTTTGCTGGATTGGTTTTCAGTGCCATGTCGCGTTTGCAACGCCCTGGAGAGACCAAAACAGGGGAACCCCCCAAAAGTGACCCCATTTTGGAAACGACACCTCTCAAGGATTTTATCTAGGGGTATAGTTAGCATTTTGACCACACAGGTTTTTTGCAGAATTTAGTGGAATTAGGCAGTGAAAATGAAAATCAACTTTTTTTCTGAAAAAGCATAGAAATTTTAAATTTTTACAAGGAATAAAGGTAAAAAGAACCACAACATTTGTAAAGCATTTTCTCCTGATTACGGCAATACCCCATATGTGGTAATAAACTGATGATTGGACCCATGGCAGCGCTCAGAAGGGAAGTAGCGCCATTTGGATTTTGGAGCACGGATTTTGATGGATTGTTTTTCGGTGACATGCCGCCTTTGCAACGCCCTGGAGAGACCAAAACAGTGGAAGCCCCCCAAGTTACCCCATTTTGGAAACCCCCCTCAAGGAATTTTTCTAGGGGTATAGTGAGCATTTAGACTCCACGGGTCTTTTGCAGAATTTATTAGAATTATGCGGAGAAAATTAATATCACAATTTTTTTCCACTAAAATTTTACATTTTCTCATTTTCACAAGGGATAAAGGAGAAATAAACAACCAATTTTTGTAAAGCTATTTCTCCCAGGTACGGAAATACCCCACATGTGGTCATACATTTTTTTCATTAGAAATGAATTAACCCTTTCAGGACTGATCCATTTTTTGCTCTCTTATTTTCGTTTTTCACTACCCGCCTTCCAAGAGCCATAACTTTTTTCTTTTTCTGTCAGTAGAGTGATGTAAGGGCTTATTTCTTGCGGGAGGAATTGTAGTTTCTATTGATACCATTTAAAGTGCCATAAAAAGTACTGGGAAACTGAAAAAAAATAGGAAAATATTGTAATATAGGAAAAAAATCTGATTCCATTTTTTGGGGTTTTTGTTTTTACAGCTTTCGCCGTGCGGTTAAAACGAAAACTACAGCGATTTTGGCGGTTTAAATTATTTAAGTTTTTTACGGTGTTCACCGTGCGAGTTAAATAATGGTATATTGTAATAGTTCGGCCTTTTACGGACGTAGCGATATCAATTCTGTTTATTTTTTTACATTACTTTTGAAGAAAAATGGGAAAAGGTTTTTTTTTAACTTTTTTTTTCTTTCTCACTACTAATAACTTTAATTCTTCTACACATTTTATTAGTCGCCTTAGGGGACTTGTACCAGCGATCATTGTATCACGGGTACAATATGCTGCGATACTAATGTATTGCAGTATATTGTTATTCTTACAGGCTTCTGTAACCGCACGATCGCTGTTCCTGTCCATTAGTCCTGGGTGTCAGCTCTAATACACAGCCGACGCCCGCAGCGTATGGAGCGGGCTCAGCATGTGAGCCCGCTCCATACATCACCCGCGCACCATGACGTGCTATTAAGTCATAGTGCGCAAAGGGGTTAATGCACAGCGGATGGTGTGAATATTGCAATTTTGCACTGATGTGCCATTTTAGTGCATAATATGTTGTGCCCAGTTTGTGCCGGGTATGGTGATGCCATATATGTGGGCACAAACTGCTGTTTGGGCACGCTGCAGGGCTCAGAAGGGAGGGACGCCATTTTGCTTTTGGAGCGCAGATTTTGCTTGGTAGTTTTTCTGTTTTGGGTTTCGCTGGTATTTCAGTTTATAATGTGGGGGCATATGTAATCTGTGCGGAGTCCATCAGGGCATAATAAGAGGGTATATAAATGCGGTAAATAAATAATAATTCATAGATATGTGGCCGGTGTCGCACTGATAAATGGTGTCGGATGTTATCCGCTTTTAGAAAACACTGCACATTTTGCATCGCCATATTCCTGGGAGCCAGAACTTCTTTATTTTTTTACCACCGGAGCTGCGTGAGGGCTTATTTGTTGCGGGACAATCTGTACTTTTCATTGGTACCATTTTGGGATACATGCGATTTTTTTTTTGATCACTTTTTATGAAAGTTTTTTGCAAGCCGGGTGACCAAAAACAAGCAATTCTGACAATGTTTTTTAGTTTATTTTTTGCGGAGTTCACCGTGCACTATAAATGACCATTATATTTTATTCTGCGGGTCGGTACGATTACGGCGATACCATATGTATATAGGTTTTTTTTATGTTTTGCAGCGTTTGCGCAATAAAATCTCTTTTTTATAAAATAATTTATTTTCTGTCACCATATTCTGAGAGCCGTAACTTTTTTATTTTTCAGTCAAAAAAGCGGTGTAAGGGCTTGTTTTTTGCGGGACGGGTTGTAGTTTTCATCGGTATTATTTTCGGGTACATCCGACATTTTGATCACTTTTTATTCTCTATTTTGGGATGGGTGGTGACCAAAAAATAGCAATTCTGGTGTCTGGCGTCGTGCGGGAAAAATAACATTATAGTTTTATAGTTGGGGTCGTTACGAACGCGGTGATATCAGATATGTGTACTTTTTTTAACGTGTTCATTTTTTTCCTATAATGAAAGATTTATTATAGGAAAAAAATGAAGTGTTTGTTTATATGATTTATAACTTTTATTTTTACACTTTTAAAAAAAAAAAAATATTATCTTTTTTCACTTGTCCCACTAGGGGACACTTAGACTTGCAGCTTTGATCGCTGCTAGAATGCATTACACTACACACGTAGTGTAATGCACTCCAACTGTCATTGTGACGTGACAGTCACACTAACAGGAAGTCTCGGAGGACCGGCCGGAGGCTGCTCCTCTGAGGCTTCTGTACATGGCAACCCGGAGGTCATTGTCTGACCTCCGATTGCCACGACAAGCATCGGTAGCCCCCACGATCACTTCGTGGGGGCTGCTGATGTGCTCCAAACCACTTAAATGCGGCGACGGCAATCCGTTGCCGCATTTATGGAGTTAATTGCCGAAATCAGCGGCGATGGTCCGCTGACCGGCAAGGCTGGAGTGTCAGCTGTCAGGGACAGCTGACCTCCCGGTTCCCGGACACTGTCCGTTAGGACAGTGTGCGCCGGGAACTACTCCGCAATAGTACGTCTGGATGCGGGAACTAACCCCTCTGCAGGACGTACTATTGCGGAGCAGCGCGGCAAGAGGTTAAGTGCCAAATTTTCGGCACGTGTTAAATTATTTTGAACAAACTGGCTACTCTGCATTCTCTTTAAAGAGTCTATCTGATCTTTAACAAATAAGATATAAGTTTCAACAGCGTGGATATTTTGGGGAGGCTGAAATTTGCTTTTATTACATAGCCCATAATCCCTAAGATGGAACATCTCATTAATTGAGGCTATACATGTATCAGTAATACATTTTGGTTGCTCTGAAAAATATGCCTTAAGCCTTAATGACCTAAAGACATTTTCCAGATCTAAATTAAGCAAGAACCAATCAGTGCGATTAGTAGGACAAAAAGACAGGCCACGATTAAGAACTTTGACCTGTGGGTCAGTTAATACATGTGACGATATATTCACCACTAAATTTGGGGGTTCTTCTTCCTGGTCTGGTATTGCCGTATCCCCCGTGTTGAAGTCATCCGTCCTCTGGATTTGTTGTAGATGGTTCTCCCTCCTGTGTTTCCTCCCGCCCCTGCGTGTTCGCTTTCTCCCACCATAGGAACCTCCATGTTGTCGCCTAAAAAAGACGTGGCATTTTGATCATCAGAGAGTTCTGAATCCGTAACGAATGGCTCAGCCCCTCTCTGTCGTCTTCTTGGTCCTCTTTCGATCCTCCTGGGACCCCTTGGGTCAGCATCTTTTCCCTGCCAACAGTATATTTTGCCTGTGGCATAATCATCGAGATCTCGCTGCCATATATATATAGCCAATGCCTATGTAGTTAGCCTCAGCTGGAGCCATGAACTGGATAGGTGCCCAGCAATTCAATAGAAATGGGTGTATATTAGTGCATAATATGCAAAGTGCTCCCCATTTCATTGTGGAAAAACTACTCATCTGTAACTGCAGCTAAGTATCATTTTATTTCTTACACATCTTCATTTAAATTCTGCTTTGCTTGTTGTAATTATTTGACCATCATAAAAAAAAGAAAATCAACCTATTATAGTCGCTCCACCCAGTTTAGAAAGCAGGGATTGTACCCATGGGAACCAAATCAAATGGAAATAATCATATTGGTCATGTTCATCAGCCTAGTTCTTCTATACCCATAATAGTAATATGATCTAAAAGATATTTGCCATATTGGGCTATGCAAAAGCACCCTAACCTTTTTTGACCGGAGGCAGAAAACCTGGCACAAGAGAAAGCAAAGCGAGTTGATGGGGGTTACTGACATGCCTACCAGAAAACCTATAATAAACCTGGAGAACGTTGTCTTAAAATGTTGTGATTAGGCGGCAACTTCACCTTACATGCCACACCTGATCCTTACCACACCCTGATGCACAGATCGGACGCCTCTGGGTACATCCTTTGAATGTCCACCAGCTAAAGATATGAGTGTGAGTTAAAGTACAAGATTTCAAGCACTTATCATCCAGCACTCCCAATTCATCTTCCCATTTACAAAAGAAAGCAGCTCTGCCACGATAGCCCATAATCTGGTGAGGCCACAAGACACATCTCGGTATAAAGATAGTATCTTGTTAGGGAAAAGCGTGTGAAGGATCGTAATTGATTGTAAGCCAGCCAAGGTTTACGGTCTATCCAGTCCTTAAACTTGGAGCACAATCTAAGTAATCAAATAACCATTTCCAAATATTTTACCTAAGGCCTCATGCACACTTGAGTTTTTTCCTTCAGGGTACTATCCGTTTTTGTCACTGATAGCACCCTGAACCCATTCATTTCAATGGGGCCATGCACACTACTGTTTTTTTGACGGTCCGTTGCTCCGTTCCGATCCAAAGTAGAGCATGTCCTACTTTGGTCCGGGATTCCGTGACCGCGAGGCCCATGCAAGTCAATGGGGCCGTCAAAAAAACTGAAGGCACACTGAAGGCATCCGTGTGCCATCCAATGTGCCGTCCATGTGTGACGGAGCCGTTGCCTAGCAACCGCAGGGCGGGCAGAAAAACATTAGAAAAATATTACACTAATCGGTAGCCACTTGTCTCTATCAATAACTGATAGAGAAAAGAGGCTGCTGATTAAAAATAAAATAAAAAGCATTTCATACTTACCCGGTCGTTGTCTTGGTGACGAGTCCCTCTTCTTCCTCCAGTCCGACCTTCTTTTGTGACGCGGCAGCCTGTGATTGGCTGCAAAGGCCGCTGCTGCCTGTGCTTGGCTGCAGAGGCGGTCACGTGGGATGAAGCGTCATCCCTGGAGGCCGGCCTTCTGACGTCATCCTGACGTGCGTGACCGCCACTACAGCCTGTGATTGGCTGCAGCGGCGACATGGATTGAACGTCATCGCTGGAGGCCGGACAGGAGGAATGTAAGTATGAACGTATTTTTTTTATCACATTAAAATTTTATTTTCCGTGCGCCGAGCATGGTACTGTCCAGGGTGCTGAAAGAGTTACCGCCGATCAGTGCAGCCCATTAATTCTTTCAGCACCCTGGACAGTACCATGCTCGGCGCACGGAAAGGGAAACACGGAGTGCACACGGCCGACAAAACGGACACACGGATCCGTCAAAAACGGCCGTGAAAACCGTGTCGGAAGTGTGCAGGAGGCCTAAGTGAGGATGTTCATGAAAATAAATAAAACCGTTTTACAACCAATAGTCAATTAGTTTGTAGTATTAGTTTGACATCTGGGGTCTGTATTTAGGGGGTCTGGTCTGGGGTCTGTATTAGTTTATGGGGTCTATTTAGGGGGCCTGTTCTAGGATCTGAATTAGTTTAGGGGTCTTTATTTAGGGGTGTGTATTTAGGGGTCTGGTCTGGGGTCTGTATTAGATTAGGGGGTCAGGTCTGGGGCAATTATTAGTGTAGGGGGTCAGGGCTGGGGTTTGTATTTAAGGGGTCTGTATTTAGGGGTCTGTATTAGTTTATGGGGTCTGTATTTAGGGGGCCTGGTCTAGGGTTTGTATTAGTTTAGGGGTCTTTATTTAGTGGTCTGTATTCGTTTAGGGGGTCTGGTCTGGTTTCTGTATTAAGGGAGTCAGGTCTGGGGTCATTATTAGTGTAGGGGGTCTGGTCTGAGGTCTGTATTTATTTAGTGTGCTTGTTCTGGGGTCTGTATTTGTTTAGGGGGGTCTGGTCTGGGGACTAAAATAGTTCAGAAGGTCTGGGTCTGTATGTATTCTATGATCTAGTCTGGGGTCCAAATTTATTAGTCTGAGTAAAAGGGGTTGTCCAGGCACATCGATAGGTCATCAGTATAAAAAACGGTCTGTGCCCGGACAACCCCTTTAATGTATGGTTCTGGGCCTTGTGTCTAAATTTGTGTTTCTAGAGGCTGGAAAAGGCTGCAGAAGTGATGGGCAAATATGTCTCATCAGGAAACGTCGCCATAACGGTCTGCGTCAGATGGAGAAGAAAACTACTCCCATCTGAGAAGGCATCACTTGTGAGTCACTGGATCTATAGGGGATCTGTCCCCTCTCCTGACATGTCTGTTGTAGGAAATCCTTGTATTCTACATATCTTTGTGTACCCAGGACTAATAGACAAATACATGTTACCATTCCCATTGTCAAGAGGATGTGTCCCTGAACAGTGTGATACTGTCAGCGATGTTTGGAGACTGTCAGTATGTAGGGACACTGCCCTTTGACAAGGGGAATCGTAACAACCATTTGTCAATGCTCGCACAAAAAGGTGGTGTTCACTATAGACACGGCAGAGCGGCGGTGGGGAAGGGGGGCCCAAGTTTGTGGAACAGCCCAGGGCCTATGGTCTACTTAATCCTCCACTGTATGCAAGTCTATGACAAGAAAGCGGCCAAGGAAAAAGGACAAAGATCCAAGGGATTGCTCCAGCTCTATCTGTTTGAGCATCATTATGAAACCAATTTACTAATCTCGAGAGTATTGCAGCCTCATGATAGAGGTTAGGTTGCCTGCCCCACCGAAAATGTGAGGTTTGGTTAGAATAGCGCTCTCTGTAGGGATCTGCTAGTTGTGAAATTAGCCTTCATTAAAAATGTTGTACCATGTAGCTTCTGCAGCTACTTGGTATCACAATACATAGAAGCTACAGAATTCCATCCACAGCCGAATACATCAGAGCACTGGTCTGGCGGCTCAGTCCGCAGCGGCTCCGGTGTGCTCCTGAGCCATCATCTAAACTCTATAGTGATCAAATCAAGGTTGATAAACTTTGATTTGATAAGTATGAACCTTAGATGAGTGCTAAGGAGCACACCAGAGGCGCTACGAAAAATATATTAATGCAGATATATGTGTCAGTAGTTGGGAAAAAGAATGAGTGTTTTTTTTCATCCTTGTATTATAAAATTCTCCAGACTTCCACCAATGTGCAGCATCATCAAACCTACCCTGAGAACAAATCAGGGAGTCTAAGACAATATAGAGAAAAGATTTATGTACAGCAACAAATGCGTCCTAAGATTTGAAATCAGGAGAGGTATGTGGTTAGAAGGGGTAGTATTAAGAGTGCTGGGCTGGATAACAGACAACTGACCATTCCTCTTGTCAATGTGGCAGTGTCAGAACGTGTAGGGAAACACCATACTAAGGCCTCATGCACACGACCGTAAAAACACCCGTTATTACGGGTCGTAATTACGACCCGTAATAACGGGCTCATAGACTTCTATTGGCCACGGGTACCTTCCCGTTTTCTTATGGGAAGGTGCCCGTGCCGTTGAAAAAGATAGAACATGTCCTATTTCAGGCCGTAATAACGGCACGGACAGCCCATAGAAGTCTATGGGGCTCCCGTAATAACGGGTGACTACGTGTGTGCACCCGTCATTACGGGAGCGTTGCTAGGCGACGTCGGTAAATAGTCACTGTCCAGAGTGCTGAAAGAGTTAACTGATCGGCAGTAACTCTTTCAGCACCCTGGACAGTGAATTCCGATCAGAATATAGAGCAACCTGTAAAAAAAAAGACGTTCATACTTACCGAGAACTTCCTGCTTCCTCCAGTCCAGTCTCCCGGCCGTTGCCTTGGTGACGCGTCCCTCTCGACATCCGGCCCGACTTCCCTGGATGACGTTTCAGCCCATGTGACCGCTGCAGCCAATCACAGGCTGCAGCGGTCACATGGACTGCGCGTCATCCAGGGATGTCGGGCTGGATGTGAAGAGAGGGAAGTGTCACCAAGACAACGGCCGGTAAGTATGAATTTCTTTAACTTTTATTACAGAAAGGGCTGTCCCTTCTCTCTATCCTGCACTGATAGAGAGAAGGGGCTGCCGATTAGTGCAGTGTAATTTTGCAGCCAAAAACGTGCCCGTAAATACGGGTGGAATACGGGTGACACCGGGCCCGTATTTACAGGCACGGGCCCGTAAATACTGGTGCAAAACGGGTCGAATACGTGTGACACTGGACCCGTATTTACGCCAGTATTTACGGGTGGGAAAAAATACGGTCGTGTGCATGAGGCCTAACAAGGGGAATGGTAACTCCCAAATGTCAATTTAGTCATACATTTCCACGAAAAATAAAAAAGAAACGGCACAATGCAGGGATGTTCCAGAATTGTTATCTATGGGGAATCCAAGTATTTACTAAAACAGGCATGTCAAGAGAGGTGACATGTCTTCTTTAACCCTTTAATGACCAGCCTATTTTAAACCTTAATGACCAAGCTATTTTTTATGTTTTTCCATTCCAAGAGCTATAACTTTTTTATTTTTGCGTCGACATCGCTGTTTTTTGCAGTTGTATTTTTTATTAGCTCCGTTTTGGGGTACATAGAATTTATTGATTAACTTTTATTAACTTTTTTTTGGGGGAAATAAAAAAAACCAGACATTTTGCCACCCTTTTTTTCGTCCTAAATCTACGCCATTTACGGTGTGGTATAAATAACACAATAACTTTATTCAGCGGGTTGTTACGATTGCAACGATACCAAATTTGTATAGATTTTGTATGTTTTACTACTTTTACAAAGTAAAAACACTTTTTTTTCAAAATGATTTGTTTTAGTGTCTCCATATTTGAAGAGTCATAACTTTTTTATTTTTCCGCCGATGCAGTTGTACGAGGGATTTTTTTTTGCGGGACAACTTGCAGTTTTTATTGGTACCATTTTGGAGTAGATGCGACTTTTTGATCACTTTTTATCACATTTTTTTTTAAGGCTGGATTCACAGAAAACAGCAATTTTTCCATTGTTTGTTATCTTATTTTTTATGGCGTTCACCGTGCGGGTTAAATAACATAATAGCTTTATAGACGGGATCGTTACGGACGCGGCGATTCCAAATATGTGTAACTTTCTTACTTAATTTTGTTTTTTAAATAATAAAGCATTTTGTAAGGGGAAAAAGTGGGTTTTTCATAAATTTCTTATTAACTTTATTAAACTTTTTTTTTTACTAGTCCTACTAGGGGACTTTAATATGCGATCCTCCGATTGCTTTTATAATACACTGCAATACTTTTGTATTGCAGTGTATTATTGCCTCTCCGTTTAAAACGGACAGGCATCTGCTAGGCCATGCCTCAGGCATGGCCTAGCAGGCATTTACTAAAGGCAGACCTGGGGGCCTTTATTAGGCCACTGGCTGCCATCGGAGACACAGACACTCGGCGATCTTATCGCCGGGTGTCGGGGGGAGAGGGAGCTCCCTCTCTCCAAAACAACTCAGATGCGGCGCTCACTATTGAGCGCCGCATCTGAGGGGTTAAACGGGTGAGAGCGACCCGTTTATTTATTCTGATGCAGCGCCGTAAAAAGACTTATGCATCAGAATAAAGCCCATTAATGGCCGCCGTGAAAAAGGCGTAATGGCGGTCAGTAACGGGTTAAAGGCATATTCCAGTCAAAACAATGAAAATCTCAGCGTGCCCAAAAGACCTACATAAATTCTCTTCTTATTTGTGTCAATTGCACCATTTTCTTTGATATGTCATGGCAGTAAAAGTGGCCTAAAGAGCTCAGTGACTTATCAATGACAGCTATTCTGGTGTACTTTTTGTATATATATATTTTTTTTACCCCTTCCATTTTTATTTTTTTTCATTTTCCATTTTTAGTTTTCCATCGACATAACTGTATGAGGGCTTATTTTTGCGGGATGAGGTATAGAGCTTAATGACCACATTTATTGTACTCTTTCACTGAAAAAAACAGAGATCATATCTTTTCTCTCAGTTAGCTTACTTATACTTTTTCAATGAAGAAGCATTTGAACTGGGGTTACCATATACTAAAACATAACTTTTAAAGTTTCTTATAAAAACAAAAAAAATCAAGCCGAAACAACATATAAAAAAAAAAAAGCGTGCAACCGCATGTGATATTTATTTTTTTTAAGGGCAAATTTGATTAAGATCTCCAAAAAATAAAGATACAAAAAAATACAGAATACACTGATGCTGCATAAGAGGCGTTACAGAAGTACAGAATTGCAGATGTCAAAAATTATTAAGTGGCAGGTGTTATACAGTCATGATATGACATATATAATATAACCAGTAACACAAAAACAACAAATACAGCTTTTGAATATATCCAAGGTATAGACACAGTAGTGAAATGCCAACCATTACATAATTCCCAATGGAGAACCAGGCAGAGCAGAAGACACAAAGAGGGCATTATATACGTGAGTAGATTCAAACTGAGGAGAAGAAAACACTAGGGGACTATAGACTAGTATGTGGGTTGGCTATCCAGGAATGCCATATCTTAGTGAATTTGTCCAGGCAGCCCCTGGCCTCATAAGTGAATTTAAAAAAGGGGAAATTAGGGTTAACCATTAAGATCTACGCTTGTAGCGAAGGAACCTTAGGATGCTTCCAGTGCGTGAGAATAGTCTTTTTGGCATAAAATAAAAGAAGCATCATAAGGGACCTGGACGCTAGAGGGTGTATAAGTTCCTCAACCAAAAGTAGTAGGCAGACTTTGAGGTCTAGTACTCTCGGAAGGCCTATCTTGAGTTCAAGATATTCCATGACTTCTGTCCAGAAGCCATTGATGACCGGACAGTCCCGAAACATGTTAAAAAAAGAACGGTCTTCAGGAAGGCAACGCAGACAGATAGGAGAGGCCGATCTCCCCATTCTAAACAATTTAACAGGAGTGTAATATATTTGATAGAAAAATTTCACATGTATAAGATGGTCTTTGGCTGAAATAAGAGAACCAGTTAAGGAGTCTAATAGTTCCTCATGATCGTCAGTAGATAAAGAAGAGAGAGTTTGGGATCATCGGTCTAAAGCCGTAGCTTGTTAGAGGAGACACTTAATAGTTACTTATAAAATAGAGATAAGGGTTTGATCAGTGTGTCCTCCGTTGCCCTATCTTTCAGAAGAAGGTACATAGTCTGACATTATAACTAGCAAAATGAGACCAAAGATCATGTCTAAGCTGCATGAAGGTGACTATCTTGCCTTCCGTGATAACATCACCTAAAGTCATAATACCTAGGGCTGCCCACGGTTAATTATTCTGTGTACATGTGACAGACACGGATTATACCACAGTGGCGTAGCAGGTGACCACGTCCCCTTCACAGTGTGGAATAGCTGTAGGGACCTCTGCCAGATCTTCAAAGTAGTTTGCATTGGAGTGGTAAAGAAATGACACGGTGAGAGGATAAATTTATAGACTAGAGCCTTATAAGAACCTAGAAGTAAAGCCTCACGGTCCGTAGAGGGTATTGTATGTCTATGCGTGAATCACCACCAAACTAAGACCGACTGACTGGCTAAGAAGTATAAGTAGAGGTTTAGGAGGGCTAGACCACCTTTTTCAATAGTTACAAAGCAGTTAGTGCAATTCGAGGAGGACCATCCGCCCAAATAAAGGATCTAAAACCTATATCTACCCAAGAGTACAATGAGAGAGGCAACCACACAGGAGAGTTGTGAAATTGGTAGAGGGGTCTGGGTAGAGACTTCATTTTAAAAAGGTTTATACGACCAGTTAGTGTTAGAGGAAGGGGTTTCCGTCTGTCAAAATCGGCCTTCAGTCTTTTAACCCCTTGACACATTATCACGTACATGTACATGATAAGCGTCGTAGGGAAGTATGGAGCACGCTCACGGGCTGAGTGCGCTCCATACTCAGCTGGTGTCAGCTCTGTATTACAGCTGACACCTGGCAACCCCCTCTGACATCTCATCGGATCCCCCACAACGCGATCGGGTGGTGGCGATGGTTGTCCAAGGCAGCCAAGGGGCCTAATGAAGGCCCCCAGGATTGCCTTCTGTCTTCTTCTGTTAAGCTGTGCCTCTGGCACGGCTTAACAGAAGCCTGTACAAATGACAATATACTGCATTAGTACTGCAGTGTATTGTACCAACGCTGGTTCAAACCCCCTAAGTGGGCTAATATGATGTGTAAAAAAAAGTTTAATAAAGTTATTATTAGTAAAAAAAATATAAAAATTAAAAAGTAAAAAAAAAAAACCTTTTCCCTCTAAAGTAATGTAATAAATAAATAAAATTGGTATCGCTGCGTCCCTAAAAGTCTGAACTATTACAATATTCCATTATTCAACTCGCACGGTGAACGCTGTAAAAATAAAACAATTTCAACCACCAAAATCTCTGTTTTTTGGTCACCTGAGCTTTTAAAAAGAAAAAAAAAATGGCATAAAAAGTGATCAAAAAGCCATATGTACCAAAAAATGGTAGCAATAAAAGCTACAGCTCGTCCCGCAAAATATACGCCCTCATACCGCTCAATCCACAAAAAAACAGTTATGGCTCTCAGAATATGGTGAAACAAAACAATTCTTTTTTTTAACAAAAAGTTTTTTTAATTGTGAAAATATATTTTAAAAAAAACTATAGAAACTTGGTATCACCGTAATCATATTGAGCCGCAGAATAAAGTTAAGTTGCCGTTTTTACCGCACTATGAAAACCAAAAAACAATGTAGGAATTGCAGTTTTTTCCAATTTCAGTCCATAAAGAATTTTCTTTAAGTTTCCCAGTACATTATATGGTACTTTAAATGGTGCCGTTAGAAACGACAACTCCTCCCGCAAATAATAAGCCCTCACGCCACTCTATTGATGGAAAAATAAAAAAGTTATAGCTCTTGGATGAAATAAAAAAATGTCTCAGTCCTTAAGGGGTTAAGCACAGGAGATATATTATGCAACCACACATGATTAGGTATTAGTAGCAAAGAACATGGGTGATTTATCCGACATGGGTCAGTAAAACCGCAAGACGCCTTAGTACCCAACTATATTAATTTTAGTCGGAAACCATAAGAAATTATCTCTAAGGCTGTGTTCACATCAGCGTTGCCCTTCCTTTGAGGGGTTCCATCGGGTTAACCCTTCAATGGAAAGGCAAATGGAAACCTTAGCTTCTGTTTGCCTCACCATTGATCTCAATGGTGATGGAATCGTTGCTAAAAGTTTCCGTTTGTCACCGTTGTGACAGGGTTCCATTGTTTTGACGGAATTAGCAGTCGACGGAAACCTCCGGCGGAACCCCTCAACGGAAGGGCAACGCTTATGAGAACAGGTCCTTATTAGAGAGCAGATCTTTTCTAATAACACCCTATCCTCAGTTGCAACAACTGATAGAGCTAAAATGTCACAATAACCAGGCCATCTAGCGAATTAGTAGACTGACTGTCCCGCCCTACTGGCGGTTGCACCCTTTTATATCCCTTTTACTATATGATTGTTTCGGGCTGATTTTTTTATTCTTAAAATAAATATTAAAGGTTTTGTTTATGATATCCCCAGTTCAAATGATTCTTCAGTGAAAAGCCCCATATATTGTATCATATAGGCCCCCTGCACACACTGAAGATTTTATTTGCAGATTTTATGCTTGCTGCAGAAACAACCGCATTCAGACGAATGGAACTGATTTTCAGTGGCAGAAATTTCTGCAACAAAACGAGCAGCGTGTGAGGGGGCCAACAAGCTGAAAATGGAGAATAAAACAGCAATTCCTTCATTGTTTTTTGCTTTTAGGGGTTTTCCCGGCCGTTAAAACTCACTAACTTTATTTCTTAGGTTGATATTATTACGGTGATACCAAATTTATATAGGTGTTTTTTTTATGTTATGTTTTACCCCTTCTACAAAATAAAAACCATATTTTAAAAAGGATGTTTGTTTAGTGTCGCCATAATCTGAGACCCATAACTTTTTTATTTTTCCATCAACGAAGCTGTGTAGGGGCTTGTATTTATGTGTGGGGCGAGCTATAGTTTTTAATGGTACCATTTTAGGGTGCGTGCAACTTTGTTTTATCACTTATAACATTTTTCTGTGTAGATGAAGTGATCAAAAATTTGCATTTATGGCGGTTTTTACTTTTTACTGCGCTTACCATGCGGAATAAATGTTATATTATAATAGTTCGGACTTTAATGGACGCAGCGATACATTACTTAAAGGGGTTACGACCGGCGCTCCATTCATTTCTAGGGAGCTGCCGGACACACAAGCCTGACACAGACACCGGAAGTCCCAAGCTTCTCATGGAGCACTTCGGGGGACTTTTGGTTCCCCGTTCTCCTTATCGCTGAGGGTCCCAGTGGTCGGACCCCCAGCGATCACGCATGTATCCCCTATCCTGTCGATAGGGAATACATGTGTTTTGTGGGACAACCCCTTTAAGGGGAAAAATGTAAAACATTTTTTTTTTTTTTTATGTATTTGCTTTCCTATTTTAGTAAAAACTTTATTTGACCCATTTTGATATATTTTTTCATTCCCACTAGGGAACTTGAATAAGCGATTGCTAGATTGCTGGTGCAATACACTGCAAAACGTATGCATTGCAGTATATTGCACTTTTACCGCACCCCTGTTATGCCCGCCTCTGGCAAGGCTTAACCGCTTCCCGACCGCCCACTGGAAATTCACGTCGGCATTTGCTGGGCTCTGAGCAGTACCGACGTGAATTCACGGTGGGTGTTAAAAGCGCGATCCGGGTGTCTCAGAGTAGCGCTGACACCCGGATCGCCCTGTTAACCCCTGCCTCTGGTCCCGGGACCTAATTGGTTCAGGTCCCGGTCATGTGATCGCAGGGAAAGCTTGTTGTAGCAACGAACTGGAAAGTTTGTTACTACAACAAACTGGAAAGTTTGTTGCTACAACAAACTTTCCCGGGGACCGATTGCGGGTGCTGCAGTCAGTTATAAGGCAGAACCGGGGGTCATACAACAGCCCCCGGGTCTGCCATAAACGGCAGCCTATGAGAACCAGCCGGAGGCAGGTCCTCATAAGCTCCCTGTCAGTGTGACTCTCAGCGTCACACTGACAGTTTATAATACGTTACACTACCTAGGTAGTGTAATGTATTATAGCAGCGATCAGTGCTGCCAGTCTTCAAGTAAAAAGAAAAAAAATAAAGTAATAAAAATGTTTTATAAAAGTGTAAAAACAAGTTATAAAAGTTACAAAAACAAAAAATGCTTTTTTTCCTATAAGTCTTTTATTATAGGAAAAAAATGAAAATGTTAAAAAAAAGTACACATATTTGGTATCACCCAAACTATAAAACTATAATATTATTTTTCCCGCACGGTGAACAGCGCAAAAAAAATAATTAAAAAACAATATCAGAATCACTATTTTTTTGGTCATCAACCCTCCAAAAATATAGAATAAAAAGTGATCAAAAAGTCGCATGTACCCTAAAATAGTACCAATAAAAAACAAGCCCTTACTCAGCTCTTTGACTGAAAAATAAAAAAGTTATGGCTCTCAGAATATGGTGACACAAAAAATAAATAATTTTATCGAAAAGTGATTTTATTGCGCAAATGCCACAAAACATAAAAAAACGATATACATCTGGTATCGCCGTAATCGTATCGACCCGCAGAATAAAGTAAAATGTCATTTATAGCGCACGGTGAAAAGTGTAAATAAAAAAAAGACAAAAAGCATTGTCAAAATTTGTTTTTTTGTCACTTTGCTTGCCAAAAAAATCTAATAAAAAGTGATAAAAAAAAATCACATGTACCCTAAAATGGTACCAATGCAAACTACAGATTGTCCCGCAACAAATAAGTCCTCGCACGGCTCCGGTGAAAAAAAAAATAAAAAAAGTTCTGGCTCTCAGAATATAGCGACAGAAATTGTATGTCCAAAAGCGGATAAGATCGGGCGCCATTTATCAGTGCGACATTGGCCACATATCTACGGATTATTATTTATTTACCTAATTATTATACCCTCTTATTATGTCCTGATGTACTCTGCCCAATTTACACATACCCCCACATCATAAACTGAAATACCAGCAAAACCCCAAACAGAACAGTTACCAAGCAAACTCTGCGCTCCAAAAGCCAAATGGCGCTCCCTCCCTTCTGAGCCCCACAGCGTGCCCAAACACCAGCTTACGTCCACATATATGATATTTTATATCCGGGAGAACCCGCTCAACATTGTATGAGGTATTTGTCTTCAGTGGCACAAACTGGGCACAACATATTGTGCGTTAAAATGGCATATCAGTGGAAAATTTTAATTTTCACTTTGCACCATCCGCTGCGCATTAATGCCTTCGCGCACCACGACTTAATAGCATGTCGTGGTGCGGGGGGTTATATATGGAGCGGGCTCGTGCGCTGCGCCCGCACCATATTCTGCAGGTGTCTGCTGTATATTACAGCTGACAACTGGGACTAATGTACAGGAACAGCGATCGCGCTGTTACAGGTGCGTGTAAAAATGATATTATACTGCAATACATTAGTACTGCAGTGTATTGTACCAGCGACCTAATGATCGCTCGTTCCAGTCCCCTAAAGGGACTTTGGGAGGTTTCCACTGTTTTGGTACCTCAGGGGCTTTGCAAATGCGACATGACACCCGAAAACCATTCCAGCTAAATTTGAGCTCCAAAAGCCAAATATTGTTTCTTCCCTTCTGAGTCTTGCCGTGGGTCCAAACAGCAGTTTATTACCACATATGGCGTATTGCTGTAATCAGGACAGATTGCTTTACAAATTTTGGGGTGATTTTTCTCCTTTATTCATTGTAAAAATTAAACATTTCTATGTTTTCATTTTCACGACCTAATTCCACTAAATTCAGCAAAAAAACTGTGGGGTCAAAATGCTAACTATACCCCTAGAAAAATTCCTTTAGGGGTGTAGTCTACAAAATGGGGTCACTTTTGGGGGGTTTCCACCGTTTTGCTACCTCCAGGGCGTTGCAAACGCGACATGGCATTGAAAACCAATCCAGCAAAATCTGCACTTCAAAATCCAAATGGCGCTCCTTCCCTTCTGAGCTCTGCCGTGGGTCCAAACAGCAGTTTAGTACCACATATGGGGTATTGCTGTAATCGGGAGAAGTAGCTTTACAAGTTTTGTGGTGCTTTTTATTCTTTATTACTTGCAAATATCTTTTTTTTAAATATTTTTTCAGAAAAAAAGTAGATTTTCACTTTCACAGGCAAACTTCAAGGCTGGGTTCACACGTGGCGGAATTTCACTTAAATTCCGCTGCGGACACTCCGCAGCGTTAATCCGCAGCGGAGCCGTTTCTGCATTGACTTCCACTTCTATTTAGAAGTGTTCGTTTAGACGATGCGTAACATTCCGCTGCGGAGCATAGGCTGCGGAGCGGAATTTGGTGTCCGCAGCATGCTCTGTCTGTTGCGGAGCAGTGGCGGACTCATGGCGGAATTTCTCCATTGACTTCAATGGAGATTCTAAGTTCCGCAATGAAGTCCGCAGCTGTCATGCACATGTTATGTGTGCTGCGGATGCGTCTTGCTTTTTTGCCATGACATTTCTTCATTCTGGCTGGACCTATGTATTTCTAGGTGTACAGCCAGACTGAGGAAGTCAATGGGGCTCCCGTAATGACGGGAGCGTTGCTAGGAGACGTCTGTAAATAGTCACTGTCCAGGGTGCTGAAAGAGTTAAGCGATCGGCAGTAACTGTTTCTGCACCCGGGACAGTGACTACCGATCCCAATATACAGCAACCTGTAAAAAAATATAAGTTCATACTTACCGAGAACTCCCTGCTTCTGTCTCCAGTCCGGCCTCCCAGGATGACGTTTCAGTCTAAGTGACGGCTGCAGCCAATCACAGGCCAAGCACAGGCTGCAGCGGTCACATGGACTGGTGCGTCATCCAGGGAGGTCGGGCTGAATGCCGAAAGAGGGACGCGTCACCAAGACAACGGCCGGTAAGTATGACATTCGTTTACTTTCACTAGGGAAAGTGCTGTCCCTTCTCTCTATCCTGCACTGATAGGGAGAAGGGAAGCACTTTTCCCGCAGTCCGCAGCAGCTAGTCCGCATCAATTTTCTGCACATTTTGTGCAGATCCGCAGCCGTAATCCGCAACCCGGATTAGGTGCGGCATTGATGCGGACAGTTGCGGAGGAAATCCGCCACGTGTGGTCATGCCCTTATAAATATAGCAGAAGACCTGTGGGGTCAAGATGCTAACTATACCCCTAGATAAATTCCTTGAGGGGTGCAGTTTCCAAAACCGTGTCACTTTTGGGGGATTTCCACTGTTTTGGCACTACAAGACCTCTTCAAACCCGACATGGTGCCTAAAATATATTCTAAAAAAAGGAGGCCACAAAATTTACTGGGTGCTCCTTTGCTTCTGAGGCCGGTAATTCAGTCCATTATCACACTAGGGCCACATGTGTGATATTTCTAAAACTGCAGAATCTGGGCAATAAATATTGTGTTGCGTTTCTCTGGTAAAACCTTCTGTTTTACAGAAAAAAATGTATTAAAAATGAATTGCAGCAAAAAAAAAATAATTTGTCAATTTCCCCTCTACATTGCTTTAATTCCTGTGAAACGCCTAAAGGGTTAAGAAACTTTCTGAATGCTGTTTTGAATACTTTGAGGGGTGCAGTTTTTAATATGGGATGATTTATGGGGTCTATCTAGTACATAAGGCCCTCAAAGCCGCTTTAGAACTGAACTGGTCCCTGTAAAAAAATCGCCTTTTGAAATTTTCTTGAAAATGTGAGAAATTGCTGGTAAAGTACTAAGCCTTGTAACGTCCTAGAAAAATAAAATAATGTTCAAAAAACGATGCAAATATAAAGTAGACATATGGAATATGTGAAATAGTAACTATTTTGTGTGGTATTACTATCTGTTTTACAAGCAGATACATTTAAAATTAGAAAAATCAGAGTTTTTGCAAATTTTCTCAAAATTTTGGTGTTTTTCACAAATAAGTAATGAATTTATTGACCAAATTTTTCCACTAATATAAAGTACAATATGTCACGAGAAAACAATCTCAGAATCGCTTGGATAGGCAAAAGCATACCAGAGTTATTACCACATAAAGTAACACGTCAGATTTGAAAAAATGGGGCTGGTCCTGAAGGCCAAAATGAGCTCGGTCTTGAAAGGGTTAAAGGGTACCTGTCGTTTCATTTTACTTTTCAGATAAGCTACCATGTGTGAGTACATGAGGAGTAGCACTATTTCTGGCCATTATAAGACTTTGATTTTGCAAATTTTTAGCAGTTTTCCCCTTGCATGCTATATCTGTAGTTTGTATTTCTCTCTAAGCTGGGTAAGGAGACTAGCAGCCTTACACTACACACAGTAAGAAGAGGAGAATCTGCTCTATAACCTTCTCTCTCACTCAGAAACAGCCCCAGGATCATGCAGGACATATATAGAAAAGTACTGACCTGTACTGATGTGAATAAAGTGCTTTGGTTGTGATAAAAAGTTTCTATGCCTGTTGTTCTGCTCTCCGATCGCAGCCATTACAGTGAGATGTTGGCTGTAAAATGCAGCTGACACCCACTGGGCATGAATTGGACTTATCCCTTGAGCCTGCTTCATACTTCCCCTTCCCACTAATGACTTACAGATTCATCAAATTTTGAGAATGGGTTAAAGTCATGTTTCATTGCCCAATCCTAAATCCCCAATAGTGAATTATCTGTTACAGGACCTGGAGGTCCTAAATCCTGCTTTCCCAGGCAGAACTTTATTCCGCCAATAGGGCTTACACAGGGGCGTAACTAGGAAAGACTGGGCCCCATAGCAAACTTTGACTGCCCCCCCTAGGTGCCACATGCAGCCCCCCTTATAGTGCCCTCCAGTAGATTGTGCCATACAGCCCCCTGTAGAAAGTGCTATACAGCCCCCCATGTAGACAGTGTCACACCCCACTTGTAGATAGCGCCTCCCACCTCCCCTTGTAGATAGTGCCATACAGCCCCCCTGTAGATATTGCCATAAAGCCCCCCTGTAGATAGCGCCATACAGGTCCCCCTGTAGATAGTGCCACATAGCCCCCCTCCCTTGTATATAGTGCCACACAGCGCCCCCTTAGTAGATAGTGCCACAAAGACCCCTGTAGACTGCGCCACACACAGCCCCCTGTAGACTGCACCACAGCCATCCCCTTGCAAATAGTTCCACGCAGCCCCCCCTTTGTAGTGCCACACAGCCCCCTGTATAGTGCCACATAGCCCACCCTTGTATAGTGCCACACAGCCCTCCCCTTGTATATAGTGCCACACAGCCCTCCCCTTGTGTATATAGTGCCACACACAGACCCCCTTGTAAATAGTGCCATACAGCCTCTAGTATAGTGCCACACAGCCACCCTAAGTAGTGCCACACAGCCCCCTTGTTTATAGTGCCAATCTGCTCCCCCTTGTATATAGTGCTACCCTGCTCCCCTTGTATATAGTGCAACCGTGCTCCCCCTCCTTGTATATATTGCCACCCTGCTCCCCCTTGTATACATTGCCATCCTGCTCCCCCATTTTATATATTGCCACCATGCTTCCCCCCTTGTATATAGTGCCACCCTGCTCCCCCTTGTATATAGTGCCATACTACTCCCTCCTTGTATATAGCGCCACCCTGCTCCCCCCTTGTATATAGTGCCCCCTGCTCCCCTTGTATATAGTGCCACTCTGCTCCCGCCTTGAATATAGTGCCAACCTGCTCCCCCTTGTATAAAGTGCCCCCATATATTGTTCTTACCATACCCCGTTCCCGCAATGGACTGAGCGCTGCACAGGCTCCGGTCGGGACACATGAGCAGACCAGTGTGATGCAGCAATGTCATCATGCCAGCCTGCACAGGGAGTCTTCCAAGCGCCTTATAGGCTGCAGGACTGAAGCCTAAGGGCCGATTCTAGCTTTTCTACTGCCTGAGGCACATTCCAACACATAGATCACCGACTCACTGTTGCAGTTAATGTAGTTCTTTATAGAAAAGCTGTGAGTATCTGTTGAATCAGAGGTTTTTTTGGGGGAAACATAGGAACAGGTTTTACAGGGATGTGTACCACATTTGAAAAATCCCCTTTGTTCCAACCACGAGCTTTTATGTGTGTCTGGTCGTAACATTGATGGAGCTACAACATTGCCTATAGTGGGAGCTTTGCGGGCAACTATTCCGCAACCTTCTTTTAGGATATTGTCCAAGATTTGGTCCTCCTTAAAGGCAATGTGTTGCCAGAAAAACATGTTTTTTTTTTTTAAATTAAACATTTAGTGTGTGGGTGATTAAACATTGTTCAAATTTTTTTTATTTTTTTCACGAGTCAGGAAATATTATAAATTAATTCAAAATTTATAATACTACCCATTTTTGGTCACTAGATGGAGCTATTCCCAAAATTGCAGCATTGCAACATTGGGTTAAAAGCCCTCGCTCTAGTGAGCTCTCAGCATCCCCCCCTCCTTTATCCTGGCTAGTGCCGGGATAAACGAGGGGTTTGAACGGTGTAACCTCCTACACTGTGTGTCGCCATTTTTTGAGCTAACACACAGTGTAGTAGGTTTACATACAGTAGTAAACACACACAAACACGAACATACATTGAAATCTCTTACCTGCTCCTGCCGCCGCGGCTCCCTCCGGCCCGTCCGCTCCGTTTGCTGCCGCTGGTCCAAGTGCACAAATCCGGAAGCCGCGACCGGAAGTAGTAATATTACTGTCCGGCCGCGACTTCCGGTCCACAGGAAAATGGCGCCGGACGGCGCCAATTTTGAATTGGACTGTGTGGGAGCGGCGCATGCGCAGTTCCCACACAGACGCCGTACACTGAAGTCAATGGGACGGGAGCCGTCCGCAGTCCCTATGGGACTGTGGCTGCCGTATTCCATGTTTGTATGTGTCGTTAATCGACACAGACAGAAATGGAACAAAAAATGGCAGCCCCCATAGGGAAGAAAAAGTGTAAAAATAAGAAAAAGTAAAACACAAACACACAAATGAATATAAACGTTTTTAATAAAGCACTAACATCTTTAACATATAAAAAAATAATTTGTGATGACACTGTTCCTTTAAGGATAGGTAAATGTTTAAGGATAATTTTCTTTATCATTGAAAATTGATTGCTGTATTGGAGGATAATACTTGGTTTATTTGTGTACCTCATGTAATTTGAAATACATAGGCTGCACCAATCGTAAGTTCAAACAGAGATTCTTGGAACACCTAAGTTATATTAGGAATCCTAATATTGTAAACACATCTAATGCAGCCAAACATTTCATCCAATATCATGATAGGTCTACCGACTCACTGAAATGCTATGCTATTGAAAAGGTACACCCACCGAAACAGGGAGGAAATTTGAAACATAAAACACTGGGCAGGGAAGCTTTTTGGATTTTTCGTCTAAAAACAAGACATCCTCATGGACTCAATTTGAGTAAAGAACTTATGTTTTACTATTAGATCAATTCTCTACAGCATTATCACATGTTTTTTCGGTCCAATCTCATTACATTTAAAGTTTCAGTATAATATTTGAATTTAGAAGTCCATAATTATCAAATTGTTGAAACTACATCAAAAAAATGTTGCAACATCTTGGGTAACACATGAAAGGTTGTCTGTTGTTTTTCCTCTTCTATATACGGATTAAATTAAGGACTGGAAGGGATATCTTATTCCACGTCACAATATCAATATGGATATTTCATTAATTTAGAGAAATACTAAATTAATAGCAGAGTAGAATTTACCCTTGAATATTAAACCTCTAAATTGACAAGTATATAACTATAAATACATTTTCATAGGTAAAAGATCTTCCTCTCAATACCCACTAAAAAGTTTTTTCGAATTATTCAACATTTTAATAAAAGCTTTATAGGGATAAAGGATAAAAAATGTCATGAAATTCGTCCTACCATATTATTTAGCCAGTGGTTGGTGATATGAGGTTGTTATAGCCATTTGTGCTTTTGACTCCATACTTCCACCGTACCGTATGTAGCACACTAACATCTTTAAATTGTCAAGTCGTCTCTGTACATTATACTTTTTGGTGTACAAACATTAGCTCACTGCATGTAGATATATACGTCAATGCCAGTCACTTTTTATCTCTTTTAGACATTTTTGCACTTAGAGTGCATTCACACTACTTTTTCTTCACCAAACTGTTTTCTGACCAGTGGGGCGTTTTTCATCTAGAGTTTATATCCGGTTTGAATCAAACATACCAACAATTTCGTTTTTATTAAATAAGTGTTGAATTCATTCCGACATTTAAGATTATTATTGACGCAGCTAATCGCCATTAATAAATATACCGGATGGTTATACACATACTCACCATGAATACATCGCGGGTCTCCGCGCTGTGATTCTCAAGTGTCCGGGTTAGACGGATGAAGCGATTCGACGTAGGACCAGTCACATGTTTGCGTTCCATCTTCAGTCTCCTGAACCGCAATCTAACACACCTGTACTAAACCGGATATAAGCCCTTACCCCAACAGTCAGATCATTCATTCTCAGCCATGACTAAGGACGAGGAGATCGTCTGAAACGCGTAGGCTTCACACACCTATCTTCTCTCCATATATCCACCTTTCCTCTGTGGGAGTAAGCTCTCCCTGTTTTTTACTTCATATCCAATAAAATCGGAACCAGTTTCCATTTTAATTCATTCGGAATTTTGAATGATTTTTCTCCTGCGCTGGATCACACCCATCGTCTTGCTGTGTCTCTACCGACGTGTGCCGACACGAGGATCCTGGCGCAACAGGCATTGAACATTTCCTGCCCTAAGGTGAGCTGGAGGTTCGCTCCTACTTTTTCTCTACCCTAAAAATTCTAGACTGTTCATGTCTTTGACAGTGGGCAAACTTACAAAATCAGCAAGGGATCAAATACTTATTTCCTTCACTGTATCTATATGCCAGCACATTAGCCTGTGTACTGATAGTACACAGGCAGTTGTTAGGACATACCTCAGTATACCCTAACAGCAGGAAATATGGTCAAACAGAACTGGGGTCCTTCAACGGGCCCTGGGCTGTCTGCCCACATATGGTATGTCCCTTGATCGCAGGGATTCCCAGTGACGCGATCCAAAGGGCATCCCCCTTCTCATTCACCCCTTTAAGGATTCGGTCAGCTTTGATCGCAGCTTTCAGGGGAATAACGGCGGAGATAAAAAGTTTCTCTGATCTCCGCTGTTAGAGCAGAGCTGCAGCTGTGTAATACAGCCATTGCCCCGCTCCTGACAAAAAGTGCGCGCACAGTCAGCATGAGGTGATGCGGCCGGCGCTGCACTAATGAGCAGCGGCGCAGGCACTGAAGACAGAACATGGGGGTGTTTTGAAGTGTGCCCGCCATGTTCTGTCTTCAGTGCCGACAATCATTAGTGCAGCGCAGGCCGCATCGCATCATGCTGACTGTGCGCGCACTTGTCAGGATCTTCCGAGCGGGGTAATGGCTGTATTACACAGCCACGCTCTAACTACATTTAAGTATTACTATACTTAACTGTGCGGCCGCACAGCTTAGTATCGAAATACATGAAATAACAGTATTGAACCGTTTCAGGGTGCACGGCATCTAAACAGTATCGAAGTTCCAATGCATCGTGCATCACTAATCTGCCCTGCAATTTTGTTATTATAAATATATCCTATATAATTACAGCATCAGAACAAAGCTCATTACATATATAAAAGACCAGAACCAAGCTCTGTACATATATAAAGCACCAGAACCAAGCTCAATACATATATACAGCACCAGAACAAAACTCAGTACATATATACAGCACCAGAACAAATACAGCTGAATTTAGTGCAACCCCTGCTGTATAGGTTTGTACGGCGTAAAACTACAGCTGCCAGCATGGCCCGAACAATGGTAAGGATATGCCGGAAGTTGTGGTTTCACAAGAAAAAAAATCATATCATAATCAACCCACCCATCATCTCGCTGCAGATCATATAGTGACTACATTACTGATTAGAGGCAGAAAAAACATTTACATTAAGTGACCGGTGACATCTCAGATTCTAGTTCTTTTTCTCTTTTCTTCTCCATCCAGTATAGACCTCTATAACGACTTCTCCTGGCCACAACTCATTTCTGCAGTTTGCCGCTCAGATGTCTTCAGCTTCTCAATCTTAAAACATTTCTGCACCTATAAACGAAGATAAAATTCTCAACGCCCCTAAATATAATAGCGCCATACACTGCACCTCTAATTATAATAGCACCATACACTGTGTCCCTGATTATAATAGCACCATACACTGTGTCCTACTCACACATACCGTGCCTCCTGTAGATAGTGCCCCATAGCGCTTCTGTAGATAATGCCCTACATAGAAGCCCCTGTAGGTAGTGCCCCACACACAGCCTCCTCTAGATTGTGCCCACATATGAACTCCAGTGTTGCAAGGCACCGTGCTGCCCTACATACAGCTCCCCTATAGATAGTGCTCCACATATAGCCCACCTCTGTAGATAGTGCTCTACATATAGCCCCCCTGTATATAATGTCCCACATATAGCCCACAATCATTGGTAAGGCACTGAATGGTCAGGCACGGAACGTGCCTGGCCATTCAGCGCTAATGCATGTAAGTGTATCTGCATGCTATAGACGCAGGAACAATTACTGCAAGAGGGGATGGCGGCGGCTGGTTTCAGTGGTGAATAACAGATGAACAGCACAATGCAGAGTTCTATGAAAATATTCTCCAGATATTTGAATTTATGGTGAATACACGTATAAACTTAGACACGTCAGGAAAGGTGATAGGACTTTAAGAGCGAGTTCCCACGTAGCGTAAATGATGCTGAATGTCCGCAACAGTATTGTGTGTGGAAATTCCGCAGCATTTACAGTAGCAGCAAGTAGATGAGATTCAGTAAATCTCAAGCCCACGCTGCGGAAAAAAACGCAATGTAAACGTTAATAAATTGACCTGCAGTGCGGAATTCAATTCAGCAGCATGTCAATTTATGCGGGAATTCAATGGGGATACAAAACCTGCAACCGAAAGCCAAGTGTAGCGACTTCTGCGGCGTAATCTAAATGATTACGCCACAATAATCACAACTCCGGAAAAAAAATACCAGGAAAACCCTCCTCCTTCCTGCAGTCCATCCAGAGCGGATGTCAAAGGAGGGAGGGGGTAAGTATGAGCGCTTTTTTACGTAGTTGGAAATTCCATCTGAAAAACCGCAGCACACTGTGGTGCAATTTTTCGGACAGAAGGTGCTGCAGGTTCCAAGTCGGATATGCTGCGTGATTTTTACGCAACATAAGCGACCCGTAGGACCCCGGCCTTAGTGATACAAAACCCTAAACACACACAGAAAAAATCCTTGCGCTCTGAATTAATATGACTTCATGGGTGCCAGACTATTGAATTTTCTGGATTACTGGACAGATATAGAAAAATTTTTATATCACCTTACTTATAAGGATAGAGAAACCTTTGAGAAGACAATATAAAATATAATGCTAATACAAACTAAGCTACTATTAATTTCTTTTTGATCAGAATAGTCCAGTAGTTGGCATAAATTTTACAACATATATAGCAAATTTATCTTGCAAAGGGGCATACTAAAAATAAGTAAGAAAAGGATGAAAAATAATTAACTATTTCCAATTGGTTAAAATATTAAGTATAATGAACTTCACATGCATACTAGACATGAAGTAAAAGGGTATATGTGTAGTTTATAGAATGAACACATAACTTTTCTTAAAGAGGCTCTGTCACCAGATTTTCAAACCCCTATCTCGTATTGCAGCATATCGGCGCTGCAATGTAGATTACAGTAACGTGTTTTTTTTTCAAAAACGAGCATTTTTGGCCAAGTTATGACCATTTTTATATTTATGCAAATGAGCCTTTCTTATGTACAACTGGGCGTGTTTAAAGTTATGTACAACTGGGCGTGTATTATGTGCGTACATCTGGGCGTGTATTGTGTGCGTTACATCTGGGCATTTTTACTTGTTTTACTAGCTGGGCGTTGTGAATGGAAGTGTATGATGCTGACGAATCAGCATCATCCACTTCTCTTCGTTACCACCCAGCTTCTGGCAGTGCACAGACACACAGCGTGTCCTCGCGAGATCACGCTGTGACGTCACTCACTTCCTCCCACAGGAACTTCATCGCGTCGGATGAGCGAGGACACGCTGTGTGTCTGTGAACTGCCAGAAGCTGGGTGGTAACGAACAGAAGTGGATGATGCTGATTCGTCAGCATCATACACTTCTATTCACAACGCCCAGAGCCTCTTTAAACTGGTTGTCCCATCAAATATTTTCATGCCAAAAGTCCAGAAATGCTGTGAATAGCTGTTTTAAAGTAATTTCAAGTGTTTCTAGCATATAGAAATACATTTCTCACCTTTTCTACCCCATAATGGTTCCAATAAAACTATAGCTCGTCCCACAAAAAACAAGCTCTCGTAAAGCCGTCGACAGAAAAATAAAAATGTTATGGCTCTTGAGATGTGGCAACACAAAAACAAATGCTTTTCTAACAAAGAAAACACGCAGAATAAAGTTATCATGTTATTTATACGGCACGGTGAAGACTATAAAAGCAATTACTTCGATACTGTGCATCCCTAAACGGTTCGATACCGCTATTTCCTGTATTTCGATACTTCGCTGCGCAGCCGCACAGCTCAGTATAGTAACACATGAATGTATGGAAGCGCGGCTGCGGCTGTGTAATACAGCCACAGCCCCGCTCCTGAGTCATGATAAGTTCACGGGGTCAGGCTGATGCGATGCGGCCAGCGCTGCACTAATGAGCGGCGGCACTGAAGACAGAACATGGCGGGCGCTCTACAAAACACCCCCATGTTCTGTCCCCAGTGCCTGCACCGCCGCTCATTAGTGCAGCGCCGGCCGCATCACCTCATGCTGACCGCGCGCGCACTTCCTGTCAGGAGCGGGGCCATGTCTGTATTACACAGCCGCAGCCCCGCTCTATAACGGCGGAGATCAGAGAAACCGCTCATCTCCGCCGTTATTCCTCTGAATGCTGCGATCACAGCTGACTGCAGCATTCAGGAGAAAATGAGCAGGGGGGATGCCCCTGGATTGCGTCACAGGGAATTCCTGTGACGCGATCGAGGGCCATACCATATATGGGCAGACAGCCCAGGGTCTATTGACGGACCCCAGGGCTGTCTTACCATATTTCATGTTGTTAGGACATACCCAGGTATGTCCTAACAACTGCCTGTGTGCTATCCATACACAGGCTAATGTACTGGCACATATCTGATATATATACATTAAAGTTTAAAAATAAAGTAAAAACAAAGTATCAATTTAAAAAAATACACATACACCTTTTTTACAATAAACATTAAAATAAGTCTCAATACATAAAATATTCACACATTCAGTAATGGCGCACACAATAATTTTTTTGCATCATTTATGATGTGTGCGCTGTAAAAAAATAAAATAAACACTGCTTTCTATCACTTATTAATGTGAGGCGCGAGGTGCGATGAATTTCACCTCCACGTGCCTCACATTAATAGTAATTAACCCCATCATGTACCTCGCACATTAACCCATTATGACTGAGAAACATGATGGGATTAATTACTATTAATGTGAGGCGCGTTCAAAATTCATAACACGTCGCGCCTCACATCAGAAAACGGAAGAATTTTTTTTTTATTACTGTTGGCAAAAGTATCGAAATTGGTATCGAAATCGCAATACTAAACGAAGTATCAGTATCGAAGTCCAAATTTTGGTATCGTGACATCCCTATCCTTAACCCCTTAGTGACCACCAATAAGCTTTTTTTTACGGCGGTCACTAAGGGGCCTTATTCCAATGTATATGCCTTTTCATGGCGCATCAGTATAAGCCTGGCAATGTTTCTTGCCCTAACGGCCAGATTGGAGTTAGCTTTGATCCCAGCCAGCTAACCCCTTAGATGCTGCGGTCAATAGCAACCGCGTCATCTAAGTGGTTTACAGAGGAAGGGGGCTCCCTCTGTCACCCATTGGTTGGCTGCGAATGTGATCTCGGGCTGCCGATGGATTGCCATGGCAGCCAGGGCCTAACAAAGACCCTCAGGTATGCCACAGCTATATGTCTATTACCTGTAAAAGATTGGCAGTAATGCTTTGGTATATGGCTACGATCACACAGGGCGGGTACGCTGCGTAATAGCACACAGCGTATCCGTGTCACAGGGAATTCCGGACAAAAAACTGAACTAAATAGTAGAATGTCCGCTGCGAAAAACGGCAAAGAAAAATATAAAAATGGATACTTACCATGACGACACGTGCCTCCGACATCCTGATGCTCTGCAGCCCTGGGATGACTCATTATCCCATGTGACCGCTGCAGCCTGTGATTGGCTGAAGCGGTCACATGGGATGAAACGTCATTCCAGGAGGCTGGCCTGGAGGAAGTAACACAGACTTCTGGGTAAGTATAAGGGTATGTTCACACGCTTAACAAAAAACGTCTGAAAATACGGAGCTGTTTTCAAGGGAAAACCACCCCTGATTTTCAGACGTTTTTTGAGCAACTCGAGTTTTTCGCTGCGTTTTTTACGGACGTTTTTGGAGCCGTTTTCATTGGAGTCTATGAAAAAACGGCTCCAAAAATGTCCCAAGAAGTGTCCTGCACTTCTTTTGACGAGGCTGTAATTTTACGAGCCGTCTTTTGACAGCGACGCGTAAAATGACAGGTCGTCGGCACAGTACATCGTAAGTCCCATTGAAAGTAATGGCAGAGTGGCAAAGAAAAAGCCATATCTGAGACTGGCTAATAAAAGGAAAAGATTAATATGGGCAAAAGCACACAGACAATGGACAGAGGAAGATTGGAAAAAAGTGTTATGGACAGACGAATTGAAGTTTGAGGTGTTTGGATCACACAGAAGAACATTTGTGGGACGCAGAACAACTGAAAAGATGCTGGAAGAGTGTCTGACGCCATCTGTCAAGCATGGTGGAGGTAATGTGATGGTCTGGGGTTGCTTTGGTGCTGGTAAAGTGGGAGATTTGTACAAGGTAAAAGGGATTTTGATTAAGGAAGGCTATCACTCCATTTTGCAACGCCATGCCATACCCTGTGGACAGCGCTTGATTGGAGCCAATTTCATCCTACAACAGGACAATGACCCAAAGCACACCTCCAAATTATGCAAGAACTATTTAGGGAAAAAGCAGGCAGCTGGTATTCTATCTGTAATGGAGTGGCCAGCGCAGTCACCAGATCTCAACCCCATAGAGCTGTTGTGGGAGCAGCTTGACCGTATGGTACGCAAGAAGTGCCCATCAAGCCAATCCAACTTGTGGGAGGGCCTTCTGGAAGCATGGGGTGAAATTTCTCCCGATTACCTCAGCAAATTAACAGCTAGAATGCCAAAGGTCTGCAATGCTGTAATTGCTGCAAATGGAGCATTCTTTGACGAAAGCAAAGTTTGAAGGAGAAAATTATTATTTGAAATAAAAATCATTATTTCTAACCTTGTCAATGTCTTGACTATATTTTCTAGTCATTTTGCAACTCATTTGATAAATATAATTGTGAGTTTTCATGGAAAACACAAAATTGTCTGGGTGACCCCAAACTTTTGAACGGTAGTGTATATATATATATATATATATATATATACACACATATACAATATGTATATATATGTATACAGTGTGTGTATATATATATATATATATATATATATATATATATATATATATATATATATATATATATATATATATATATATATATATTAAAGGAAATAAGTATTTCATCCCTTGCTGATTTTGTAAGTTTGCCCACTGTCAGACATGAACAGTCTAGAATTTTTAGGCTAGGTTAATTTTACCAGTGAGAGATAGATTATATATTAAAAAAAAACAAAACAGAAAATCACATAGTCAAAATTATATATATTTATTTGCATTGTGCACGGAGAAATAAGTATTTGATCCCCTACCAACCATTAAGAGTTCAGCCTCCTCCAGACCAGTTACACGCTCCAAATCAACTTGGTGCCTGCATTAAAGACAGCTGTCTTAAATGGTCACCTGTATAAAAGACTCCTGTCCACAGACTCAATCAGTCTGACTCTAACCTCTACAACATGGGCAAGACCAAAGAGCTTTCTAAGGATGTCAGGGACAAGATCATAGACCTGCACAAGGCTGGAATGGGCTACAAAACCATAAGTAAGACGCTGGGTGAGACTACTGTTGGTGCAATAGTAAGAAAATGGAAGACATACAAAATGACTGTCAATCGACATCGATCTGGGGCTCCATGCAAAATCTCACCTCGTGGGGTATCCTTGATCCTGAGGAAGGTGAGAGCTCAGACGAAAACTACACGGGGGGAACTTGTTAATGATCTCAAGGCAGCTGGGACCACAGTCACCAAGAAAACCATTGGTAACACATTACGCCGTAATGGATTAAAATCCTGCAGTGCCCGCAAGGTCCCCCTGCTCAAGAAGGCACATGTACAGGCCCATCTGAAGTTTGCAAATGAACATCTGGATGATTCTGAGAGTGATTGGGAGAAGGTGCTGTCGTCAGATGAGACTAAAATTGAGCTCTTTGGCATTAACTCAACTCGCTGTGTTTGGAGGAAGAGAAATGCTGCCTATTACCCAAAGAACACCGTCCCTACTGTCAAGCATGGAGGTGGAAACATTATGTTTTGGGGATGTTTCTCTGCTAAGGGCACACGACTACTTCACCGCATCAATGGGAGAATGGATGGAGCCATGTACCGTCAAATCCTGAGTGACAACCTCCTTCCCTCCACCAGGACATTAAAAATGGCTCGTGGCTGGGTCTTCCAGCACGACAATGACCCGAAACATACAGCCAAGGCAACAAAGGAGTGGCTCAAAAAGAAGCACATTAAGGTCATGGAGTGGCCTAGCCAGTTTCCAGACCTTAATCCCATCGAAAATTTATGGAGGGAGCTGAAGATCCGAGTTGCCAAGCGACAGCCTCGAAAATCTTAATGATTTACAGATGATCTGCAAAGAGGAGTGGGCCAAAATTCCATCTAACATGTGTGCAAACCTCATCATCAACTACAAAAAATATCTGACTGCTGTGCTTGCCAACAAGGGTTTTGCCACCAAGTATTAAGTCTTGTTTGCCAAAGGGATCAAATACTTATTTCTCTGTGCACAATGCAAATAAATATATATAATTTTGACAATGTGATTTTCTGTGTTTTTTTTTAATATAATCTATCTCTCACTGGTAAAATTAACCTAGCCTAAAAATTCTAGACTGTTCATGTCTTTGACAGTGGGCAAACTTACAAAATCAGCAAGGGATCAAATACTTATTTCCTTCACTGTATATATACACACATATATAATATGTATGTGTATATATAATACATATAATGTATCATGAGCCAGGGCTGTAACAACAACAGCCCTGGTCATGAATACGGTTATAAACAAAGAAGGACAATTAGCATTGTCCTGATTTGTTTGGAAACCATAGAGACAGGAGATAGTAAGATCTCCTGACTCCATTTCAAATCTCCCGCGCGCGTGCGATCTCGCGGTATTACGCGCGCGGGATTACACGCAGGCGCTCATAAGTCGACTGGTGATACATTATCACCATGCCGACCCATGCTAGCCAGGGGCGAGCGCCACTCGTGCCCCGCTGCGAGCGTACCGGCAGGGTTAAATAGCCCTGCGTTGGTACGCTCAGTAGCTGAAGCTAGCTGTAGCTAGCTGGGTCCGGCCACGACACAACCAATGAAGCTCACCTCTCCAGCTGGGACCTCACCGATCTCCTCCAACGACCTGCTACAGCTCCTGTCTCTGCTCCCATGTTCCACCAACGACACGCTAAGTATCAGTGTAGCTATGGCTACACTTTAAACTCTCCCTGTCTTTCCCTGTTAACCCTTGCTTCCCCTATCCCTGAGTAATCCTTGCTGCCCCTAAGTTAACCCTTGCTTCCCTGAGTTAACCCCTTGCTCTCCCTGAGTACTGTCCCTACTCCCTGAGTTAACCCATTGCTCTCCCTGAGTACTGTCCCTACTCTGCATGAGTCCCTGAGTTAACCCTTGGTGCCCCTGCCGAGTTGACCCTATGTGCCCCTGCCCTGAGTTAACCCCTTGCTCTCCCTGAGTACTGTCCCTACCCTCCCTGAGTAAGTTAACCCTTGCTTCCCTGAGTTAACCCCCACTCTCCCTGAGTAACCGTTGCTTCTCTGAGTAACCCTTGGTGCCCCTGAAGTTCCCTGAGTTAACCCCTTGCTGAACCCTGTTTACCCTTGCTGCCCTAAGTACCCTGCAGTGACCCTTGACCTGCACATCCCCAGGTACACAGAAACCCATTCTGCTTGTTCCTCCTTATCCGTATTAACCCTTAGTGTATAGGGAAAGTTATATTAGGAGGGAGTGGGACAGAGATAGTGAGCGCGTGAGAATTACAAGTAACTTATGTGTATTGCGTTGTAACGTAACTGTATTCATATGTATGTTTAGGTAAGTGGGTGGCGGTATAATTAGGATTGTGATACCGTGTTTATACTGTACTGTGATTAGTTACTGTATTTTATATATGAGAGTGATTACTGTATGTTAATAAATATTATCTTTATTTACTGTACGGTCTTATTCCCATGAGTAGCAGCAAAAGCAATTAGATCGACGTTAATATAAGGAAAAGGTAGGGGAACTAGGCATAACCCTAGTGACCCTGATTATAAAGGCGGTTGTAATAGTGGGTTGCACTAACCAGTGAACCCCGCTATTACCCCACCCCCTTTAATCTCTGCGTGCATTTTCAGGGACATAAGTACTAGTCCTTCTCAATGAATTAGAATATCATTAAAAAGTTAATATATTTCAGTAATTCAATTCAAAAAGTGAAACTCATATTATATAGATTCATTACACAGAGTGATCTATTTCCTATTTCTGGCATTTTTTTTATTTTAATGCTGATGATTATGGCTAAGCCCTTATTCACACGACAGGGTTTCCCAGCCGGGTGACGGCCGTTCAGAAAAAGGCTGTCACACGGCCGCAGTAGGAATAATAGACCCCTGACGGGCCTATTCACACGACCGATTTTCCGATGGCCTGGGGAACCCGGCCATCAAGAAAAGAGACATGCCCTATTTTCGGCCGTTCATACCTACAAGGGGGTCTGTGTGGCACTACATACAAGGGGGTCTGACATGCCAACAATCGGCACCATTGTCGCTATTGAGGATCCTGCTCGTTAATGTGAAGTGTCATCTGAATAATACAGCCGACACCCACATTGTATGGAGTGGGCTCAGCCCATGAGCCCGCTCCATACTTCCCCTACCTGGCTATGACGTAAGGAATATATATATCTATACGTCGGGAAGGGGTTAAATAACGCATATGGATAAAAAAACATGGGATCTATTCCCATTTTTTCTGTAAAAAACAAATATATGGCATTAGAATGCAAACCACATATCAACATTAATTCCAGCTTGCACGTTATTGCTTAAATTCTCTTGAAGGAAATTTGAACTAGTGGGTGCTAATTTGTTCTCCAAGCTGTGGATTTGAAAGCCAGTAATAAGAGAATAATTTCTGAACATGTGACGTAGGTTCTGCCATATTGGCCCCCTCTCCCCTTCCAGCAGCACTCTGAGGCCGGATTCACACGAGCGTGTGCGTTTTGCGCCCGCAAAAAGTACTTAACAACTCCGTGTGTCAGCAGCGTATGATGCGTGATTTTCGCGCAGCCGCCATCATCATGACATTCTGTATGTTTGTAAACAGAAAAGCACGTGGTGATTTTCTGTTTTTATTCATAATTTTGACTGCTATTGTGCGAATCACGTGCGTCACACGGAAGTGCTTCTGTGTGCTGCGCGTGATATTCACGCACCCATTGACTTCAATGGGTGCGTGATGCGAGAGAAACGCACAAATATAGGACATGTCGTGAGTTTTACGCAGCGGGCAGTCTGCACGGCCCCATAGACTAAGGCTGGATTCACACGAGCGCGGCGTTTTTGCGCACGCAAAAACGTGGCGTTTTGCCTGCGCAAAAGGCACTTAACATCTCCGTGTGGCAGCAGCATATGATGCGTGGCTGCGTGCTTTTCGCGCAGCCGCCATCATTATGACACTCCATTTGGATGTTTATAAATAGAAAAGCACGTGGTGCTTTTCTGTTTTCATTCATCCTTTTGACAGCTGTTGTGCGAATCACGCTGTTCGCACGGAAGTGCTTCTGTGCGACATGCGTGGTTTTCACGCACCCATTGACTTCAATGGATGCGTGATGCGCGAAAAACGCCCGAAGAACGGACATGTCGTGACTTTTTTCAGCTGACTCACGCTGAGTAAAAATACCGGACATGTCTGCACGGCCCCATAGACTAATATAGGTCCGTGCGACGCGGACGTTTTTCCCGTTCGTCTGAATAAAGCCTAACATAGGTCCGTGCGAGGCGTGTGAAAATCATACGCGCTGCACAGACGTATATCACGCTCGTCTGAATAAGCCCTAAGGCTGGGTTCACACTGAGTATTTTGCAGGCAGAAAATCTGCCTCAAAATCCCGTTTGGGATTTTCGCTGCGTTTTTTTCTCGTGGACATTGATGTCAATGGGAGGTCAGAAGAGTAAACGCCCGAAGATAGGGCATGTCCCTTCTTTTTCCCGCGAGCCGTTTTTCCGCTCCCGGGAAAAAAACACCTCCGCCTCCCATTGAAATCAATGGGAGGCATTATCGGCCGTTTTTTTGGCGCTTTCCTGACGCGGTTTCCCCGTCAAAAAACTCTGTGTGAACTGGCCCTTAGGCCTCATTTACACGAGCGTAATATCCGCGCGTGCGACGCGCTTTTCACGCGTGTCGTACGCACCTATATTACTCTATGGGGCAGTGCAGACAATGCGTGATTTTTGCGCAGCGCGAGTGCGTTGCGTAAAACTCACGACATGTTCTATAATCGTGCGTTTTTCGCGCATCACGCACCCATTGAAGTCAATGAGTGCTTGAAAACCACGCATGCCGCACGGAAGCACTTCCGCGCGAACTGCGTGATTCGCGCAAGAGCTGTCAAAAGGATGAATGTAAACAGAAAAGCACCACGTGCTTTTCTGTTTACAAACATCCAAACGGAGTGTCAAATTAGAGATGAGCGCACCGAACTTCACCGGGTTTGGCCGAACTCGGCAAAAAATGTTCCGGTACGCGACGTCAGGAGACAGTAACTGTCCACGGTGCTGAAAGAGTTAAACTGGTTCAGCACCCTGGACAGTGACTTCCGATCACAATATACACGAACGTGTAAAAAAAAAAAGAAGTTCTGACTTACCGATAACTCCCGGCTTCTTCCTCCAGTCTGACCTCCCGGGATGACAATTCAGTCCAAGTGACAGCTGCAGCCAATCACAGGCCAATCACAGGCTGCAGCGGTCACATGGACTGCCGCATCATCCAGGGAGGTGGAGCCGGATGACAAGAGAGGGACGCGTCACCAAGGCAACGGCCGGGAGACCGGACTGGAGGAAGCAGGAAGTTCTTGGTAAGTATGAACGTCTTTTTTTTATTCACAGGTTGGTGTATATTGTGATCTGAATTCACTGTCGAGGGTGCTGAAAGAGTTACTGCCGATCAGTTAACTCTTTCAGCACCCTGGACAGTGACTGACGTCGACTAGCCTTATCTCTATGATGGCGGCTGCGCGAAAATCACGCAGCCGCGCATCATACACGGATGACACACGGAGCTGTCAAGTGCCTTTTGCGCACGCCAAACGCTGCGTTTTTTGGCGTGCGCAAAACACACACGCTCGTGTAAATGAGGCCTTAGGGTCAGTTCACACATTGCGTAAATATTGCGGCTTTTCTGCAACGGAACTCATTGCAGAAAATCCGCAGCAAATACAGTAGCAGCAAAGTGGATCAGATAAAACAAAATGTATCCATACGCTACGTAATTAGTGAGTGGAAAAACGCTCCGAAATCGACCCGAATTCAATGGGGAACTAAATCCCGCAACAAACAGCAGTTGTTGCGTTTTTGCAGCGATTCCGCCGCAATAAACGCAACTCAAAAAAATAAAAAATCCAGATACACTTACCCAGAAGTCTGTGTTCCTTCCTCCAGCGCGGCCTCCTGGGATGACGTTTCATCCCGTGTGACCGCTGCAGCCAATCACAGGCTGTAGCGGCGGTCACATGGGATGAAACGTCATCCCAGGAGACCGCCCTGGGTGACCGCCGCTGCAGCCAATCACAGGCTGCAGTGGTCTCCTGGGATGAAACGTCATGGTGCTGCAGTTTTCCGCAGCGGACATTTCGGGCGAAAAACTGCACCGCTGTTTGGTGCGGTTTTTTTTGCTTGAATTCCCTGCGGCACACAGGACAGATACGCTGCGTGCTTTTACGTAGCGTATCCGTCCCGTGTGAACTCAGCCTAAGGCTATGTTCACACGGTGAACAAAGGACATCTGAAAATACGGCGCTGTTTTCAAGGGAAAACAGCCCGATTTTGAGACGTTTTTTTTAAATCATACTCGCGTTTTTCAATGCGTTTTTTACGGTTTAAGAAGTGACATGCACTTCTTTTTACGCGCCATTTTTTGAAAATTAGTCGTAAAAAAACGCACTGTCGTCCTGTTCTAATTCCGATTTTTCAGCCTTTTTTCGGGACGTTTATGGCCCGAAAAACGGTTGAAAATAGTCTGTGTGAACATATCCTAAAAGATAAAGCATTTTTGTTTAAAGCCGTGCTTTTCTGACGTGGTGCTTTGTTATACTAAAAGTATCCAGAGGTGCCTAGCCATGGTAGGTACAAGGGTATGTTCACACGCAGTGAAAAAACGGCTCCATTACGCCTACAAACATCTGCCCATTCCTTGCAATGGGTTTTACGGTGTTCTATTCCCACGAGGTGTAATTTTACGCTTTGCTCTCAAAATACGGTGCGTAAAAAGACGCCCGCGAAAAAGAAGTGCATGTCACTTCTTTGGACGTTTTTGGAGGCGTTTTTAATTGACTCCATTGAAAAACAGCTCCAATAACGGCCGTAAAATACGCCGCGAAAAACGTGAGTTGCTACAAAAACATCTGAAAATCAGGAGCCGTTTTCGCCTGAAAACAGCTCCGTATTTTCAGACTTTTTGGTCACTGCGTGTGAACATATCCTAAAGGAAGCAGAAACATATAGGGAACTTGTGCTTTTTAATAAAGTCCCACCATAAAACAGGATGTTGAATAAGTCAAAATGTGTCATAAGAAAAGCATCTAATCACCCCTTGCGCTTAAACACACCACTGCACAATACGGATGTTCACCAGCATCCAGATTTCATAGTCAATAGTAAGGCCCCATGCACACGATTATGCCCGTAATCACCGTGGCCAGCCGCACGTCCGCAACTAATAGAACTGAATGGGTCCGTAAAACCGATTTTACGGTCATGTGCATGGGCCCTATTGGTTACCTTTCCGTAGCGTGCCGTGAATTATGGAGCATGTCCTATTTTTCGGGCCGTGCTCTTATACTTTGTAGGGGAGCATGGCACGAAAATGCGGGCGTCCGTGCCCGCAATCGTGGGCTCTGTTTACGGGCACGGTCATGTGCATGGGGCCCAAGTCCATGTTCACACTGCATATGTTTAGGCCTAAAAATATGAGACTGATTTCAAGAGAAAATAGCCTCTGAATCCAGGCGTTTTTGGACACGTTTATAAATATAGTTCAGAAACACCATGTAATAAAGGCCTAAGGAGAAGGCCACACGGAGTGGAATTGACGCGCCTCCAATGTGTGCGACAGCCTTACCGACACTCTGTTCGGCGCGACTGTCAAGTCGCTAGTTAACCCCTTAGCGACCAGCCTAGTGACTAGGCCTTAACCCGTTAGTGACCGACCCATCGTGTTTCTACGTCGGTCACTAACGGGCCTTATTCCGATGCCATAGACTTTTTACGTCGCGGCATCGGAATAAGTTTACAGAGCAGGGAGCTGTCAAATCTCCCTGCTCTCAGCTGCTAGAGGTAGCTGAGGGCTGGGAACGTCCCTGCTCTGCCGGGTGAGATCGATATTAGTATCGATCTAACACGTTTAACCCCTCAGATGCCGTGCTCAATAGCGAGCACCGCATCTGAGTGGTTTTGGAGAGAGGGAGGGAGCTCCCTCTCTCCCCCACCCACACCCGGCGATACGATCGCCGAGTGTCAGTGTCTCAGATGGCAGCCGGGGGTCTAATAAAGGCCCCCAGGCTGCCTGGAGTGAATGCCTGCTAGATCATGCCGCAGGCATGACCTAGCAGATGCCTGTCCGTTTTAAACGGACAGGCAGTAATACACTGCAATACAAAAGTATTAAAGTGTATTATAAATGCGATCGCAGAATCGCATATTATAGTCCCCTAATGGGACTAGTAAAAAAGTGAAAAAAAAGTTTAATAAAGTTAATTTAAAAAAAAATTTGAAAAAAATGAAAAACCCAGCTTCTCCCCTTACAAACTGCTTTACTATTAAAAAAATAAAATAAAGTTAAAAAGTTACACATATTTGGTATCGCCGCGTCCGTAACGACCCCGACTATAAATCTATTACATTATTTAACCCGCACGGTGAACGCCGTAAAAAAAATAATAAAAAACTATGGAAAAATTGCTGTTTTCTGTAAATACTGACTTTAAAAAAAATGTGATAAAAAGTGATCAAAAAGTCGCATCTACTCCAAAATGGTACCAATAAAAACTACAAGTCGTCCCGCAAAAAAAAAGCCCTCATACAACTGCATCGGCGAAAAAATAAAAACGTTACGGCTCTTCAAATATGGAGACACAAAAACAAATAATTTTTAAAAAAAAGCGTTTTTACTGTGTAAAAGTAGTAAAACATACAAAAACTATACAAATTTGGTATCGTTGCAATCGTAACAACCCGCTGAATAAAGTTATTGTGTTATTTATACCACACGGTAAACGGCGTAGATTTAGGACGCAAAACAAAGTGGCGAAATTTCAGATTTTTTTCTATTCCCCCCCCAAAAAAAAGTTAATAAAAGTTAATCAATAAATAATATGTACCTAAAAATGGTGCTATTAAAAAATACAACTTGTCCCGCAAAAAACAAGACCTTATACAGTTATGTCGATGCAAAAATAAGAAGGTTATAGCTCTTGGAATGCGACGATTGAAAAACGTAAAAAATAGTTTGGTCATTAAGGTCCAAAATAGGCTGGTCATTAAGGGGTTAAAGGGGTATTCCGGAACTAAAAAATTACATTTATTTAAATAAAACAATGAAAATGATATAACTTTACAATGTACTTACGTTTCATCAGATGGCTGTAGCGTCGTATATCCTCCTCCGTCACCGCCCCCTTAGTGAAGCAAAATCTGCACTTCCTGTGCAGACCCGTCCATTTAGTCTTCTGCCTTGCTTCCGGTTTCCGGCTTTCACACTGTACGGTTACGTCACAAATGACGTAACCGTACCACGTGCTTCTTTATCTCAGAGCATGCGTGGTTAACACACTCCACCGCGCATGCTCTGTGAAATTATAACCCCTTATAAATTACCGACGGAATACGAAGTTGCGGGAATAACGGCCGTTTCGGCCGTCTTCCCGACAGGTGCAGGAGCTGTGACAGCTGCTGTCTCGTACAGCAGCTGCCGCAGCTCCTACAGCGGGGACCGATCGCTGTGTCCCCGCTGTCTAACCCCTTAAAAGCCGCGTTCAATAGAGATCGCGGCTTTTTAGGGGTTAAGTTACCATCGCCGGCCTGCTACACGATAGCGGCCGGCGATGGTTACTATGGCAACCGGACACCAAACAATGGCGTCCGGCTATGCCATCGACGGAAGCCTAATGGGTCCTGACAAAGTCAGGACCCACTATGCTTGCTGTCAGTGAATAGCTGACAGTTCTAATACACTGCACTACGCATGTAGTGCAGAGTATTAGAATAGCGATCAGGGCCTCCTGCCCTCAAGTCCCCTTGTGGGACAAAGTAATAAAGTAAAAAAAAAAGATGTGTAAAAATAAGAAAATAAAAGTTAAAAAAAATCCCCTTTTTTTCCCTTATCAGTCCTTTTTTATTAATAAAAATATATAAATAAACTATACATAATTGGTATCGCCGCGTCCGTAACGGCCTGAACTACAAAATTATTTCGTTATTTATCCCGCGCGGTGAACGCCGTAAAAGAAAATAATAATAAACCGTACCAAAATCACAATTGTTTGGTCACTTCACCTCCCAAAAAATGTATTAAAAAGAGATCAAAAAGTCGCATGTACCGAAAAATGGTCCTGATCGAAACTACAGTTCGTTACGCAAAAAATAAGTCCTCGCACGGCTTTATTGATGGAAAAATAATAAAGTTCTTGCTCTTAGAATAAGGTAACACAAAAAGTGATTGATTTTTTACAAAACGTATTTTATTGTGCAAATGCCATAAGACATAAAAGAACTATAAACATCTGGTGTCACCGTAAGGCCGAGTTTACACGAGCGTGTGCGTTTTGTGCAAGCAAAAAGCGCGGCGTTTTGCGTGCGCAAAAGGCAATTAACAGCTCCGCGTGTCAGCCCTTTATGATGCGCGGCTGCCTGGTTTTCGCGCAGCCACCATCATTATGACACTCCGTTTGGATGTTTGTAAACAGAAAAGAACGTGGTGCTTTTCTGTTTTCATTCATCCTTTACAGTGCTGTTGCGCGAATCACGCACGTCCCACGGAAGTGCTTCTGTGCGACATGCGTGGTTTTCACACACCCATTGACTTCATATATGTGTATGTGTGATTTGTTTTGACACTTTTACTTTCAAAAAACAACTTTTTGGGCAAAAAAAATAGTTTTATTTGATTTTCACTGTAATTTTTTTTTTGTTTTTTCACCAACTTTATTTAACGGATTGACATTTTTTTTTTAGTCCCACCATGGGACTTCACTATGCGATGTGCCGATCGCATATATAATGCTTTGGTATACTTCTTGTTATTATTGCCTGTCAGTATAAAACAGAGGGAGCTCCCTCCCTCTGTCAAACACATTAGATGCCGCTGTCACTATTGACAGCGGCATTTAATGGGTTAAATTGCCGGAATCGGAGCGCGCTTCGATTACGGCAGTTGCAGCAAGAGCCAGGCTGTGTATAACAGCCGTGCTCCTGCCGCTGATCGCGTGGGTACACTGGCAGTACCCGCGCCATCACAGGACGGATATATCCCTCCTCCTGCGCGAACTAGCAGCTGCAGAGCACTGATATATCCGCCCTTCGGCGTTAAGAGGTTAAAAACGCAGATATCCAGTGATTTCAGCTTGTGCTATCAGTAATAGAATGAGAGCACCAAAATGAAGACTGAGATTGCAGAAGTTAGTAGAGCTGGGTGTAGTAGGCGGAGCAAGTGCACTGCTGCATGCACATTGCATGCTGGGACTAGAGCAGTGCATGCAGGGAGGAGAAACACAGGAAGAGAAGAGGAATGAACTTACTGAGCAAAACAAACCTCTCCAGGTAAACAATAGGGAGTAATGTTACTAAAACCATTTATTATCAAGAAAAAGCTAGTCAGAGTGCACTAATATATTAATAGAGGAACATTGCATTGATTGAAAAAAAAAAAAAAAGGATTGGAAAACCCCTTTAATGACCAAGCTTTTTTTGGGGGGGGTTTCCCTTGTCACATTCAAAGAGCTATCAGTTTTACATTTTCTGTCAACATAGTTGTATGAGGCCTTGTTTTTTGCCAGATGAGTTATAGTTTTTCATGGCACCATTTTGGGGTACATATAATTTATTAACTTTTATTAACTTTTTTTGGGGGATAGAAAAGAAACAATTCCACCATTGTTTAACACGTTTTAAATTTATGCCTTTCACCATGTTACCTTAATTCTATGACTTGGTAGGATTACGGCGATACCACATATGTATATTTCTTTTAATGTTTTACTACTTTTGCATAATAAAAACAATTTTTTCCAAGAACCATAACTTTTTTATGTTTCCTTCAATGTCGCTATATGAGGGCATGTTTTTTGTGGAACGAGATGTTGTTTTTATTAGTAACCTCTTGGGGTACATGGGACTTCTTGATTAACTTTTCCCCTACCCCTAATCCCCTCACACAATTACCTACACACCTATCTTCCATTCAAAACTGCCCCTCCTAAACCACCTGGCACCACCAGCACAATTTTGTACTAAGAAAATCCCCTAATCTAACTATTCCCAGCACTACCTCCCTATTTGAGGGTCCCCACTACTACCCCTTTCTTCCTCCTTATGATCATTTTGCCCATTCATTACTCTGATTTTTTTTTTTAGGAGTTATATTTAGATAAGTAGTATTTTTTTGGGGGGGGGGCAAGGGTTTTTAAAACAAAAGAGGGCAATCCTGGAGATGGGTCCTCTTTAACTAAGCAGTAGCTAAAATGATGCCACTTTTTATAAATACCAGCTTCTAAGCAGGGGCTAACATATCATATGTGCAACCTGTACAACTGCAGGAGCCCAGCAGGTAAGGAAGGGCACCCTCAGTCACCTTTAGGCCGGGATCACACACACCGTTCTAATGCAGATTTTGGCTCAGTTTCTTTCAGCCAAAGCGAGAAGTGCATAAAAAAGAAAGGACAGGTTTAAAGGCTTTTTCCCATGAAGGACATTTATGACATATCCACAGGGACCCGCACCTCTCTCTAGAACATGGTCCCTCTAAGGCCTCATGCACACGACCGTATTTTTTCACACCCGTAAATACTGGCGTAAATACGGGTCCGGTGTCACACGTATTCCACCCGTTTTGCACCAGTATTTACGAACCCGTGCTCGTAAATATGGGTCCGGTGTCACACGTATTCCATCCGTATTTACGAGCACGTTTTTGGCAGCAAAATAGCACTGCACTAATCGGCAGCCCCTTCTCTCTATCAGTGCAGGATAGAGAGAAGGGACAGCCTTTTCTGTAATAAAAGTTAAAGAAATTCATACTTACCCGGCCGTTGTCTTGGTGACGCGTCCCTCTCCACATCCAGCCCGACATCCCTGGATGACGCGGCAGTCCATGTGACCGCTGCAGCCTGTGATTGACCTGTGATTGGCTGCAGCGGTCACATGGCCTGAAACGTCATCCAGGACGTCGGCCCGGATGTCGAGAGGGACGCGTCACCAAGGCAACGGGCGGGAGACCGGACTGGAGAAGCAGGAAGTTGTCGGTAAGTATGAACGTCTTTTATTTTTATTTTTTACAGGATAGGGGATACATGTCTTTTGTTTATGGCAGAGCGGGGAGATACCTCCCCGCTCTGCCATAGTTTTCATTGTAGTCCCGGCGGTAGTTACGCCACTGGGCTGTGGCCTGCAGACCGGGTAGCCTCACCTCGCAACGCTCCCGTAATCACGGGTGAACACACGCAGCCACCCATGATTACGGGAGCCCCATAGACTTCTATGGGATGCCCGTGCCGTTATTACGGCATGAAATAGGGCATGTTCTATCTTTTTTAACGGCACGGGTACCTTCCCGTGAGCAAACGGGAAGGTACCCGTGGCTAACAGAAGCCTATGAGCCCGTTATTGCGGGTCGTAATAACGACCCGCAATAACGGGTGTTTTTACGGTCGTGTGCATGAGGCCTAAGCGAGTTGTGCCGTTTCCGTAACTCCCGACCATGTAATCAGGAAGTGGCCGGGGGGCAGCATGAGCACAAAAAGCTAGAACAGGGATTAGGGGACCCCGTTCTAGAGATAGGTGCAGGTCCTAGACGTGGGACCCACATCTATCTGACATGTCATTAACGTCCTTCATGGGAAAACCCCTTTAAAGAAAAGTCTGCTACATCCCCTTTCTTTTGGGTACACTGCTGTGTTTGGCTCAAGAAACTGATCCAAAAACTGTGTGTGATCCTGGCCTTATAGCAGTATCTTATTGTCTATTAGATATCATGCGAGGAACAGAGTTAACGCATTTCATAGCTCACAATTATTGGTAGATTGTTGGAGAGATAAAGGGGAGATACCCTCTGATAAGGGGGATACTCATGATTGGAGAACAAGGGCCCATATACGGTTATTGCCCGGGGCCCCGTGCGGTCTATCTCTGCCCCTACCGTTTCTGTCGACACGAATCTCGATTTTATTACCAGATACACACCCATCTCCATTTACTCCCCCCTCCCAGCACCAGTGACTCGTACAATAGAAGGACCTCCATACAACATTCCCCGGCTTCTCCAGAGCCAGCTCTACTCACTTCTGCACTAGACGAGAAGGCAGAGCTGCTCGGTCATGTGACCACTCGTTAACACGTGACTGTTACGTCACACCTCTCTAGAGGCGCTCGGTTGTGTAGACGGGAGGTGATCTGGGGGTCACACAAGACGGAGGCTGGTGCTTCAGTCACCTCCTGCTCTTCAAGACGTGCGAACGCAAGGACGTGCGCATGCGTGGGGAGGAGAAGCTGGCGCCGTCTCTTCTGGACTTTTGATTGGCTGCTTAGCCTGAAGCACCGCCCACACCACTGAGGGGAAAGGACAAGCGTGCAGTACACTGACAAGGATGGCGGCGTTCAGGGTCCTTATAGACGTGCAAAAAGTGCTCATAAAGGGGCAGGTGAGGAGCGGGAAAAAGCTTTTCTTATGACTGTATTTTGGCAATTGCCTGTGTACTGGGCTCGCGGTTTAACGACCACTCTCTGAGGTGGAGATACCCAGCTGACAGCCAGTGTGACCTAGCGCCTCTGTGGCAGTGCGTTACCTTGTGTCAAAGGTGACAAAACACTTCCATGATATCACATGTCCTGCAGTCTTTATAAAAGTCCGCTTATAAAGGGTTTAAGTCGTCGGGACCTCTGGGGGTCGTCTTGCCTGTGCGGAGGTGTCAACCACCTGAGTTTTCACTGTCACCTGAGGATCACATGGTTTTTCCCTGGATTGTGTGTGAAAATGAGGTGGTGTAAATAGTGGCCTATTGTGTCTCCTTATTAGAGAGCTGACCTGCAAGTCCAGCTGGACTGGTCATGGTGTCTACATGAAACCTGGGATGGGCATCACTGTAGGTAATGCTTGTACCAGACAGATAGATGCCCCTTGTATCGAGTGTTCTACATGTGTAATCTATTAAACTTGCCAAGGCTGGGTTCACATCTACCTTAGTTTTTTACATAGTCCAGTTCCTTTAAAGTAGAACAATGAGAAAAACTGAAGCGACAAAACGTATTGACTGTAATGTGTTCCGACATGGTGTCTTTCGATATTGGGCACCATGCTGCGATGTTTTGTGACCAGATCTGCATCTGACGGTCCGACGTGTACCCAGCCTTAAATAAAGCATGATGATTTTATTTTTTTGTTACCACAATTACTGTCACATATCTTAACATTATTTTGTATTAGATAAGCTCACTCCTATTATGTTACAGCATACTATGTGGCACGAAACCTATTTCACTCTAGCCATCTGCCCTGGGATGCGGCCCGGTGAGTGCGACTACGTGTACTCGGGTGTAGGGAAGTCACGATACCAGAATTTGGACTATGATACCGATACTTTGCGTAGTATTTTTACGATACCAAAACAATAATAATAAAAAATAAGTTCTTCCATTTTGTGATGAGGCGCGAGGTGTGATTAATTTTGAATGTGCCTCGAATAAATAGTTATTAACCCCATTATGTTTTCTCAGTCATAATGGACAACATTGGGTTAATGTGAGGTGCACGATTGGGTTAATTACTATTAATGTGAGGCACATGGAGGTTCAAAATTCGTCACACCTCGTGCCTCACTTTAATAAGTGAAAGAAGTTTTTATTTGAGAACGGCTTAAACATAAATGACGCTATAAATTTGTTATTACGGTCACGACGATACCGAATGTGTATTTTATGTATTGAGACTTATTTTGATGTTTAATGTAAAAAAAAAGTGTTTTTTTTTATATTTAACATGACTTTTTATTGTTTTTATACTTTTTTATTTTATTTTTGAACTTTAATATACTGGCATATATATATATATATATATATATATATATATGCCAGTACATTAGCCTGTGTACGGATGGCACACAGGCAGTTGTTCGAACATACCTCAGTATGCCCTAACAGGTAATATGGTAGGACAGCCCTGCGGTCCTTCAATAGACCCCGTGCTGTCTGGCCATATATGGTGTGGCCCTCAATCGCGTCACAGGAATTCCTGTGGTGCGATCCAGGGGCATCCCCCCTTCTCATTTTCTCCTGAATGCTGCAGTCCGCTTTGATCGCAGCATTCAGGGGAATAGCGGCGGAGAGGAGAGGTTTCTCTGATATCTGCTGTCATAGAGCGGGGCTGCGGCTGTGTAATACAGCCATTGCCCCGCTCCTGACCATGAGGGTATGTGCACACGAGAAGTGCCTTTTACGTCTGAAAAGACAGACTGTTTTCAGGAGAAAACGGCTGCCTCGTTTCAGACGTAAAAGCTCCTCCTCGTATTATGCGAGGCGTCTTTGACGCCTGTAATCTTGAGCTGCTCTTCATTGACTTCAATGAAGAACGGCTCAAATTACGTAGCAAGGAAGTGTCCTGCAGTCAATTTACGCGTCGTCGTTTGACAGCTGTCAAACGACGACGCGTAAATGACAGGTCGTCTGCACAGTACGTCGGCAAACCCATTAAAATGAATGGGCCGATGTTTGCCGACGTATTGTAGCCCTATTTTCAGACGTAAAACGAGGCATAATACGCCTCGTTTACGTCTGAAAATAAGTCGTGTGAGGTGATGCGGCTGGCGCTGCACTAATGAGCGGCGGCACAGGCACTGAAGACAGAACACGTGGGTGTTTTGCATTGCGCCCGCCATGTTCTGTCTTCAGTTCCGGCAATCATTAGTGCAGCGCCGGCAGCATTACCTCATCCTGACGGTGCGCACTTGTCAGGACTCAGGAGCGCAGCAATGACTGTATCACACAGCCGCAGCCCCGCTCTCATACATTCATGTGTTACTATACTGAGCTGTGCGGCGGCGCAGCTTAGTATCTAAATACATGAAACAACGGTATCGAACCGTTTGGGGATGCAAAGTATTGAAACAGTATCGAAGTTTCGATGCATCGTGCATCCCTAGTTAGGTCATACTTAGGTATGTCCTAACAACAGGAAATATGGTCAGACATCCCTGGGGTCTTTCAATGGACCCTGGGCTGTCTGCCCATATATGGTATGTCCCTTGATCTCGTCACAAGGATTCCCTGTGATGCGGTCCAAAGGGTATCTGCCCTTCTCATTTTCCCCTTGAATGCTGCGGTCCGCTTTGATTGCAGCATTCAGGGGAATAGAGGCAGATATCAGAGGTTTCACTGATCACCGCCGTTATAGCGGGGCTTCGGCTTTGTAATACAGCCATTGCCTGGCTCCTAACGAGTGTGCGGTCACATGAGATGAAGCGGCCGGTGCTGCACTAATGATTGGCTGAATCTGTATTAACCCGTTAGTGACCGCCAATACGCCTTTTCACGGTGGCCACTAACGGGCTTTATTCTGATGCATATGCCTTTTTACGGCACTGCATCAGGATAAAGTAAACCGAGCAGGGAGCCGTCAAATCTCCCTGCTCTCAGCTGCCAGAGGCAGCTGAGGGCTGGGGGCGTCCCTGCTCTGCCGTGTGAGATCGATATTAGTATCGATCTCACCCGTTTAACCCCGTTCACCGCATCTGAGTGGTTTTGGAGAGAGGGAGGGAGCTCCCTCTCTCTCCCATCGACACCCGGCGATAAGATCGCCGAGTGTCTGTGTCTCCAATGGCAGCCAGGGGGCCTAATAAATGCCCCCAGGTCTACCTGGAGCGAATGCCTGCTAGATCATGCCGGAGGCATGACCTAGCAGATGCCTGTCCATTTTAAACGGACAGGCAGTAATACAAAGGTATTGCAGTGTATTATAAATGCGATCGGAGAATCGCATATTAAAGTTCCCTAGTGGGACTAGTAAAAAAGTTTAAAAAAAAGTAAAATAAAGTTAATTAAAAAAAAAAGTGAAAAAAAAAGAACCCACCTTTTCCCCTTACAAAATGCTTTACTATTAAAAAACCAAAATAAAGTAAAAAAGTTACACATATTTGGTATCGTCGCGTCCGTAACGACCCCGACTATAAATCTATTACATTATTTAAGCCGCACGGTGAACGCCGTAAAAAATGTAATAAAAAACTATGGAAAAATTGCTGTTTTCTGTGTATCCTGAATTTAAAAAAAATTGATAAAAAGTGATCAAAAAGTCGCATCTACTCCAAAATGGTACCAATAAAAACTACGAGTCTTCCCGCAAAAAAAAAAAAGCCCTCACACAACCGCATCGGCGAAAAAATAAAAACGTTACGGCTCTTCAAATATGGAGACACAAAAACAAATAATTTAAAAAAAAAAGCGTTTTTACTGTGTAAAAGTAGTAAAACATACAAAAACTATACAAATTTGGTATCGTTGCAATCGTAACAACCCGCTGAATAAAATTATTGTGTTATTTATACCACACGGTAAACGGCGTAGATTTAGGACGCAAAACAGAGTGGCGAAATTTCATATTTTTTTCTATTCCCCCCCCCCCAAAAAAAAGTTAATAAAAGTTAATCAATAAATATGTCCCCCAAAATGGTGCTATTAAAAAATACAACTTGTCCCGCAAAAAACAAGACCTTATACAGCTATGTCGACGAAAAAATAAAAAGGTTATAGCTCTTGGAATGCGACGATGGAAAAACGTAAAAAATAGCTTGGTCATTAAAGAGACTCTGTCACCACATTATAAGTGTCCTATCTCCTATATAAGGAGATGGGCGCTGTAACGTAGGTGACAGTAATGCTTTTTATTTTAAAAAACGATCTATTTTCACAACGTTAGGAGCGGTTTTGGTTTATGCTAATGAGCTTTCTTAATGCCCAAGTGGGCGTATTTTTACTTTCGACCAAGTGGGCGTTGTACAGAGGAGTGCATGACGCTGACCAATCGGCATCATGCACTCCTCTCCATTCATTTACACTGCACTAGCGATATAGATATATCGCTATGTGCAGCCTCATACACAAACACTAACATTACTACAGTGTCCTGATAATGAATACACATGACCATCCAGCCTGGACGTCATGTGTACTCAGAATCCTAAAACTTCTGAATCTTTTTTGTGAGATTCCGGCAAGTGAAACCAAATCTCGTTTAGCTCCGTAATCTCGCGAGATTTGGTTTCACTTGCCGGAATCTCACAAAAAAGATTCAGAAGTTTTAGGATTCTGAGTACACATGACGTCCAGGCTGGATGGTCATGTGTATTCATTATCAGGACACTGTAGTAATGTTAGGGCTTGTGTATGAGGCTGCACATAGTGATATAACTATATCGCTAGTGCAGTGTAAATGAATGGAGAGGAGTGCATGATGCTTATTGGTCAGCATTCACTCCTCTGTACAACGCCCACTTGGTCGAAAGTAAAAGTACGCCCACTTGGGCATTAAGAAAGCTCATTAGCATAAACCAAAATCGCTCCTAACGTTGTGAAAAAAGATCGTTTTTTTTAAATAAAAAGCATTACTGTCACCTACATTACAGCGCCCATCTCCTTATGTAGGAGATAGGACACTTATAATGTGGTGACAGAGTCTCTTTAAGGTTTAAAATAGGCTGGTCATTAAGGGGTTAAATACAGAACATGGGAGTGTTTTGCAGTGCACCCGCCATGTTCGGTCTCCAGTGCCGGCGATCGTTAGTGCAGCGCTGGCCGCATCACATCATGCTGACCGCGTGCACACTTCTCAGGTATCCAGAGCGGGGCAATGGCTGTATTCCACAGCCTCAGCCCTGCTCTGACTACATTCATGTATTACTATACTTAGCTGGGCGTCTGCACAACTTAGTATCGAAATACATGAACTAACGATATTTAACCATTTGAGGGCGCACAGGATTGAAACAGTATAGAAGTTTCAATGCATCGTGCAACCCTACTCGGATGTCTTCTCTCAAATGAATGAGGGAAGATCATTCAGAGTGTGACATCGCATGCAACAGCCCTAATCCTTCTGACGTTTAACCCCTTGGCACTACAGGCATTTTTCGTTTTTGTCTTTTCCGTCATTGTGTCTTTTTTTTTTTAATCTCCTTTGCTATAGCCATATGAGGGCTTGTTTTTAATGTCACCATTTAATGCATTGGGAAACTGAAATAAAAATTCTTAATGGGGTTAACCCCTTAAGGACGCAGCCTAGTTTTGGCCTTAAGGCTCAGAGCCCATTTTTCAAATCTGACATATTTCACTTTATGTGGTAATAACGTCGGAATGCTTAAACCTATCCAAGCGATTCTGAGATTGTTTTCTCGTGACACATTGGGCTTTATGTTAGTGGTAAAATTTGGACGATATATTCAGTGTTTATTGGTGAAAAATGGCAACATTTAGAGAGAATTTATAAAAAATAGCATTTTTCAGAATTTTAATGCATCTGCTTGTAAAACAGACGGTTATACCACCCAAAATAGTTACTAGTTCACATTTCCCATATGTCTACTTTAGATTGGCATTGTTTTTTGAGCATTCTTTTATTTTTCTTGGACGTTACAAGGCTTAGAACGTAAACAGCAATTTCTCATATTTTTAAGAAAATTTCAAAAGCCTTTTTTTTAAAATACCTGTTCAGTTCCGAAGTGGCTTTAAGGGGCCTATGTATTAGAAACCCCCATAAAACACCCCATTTTGGAAACTAGACCCCTCAAAGTATTCAAAACAGCATTTAGAAAGTTTATTTAACCCTTCAGGCATTTCACAGAAATGAAAGCAAAGTAGAGGTGACATTTGCAAATTTCATTTTTCTTGCTGAATTTCAATTGTATTCAATTTTTTTCTGTAACACAGAAGGTTTTACCAGATAAACACTACTAAATATGTATTGTCCAGATTCTGCAGTTTTTAGAAACGTCCCACATGTGGCTCTAGTTGGCTCGTGGACTAAAACACAAGCCCCAGAAGCAAAGAAGGACCTAGTACATTTTGAGACCTCTTTTTTTTTTTATTAGAATATATTTTATGCAGCATGCCAGGTTTGAAGAGGTGTTGAGGTGCCAAAACAGTAGGAATCCCCCAAAAGTGACCCCATTTCAGAAACTACACCCCTCAAGGAATTAATTTATGGTTGTTGTTACAATTTTGACCCCACAGTTTTTACACAGCACGTATTTGAATTGGGCTGTGAAATTGAAAAAATGACTTTTTTCCAATCAGATGTCATTTTTCATCAAAATGTCTTACTTTCACAGGGAACAAAATACCCCCGTTTGTTGCCCAATTTGTCCTGAGTGCAGCCATACCCCATTTGTGGCGATAAACTGCAGTTTGGGCCCATGGGTGGCCTCAGAAGGGAAGGAGCGCTGTGTGTTCGTTGGAGTTCAGATTTTGCTGGATTGGTTTTCGGGGGCCATGTCGCATTTGCAGAGCCCCAGAGGTATCAAAGCAAAGGAAACCCAACAGAAGTGACCCCATTTTGGAAACTACACCCCTCAAGGAATTCATTTATGGTTGTTACCATTTTGACCGCACAGTTTTTTCACAGCACCTATTTGAATTGGGCTGGGAATTTAAAAAATATATTTTTTTCCAATAATATGTAGTTTTGGCTGAATGTCTTATTTTCACAAGAAATAAAATACCCCATTTTGTTGCCCAATTTGTCCTGAGTGCGGCAATGCACAATTTGTGGTGATAAACTGACGTTTGGGCCCATAGGAGGGCTCAGAAGGAAAGGACCACCATTTGGCCTACTGGGGATTTTCTGGTGCGAAGTCATGTATGCAGAAGCCCCTGAGGTACCAGTATAGTTGAAATCCCCAAGAAGTGACCCCGTTTTAAAAACTACACCCCTTAAGGCATTCATCTAGAGGTGTAGTGAGCATTTTGACCAGAGACATACATCCCATAAACTGTAATGTGGGTTCTCACGGGTACGGCAATACCCTCAATGTGGCTGTTATCCGCTGCCTGGGCACATGACAGGGCTCAGAAGGGAAAGATGAGGGGGATAAGATGTGCGGAGTGCATCAGGGTAAGTAAAACAGGGGTAGATTTAAAATCTAGGGATGTATGATACATTTTGAAGCACTCTTTCATACGGAGCCTTAGTTTTTCGGTACACATGTCACATTGATTTATTGTGTCCTCCAACTTCTCCTGGAAAGTGTTGCCCTGGTACGATGCGTGTGGCCTCGCTTCCAGAAGTACTGGGTGCCCCCCCTTCTTGGTCCCTAAAAATTAGTTTCTTGATAACCACCTCTTGAAATTCCAGGAAAGTTCCCGTCTGGCCTGCACATCGACGTAGCACGTACGTGTTGTACAATGCCATCTGTATGATGTGCACGGCCAGCTTCTTATACCACACCGCATGGCGCTGTAGGGCTTCAGGACTTGATCTGACAAGTCCACCCCTCCCACGTACCTATTGTAGTCCAGGATGCAGTCTGTTTTGGGGGTCTCTGTACTGATACGCTGGTATAAAAATAATCCAGGTAGAGGTGGGAACCCTGGTCCAGCAGTGGGTGCACCAAATCCCACACAATTTTTGCATTAACTCCCAGTAAGGGGGGGGGGGGGGACATTCTGGGGGCTGAGCACTGGTGTCCTTCCTTTCATATATCCTAAATTTGTAGGTATACCCTGATGCACTCTCACACAGCTTATACATCTTCACGCCATACCTTGCCCTCCTACCCGGCAGGTACTGGCGGAATTGAAGCCTCCCTTTAAAATGTACTAAGGACTCATCAATAGAAATACACGTCTCGGTGGTATATGCTTGGGAAAACCGGGCACTGAAACGGTCTAATAGGGGTCTCCGTTTATCTAAACGGTCAAAACTGGGGTCGTCTTGGAGTAGGCAATGCTCAGTGAAGTATTGCCTTATTTTTAGGTTCCAGTTCAGTTCTGAAGTTGCTTTGAGGGGCCTAAATATTAGACACCCCCATCAAACACCCCATTTTAGAAACTAGACCCCTCAAAGTATTCACAACAGCATTTAGAAAGTTTATGAACTCTTTAGGTGTTTCACAGGAATTTAGAGCAAAGTAGAGGTGAAATTTACATATTTATTTTTTGTCAGAAAATCCTTTTTACCATTTTTTTCTATAACACAAAAGGTTTTTACCAGAGAAATGCAACTTAATATTTATTGCCCAGATTCTGCAGTTTAGAGAAATATCCCACATGTGGCCCTAGTGCGGTAATGGACTGAAGCACCGGCCTCCGAAGCAAAGGAGCACCTAGTGGATTTTGAGGCCTCTTTTTTTTTTTTATTAGGCACCATGTCCGGTTTGAAGAGGTCTTGTGGTGCCGAAACAGTGGAAACCCCCCAAAAGTGACCCCATTTTGGAAAATAGACCCCTTGAGGAATCCATTGTAGTTTTCTTGGGGTGCATGCGGTTTTTTGATCAGTTTTCATTCTATTTTTAGGTGGCGTGGTGACTAAAAAACAGCAATTCTACTATTGTTTTTTTTATTCTATTTTTTTTTACAGCGTTCACCGTGCGCTATAAATTACATATTCACTTTATTCTGCGGGGTTTGCACAATAAAATACGTTTTGTAAACAATCATTCACTTTTTGTGTTACCTTATTCTAAGAGCCAGAACGTTTTTTATTTTTCCATCAATAAAGCCGTGCGAGGACTTATTTTTTTGCGTAACGAACTGTAGTTTCGATCAGAACCATTTTTCGGTACATGCGTCTTTTTATTCCATTTTTTGGGAGGTGAAGTGACCAAACAATTGTTGTTGTGGTATGGTTTATTATTCCTTTCTTTTACGGCGTTCACCGCGCGGGATAAATAACAAAATAATTTTGTAGTTCAGGCCGTTACGGACGCGGCGATACCAATTATGTATAGTTTATTTGTTTATTTTTATTACTAATAAAGGACTGCTAAGGGAAAAAGTGTGACTTTTACTTTTATTACTTTTAAAACTTTTATTTTCTTATTTTTACACACCTTTTTCTTTTCTTTATTACTTTGTCCCAGGGGACTTGAGGGCAGGAGGCCCTGATCGCTAATCTAATACACTGCACTACATGCGTAGTGCAGTGTATTAGAACTGTCAGCTACTCACTGACAGCAAGCGTAGTGGGTCCTGACTTTGTCAGGACCCACTAGGCTTCTGTCTATGGCATAGCCGGACGCCATTGTTTGGTGACCGGTTGCCATAGTCACCATCGCCGGCCGCTATCGTGTAGCAGGCCGGCGATGGCAGCTTAACCCTTAAAAAGCTGCGACCTCTATTGAACGCGGCTTTTAAGCGGTTAATCAGCGGGGACACAGCGATCGGTCCCCGCTGTAGGAGCTGTGACAGCTGATGTACGAGACAGCAGCTGTCACAGCTCCTGTATGTGTCGGGAGGACGGCCGAAACGGCTGTTACTCCCGAGACGTACTATTAGGTCATGGAGCGCGAACGATACAGCTACCATGACCTAATAGTACGTCCAGGAGCGGGAAGGGGTTAAATTGGAAAAAAAACTGCCATTTCTCCATTGTTTTTTTTTATTGTTACAGCATTCACAGTGCAGTAAAAACGATGTGTTAACTTTATCCTGCAAGTCAATGTAATTACCGTGATACCAAATTTTTTTTTATGTTTTACTACTTTCACAAAGAAAGAAACAACTTGTTAAAATGAAAATTGCTGTGTGAGGGCTTGTTTTTTTTGTGGGCTGAGCTGTTTTTTGTTTTGGTTTGTTTTTTATACTTACTGTTTTGGTTGTACATACGACTTTATGACCACTTTTTGTAAAAAAAAAAAATTTTTATTTTTTTTATGGGAAGCAAGGTGACCAAATATACTGCAATTCTGGTATTGTGAAAATTTATTTTCCTATAGAGTTAATCCGGCGGGCTAAATAACATATTTTGGACTTTTACAATACCAATTATGTTTACTTATTTTTTACATTACTTTTTGTACATTATTAATCTTATTTTTTACTAGTTCCCTTAGGATATAGTAAAAAATACACTGCAATACCTTTTGTCTCCTATTAAGCCCTGCCTATGGGCTTAATAGGAGCAGAAAGATGGCATACCTGTGGACCTTTATTAGGGTCGGCTGACAGAGGGGGCCATCCCCCTCTTTCTAACAGCTTAGGTGCTCCAGTCGCTATTGAGGTCATCCACATGACTTATTATGACATATTGAAAGTGGTTGTTTTAGAGCTTGTCCACAAGTAACAGAATTGCTGCGTATTTTCCGTCTGGAATTGCGGGCGGAAAATACGCACGAGAATACAGTAGCAGCAAAGTGGGTGTGAATGAGCAAATCTCTCATCCACACGCTTCATAAAATGTCAGTCCTGAAATTCACCTGCGGTGCGTATTTTTCGTTTTGCAGCTTGTAAATTCCTGCTGCGGAAAGTGTACTGAATTGCTGCGTTTTTCAGGGGAGATATCACCATCTCCCAGCATTGAAAAAATCGCAGCAAAATCTGCACCATTTTCTGCAGTCAAAAAAACTGAAATTGTGCCGTTTTCTGCAGCAGAATGTCTTCTAGTTTAAAGAGGCTCTGTCACCAGATTTTGCAACCCCTATCTGCTATTGCAGCAGATAGACGCTGCAATGTAGATTACAGTAACGTTTTTATTTTTAAAAGACGAGCATTTTTGGCCAAGTTATGACCATTTTTGTATTTATGCAAATGGGGCTTGCAAAAGTCCAAGTGGGTGTGTTTAAAAGTAAAAGTCCAAGTGGGTGTGTATTATGTGCGTACATCGGGGCGTTTTTACTACTTTTACTAGCTGGGCGTTCTGACGAGAAGTATCATCCACTTCTCTAAAGAACGCCCAGCTTCTGGCAGTGCAAACACACAGCGTGTTCTCGAGAGATCACGCTGTGACGTCACTCACTTCCTGCCCCAGGTCCTGCATCGTATCGGCACCAGAGGCTACAGTTGATTCTGCAGCAGCATCAGCGTTTGCAGGTAAGTAGCTACATCGACTTACCTGCAAACGCAACTGTAGCCTCTGGTGCCGATGTGGCCTCGCTCGTCCGACACGATGCAGGACCTGGGGCAGGAAGTGAGTGACGACACAGCGGACCCCGGACGAAGGCAGTTGCCGAAACGCGCGTCGGGTACAGGCATCTCTTTCACGCTCCCTCCATGTCCACCGGTATGTTTTACATCTTCTCCCTGTTAGACAGCTGTCATTGAGCTTTTCATGTCGTTTCTCTGTTATCTTTTGTGAGCCCTTGTGTATTGCACACCTGACTTTTCAATGTTGATCCTTCAGCATTCACATTAGGGTTCTTGTTAGCCCTCCAGATCTATTCAGACAATTCACTGCATTTGCGTATCTGTATGTATATGTAACTGTTGTTGTATGCCCTCACATTGGCGGGCTAGTATACACATACATATTTGTTGGATCTCATTGGACTGTTTTTCTTGTCATAACTTACCTCGGCTCCATTAGACATAGGTCTGCATGAATACCTATATAATCCTTGCTGTTTTAACAACCTGTTTAGTGCTTACACAATCACTTAATATCTACATCCGGTGTGCGATCGATTTGATGTCTTTTTATTGAGTGACTCATTCCCTGTTCCAGTTTTTTTTTTAATCAAACAAGTTTTTATTGATAATACAACATCTGTTATACAGCCTGTACATTTTTTACAGTACTTTACAGAAAACAAATGAGAATAACATAACCTCACCTAAATATTGCAAAATTTCTTCAAGTGCTTTATGGCATGTATACAACATCTTTGTTTACACCGTAACCTATTTCTCCCCCCAACTAAACTACCCCCCTCCCTTGCAGTACCCCCTCTCTTTCCTGATTTTTCCATCACTCCTCCTCCGTGTCTCCTCCATATTAAACCAATATTCCATCAGACCTTAGACATGCATGTGTGTCAGCCCCCCTCCAAATCTCATCTAGTGATCCGCATTGCCATAGACGTGCACCCATTTACCCCATTGTTTCTCTTATTTCTGAATTGTCCCTCTTTTCAGATATATCCGATGTTCCAATAATACCGTGTGATTAACATATCCAACCAATTCAGCTACCTCCGGGGGATCCGCCTGCAGCCAATATTTTGCGATTAGTTTCCTAGCATGATACAAAATCTTTTTAATAGACAGTAGCTCCATTCCATCCCCTCCTTCCTCCCCAATGCAACCCAGTAAGAATATTTTAGGTTCTATTGGGAAATCTCTCCCATATACGTTAGACACCATACTTTTAACTTCCTTCCAATATCCTTCTAGCAGCGGGCAGCTCCAAAACATATGCTTTATGTCCGCCCCATCAAACATACACCTGGGACATTCCTTAGTTGATCTAATGCGCATTTGCCATAGCACCTTAGGCGTCCTATACACCCTGTGTAATAGAAAAAGTTGTGACCTCCTGTGCGTTACACTAATAGAGAGTTTTTTAGATGATCCCAGTACCTCTTCCCAGTCTTCATCCCCTATAGGCCCTACATCCTCTTCCCATTTACGTCTGATCTCCACCAACGGGTCTCCCAGAAAACTAGAGAGTAGCGTATTATATAGCACCGAGATAATCCCTTTAGTGTCTTTTGACCCTAATACCTGCTCCATCCTTCCCATGGTGGAACAGCTCAAATCCACCAGTCTCTCTTGAGCCTGCGCCGCATGCCTTAATTGAAGATATTGGTAGAACAGCCGATGTGGGAGTCCAAACTCCTCCTGTATTCGAGCAAAGGGCTTAAAAACACCTCCTTCATACAGCTGGTATACATATCTAATCCCTACTTGTTCCCAGTCTTGAAATCCTTCCAGCATATTAAATTCCCATAGGTATGGATTGTCCCATAAAGGCATATAATTGGAGCATCCTGTAACCCCCAATAATTTCTTACTTTCCCACCAAACTCTATGTATTAATAGTAAAGTCGGCTTCCCTCTTGCCTCCCTCTTTAATTTATGGGATTCCATGGCCTCTAATACATCCGTTCTCTGACCCAAATAATACACCAGTTTCCCACTAGAATCCCACTCCTCCCTATTCTTCCAGCCCTTAAGGTGTTGTAATTGGGCCGCTAGATAATATATCCATGCATTCGGAATGGCTAACCCTCCCTGTTCTACTGGTAGTTGTAGCTTGTCCAGTTTTATCCTGGGGATCCCCCTTTTCCACACCAAGTCCCTAAACAAGTTATGGATTCTCCTGAACCAGTATTTAGGCAACCACACCTGGGCATTGTGCACCACATAAAGAATCTGGGGCATCAGAATCATTTTGATGAGATTTGCTCGACCCAATGCTGACAGTGGCAGCCCGAGCCATATTTTGGTCTTATCCGTGAGTTTGCTCAACAATGGTATCACATTCAATTCAATAAAGTCCTGCACCCTCCCCGATATCATGATTCCCAGGTACTTAAATTTCTGTACACACGGTACCTCAATTCCTCCAACCACCAACGGCGTATCCATTGGCTGGAGTGGCAACAACACCGACTTATTCCAATTAATTTTTAGTCCTGAGAATCTACCAAAGCGCTCCAATACATTCATTATCACTGGCAGTGAGTAATTTATTTCCCCCAAGAACATCAAGATATCGTCCGCATATAATGCTATGCGCTCCTCCAGCTCCCCACAACGAAACCCTTCTATCCCTGGATTCTGTCTTACCATATTGGCTAGGGGTTCAATTGCCAACGCAAATAGTAGTGGCGAAAGTGGGCATCCCTGTCGCGTCCCCCTCTCCAGTCTGAAGGAATCTGACATCCTTCCATTTGCTCTTATCCTAGCTACCGGCTCCTTATATAATAATTGTATCCATTTTGTAAATTTCTTTCCAAAGCCCATCCGTTCCAAGACAGCCCACAGATACCCCCACTCCACACTATCAAACGCCTTGGCGGCATCTAAAGACAGCACTGCTCTACACCGAGCATCCGGAGCATCTGTCTGCAGATTCAGGAAAAGTCTACGTAGATTAACAGCCGTAGAGCGCGATGGCATGAATCCCGACTGATCCATCCCCACAATTTTAGTCACTACTCGCGACAGCCTATTAGCAAGTACTTTCGCTAAAATTTTAATGTCCGTGGTTAATAGAGATATCGGTCTGTATGAGTCAGGTTGTTTCCGATCTTTCCCTTCCTTGGGGATTACGACTATAACGGCTTCGTACATTGTCTGCGGTAAACGCCCCCTGGTGAAACTATCCTGGAACACTTCCAATAACTCCGGCAGAACCGTCTCCCCATATGTTTTATACAATTCAGTTGGTATACCATCTATCCCTGGAGCCTTTTCGTTTGCCATAGAACTTAACGCTTCCTGTATCTCCTCTAGCGTAATTGGCTCTTCCAATCCCTCTCTCTCCTCCTCCCCCAGGGTGACCCATGTCATTTCTGCCAGATATTCTGACAGCAGATCCTCCGAGTAGTCCACCTTAGTACGATACAGTTCCATGTAGAATGATGTTAACACCTCTAATATATCCCCTGTTTCTCCAACCAGAGTCCCATGCACTGTCTGCAACTGATGAATGAATGCACTTTCCCGCATCGGCCGTGCCATATTTGCTAACAGTCTGCCCGCCATTTCACCCTCCTCATAGTATTTTTGTTGTAAAAATAGTCTTTTATTAGCCGCTTGCTCCAGCTGATGTTCCCTAAGCAATTTCTGAGCACCCTTCCATTGGGCTAGTGTTTCCGCAGTGTTATTAGTAACGTGCCTCTCCTCTGTTACTGTGACCCTGTCTGTCAAATGTTGACCCATTTGTCGCGACTTAGTTTTAATGAGCGAGATCTCCCGTATATACACTCCCCTTATAATCGCCTTCATAGCATCCCATAAAATATCCGTAGGGACTGTACCTTTATTAAACTCAAAGTATTCTCGCAGACTCATATTTATTATCTCCTCTCCCACTAACCGTATCCAGAACGGGTTCAACCTCCAGTGCATTCTCAACCCCCCCATCTCTGAGCTTGTTCGGAGCTTAAGTAACATTGGGGAGTGATCAGACAGTGCTCGTGGTAAGTATTCCACCCCTTCCACACATTCCATCCCCATTCCATTATTAAACATTAGGTCTATTCGTGATAATGATCCATATGTAGATGATACACACGAATATTGCGTAGCAGAGGGCCATTTTGCCCGCCAAATATCTGTAAACCCAGCCTCCATCATGTACTTTCCGAATCTCGTCAGGCCAGTATCCCCCACCCCTCCCCCTTTTGGAAATTTATCCCACCCTTTGTTCATTATGTTGTTGAAATCTCCCATCAATATAGTCGGTATCATAGGCCACCCAGCCAGTTTCTCCAGCACCTCTCTCATCGGACCCACAGAGTACGGGGGAGGCACATATAACACCACAATTATACATTCCCAGTTAAACAGTTTACAGTGCACCCCAACATATCTACCTGCCCTATCTTTAAAGGAATCTATACAGCTAAAAGGCACATCCCTATGAACCAGGAGACTAACCCCCCTTGAGTATGTAGAATGAAAGGAATGGAAACTATGTCGGATCCAAACCCTATGCGTTTGTTGCACCGTGTCAGTAGTAAGATGAGTTTCCTGCAAACCCATCACTCCAGCAGACTGTCCTTTCAGGTATTCGAAGATAGCTCGCCTTTTTGTTACCTCTCCCATACCTCTCACATTCCAGGACAGAAGATTTACCCTACCCCCCATCTGAATCTGTTTTGCATTTGACAGTGGCTATTTCCATTACTCCCAGTGACAATGACAATGACAATCAGAGCATACTGCATTTCAAACTCCCTTTCCCTCCCAAACATCCCCTCTCCCACCACCCCCTCCCACTCAACTTTCCATAAACATACCCTCCTCAGAGGGCCCGGGCTGGTGAAAAAAACTTCACCACTATGACCATACAGCTTCCCTTTCACACTGTAGAAATCCATCTGTTTCTACAATTTAACCTCCAAAACCAAGAACCTCCCGCCACCTTCTCCTCAATAAACAAGTAGCATTTTTATGACTCCTATATTCAATTCTGCCTTTAAACTGACAGCATCTTTCCTCTCCTCCCGCCAACAATGAGATATAGACATCATCTTAACAAAAATCAACATATAAATGCAGAAAATAATGCCTTATATTCTTGCGCAAGTCATCTTCCTTCCACCATAGCAGAGTCCCGACTTCATCCATCCATTTGTTGATCATGCCGCTGCTTCCTCCGGATCATGTCGTAGGCGAGCTTCGTGACTATCCAGCCACCGTAGCGCATCCTTCGGATTTTCAAAGAACTGTACGGATCCTAATGCCGCCACTCTGAGCTTAGCCGGATACAACATGGAGTACTGAACTCGAATATTCCTCAGTCGTCTTTTAATGTCCAGGAATTGCATCCTCCGTTTCTGTATCTCCGCAGAGAAATCCGGGTAGAACGACACTTTCACCCCGTTCACTCTTATATCTTGCCTTTCTCGGGCCTGCCGAAGAATCAGATCTCTGTCCTTATAATGAAGCAATTTCACTAGCACCGGTCTCGGTGGCCTCCCAGGTGGGCCCGGTCGTGTGGGCACTCTATGGGCTCTTTCCACCGCAAACAATGGGGTTAGCGATTCCTTGCCAAAAACCTCCAATAGCCATTTTTCGAAGAAAGCATCTGGATTGGACCCCTCAACTTTTTCAGGGATGCCCACCATCCTGACATTGTTTCGACGCAGGCGGTTCTCCAGGTCATCGGTTTTTGCTAAAAGATACGTAACATCCACCGCCACAGCATTCACGTCTCTCCTCATAGGCAGCATACTGTCTTCTAATTCGCTGACCCGACCCTCCATCGCTGTCGTGCGTTCCGAAACTTTTTGAAGATCATGCCGTATTATGGACAAATCTTCCTTAATTCCCCCCACCTGGCAGGTAAGTTTAGCTAGCGTGCTATTGCTCAGGCTTAGCGCCGAAAAAACATCTGCCAGCGTTGGGCCCGGTTTGTCCAGGGTCTGTACATCTCGATCCAATCCTCCTCCTGAGTTATCTGCAACAGTCTCCCCATTCTCTTCCTCCTCTGCCTCCATTTGCGCTCGCAGCGGTTCAAATCTGGAACGGCCAGCCTGCTCCTTCCCTCCATCCGCCATCCTCTCCCTCTTATCACTTTTCACAGGGGTTTTTCTGGCAAAGCGTTCCAGCCGCGATGCCGCCGCCCCTCTCACATCCCTGCTCACTGCATAGGAGCACATGTCAGCGCCATCTTGCGCCCCCAGCTCACCGTCCTCTGCCGTCTTGGATCTCCTGGACCGGGTCATCACAGCCTCCGATGCGTCCAGAATTACGTCTCCCTGATCACAACAGTTTCCCCTCTCTTAGGTATGTCTCCGATAGGGGAAGCGAGTCTTAGGATGATTCTGCAGGATATCGGCAGCGGGAGCTCCGGTTTATGCCTCCACTCACATGCGCTGCTAAGCCACGCCCCCCCCTGTTCCAGTTTTAATCAGGTCATGTTTTTATGTCAATAAAATCTTGTACTTTTTTCCATAAATTTCATGTGCTTGAGTCGATCATATTTTCTTGGATTTATCTTATGCCAGTACATTAGCCTGTGTACGGATAGTTCACAGGCAGTTGTTAGGACATACGTAAGTATGCCCTAACCACAGGAAATATGGACTCTGGGCTGTCTGGCCATATATGGTATGTCCCTCAATCGCGTCACAGGAATTCCCTGTGACGCGATCCAAGGGGCATCCCCCTTCTCACTTCCTCTTGAATGCTGCAGTCCGCTTTGATTGCAGCATTCAGGGGAATAGCGGCAGAGATGAGAGGTTTCTCTGATCTCCGCCGTTAAAGAGCGGGGCTGCGGCTGTGTAATACAGTCATTGCCCCGCTCCTGACAACAAGTGCGCGCGCAGTCAGTAGGAGGTAATGCGGGCGGTGATGCACTAATGGGCGGCAGCGCAGGCACGGAGGACAGAACATGGGGGTGTTTTGCAGTGCTCCCGCCATGTTCTGTCTTTATTGCCGGCAATCATTAGTACAGCGCCGGCAGCATCACCTCATCCTGACGGCGCGCACTTCTTAGGAGCGGGTCAGTGACTGTATTACACAGCCCCGCTCTCATACATTCATGTGTTACTATACTTGGCTGTGCAGCCGCACAGCTAAGTATCAAAATACATGAAATAACGGTATCGAACAGTTTGGGGATGCAAAGTATCGAAACAGTGTCAAAGTTTAGATGCATCGTGCATCCCTAATACATACATACATGCACACACACGTTTTTTGGGGGACATATGTATTGGGGCTATTACCCCTGACGTTTCAAGACCTTAGTGATGCCCCTGGCTGCTAGTGCTGCATCGTTGGGTCACTTAGGAGACCCAGCGGTGTAGCTGAAAGCTGCGGGCCCTTGGCCATGAGAAGTTTGGGGAGTGGGGGGGCCCAAGAAGAATCTTTGCATTGGGGCCCATGGGCCTTTACCTACGCCCCTGGTTGAAGGTTTAGTTACACTTTAAGACAATGCTCCATTTTCTTTAGAAAATATTGGTGTTTGTTTGTTGTGAACAAATTATCTGAAGTTTGTACTCCTTTGAAGCCCTGCCTCGGCAACTATGAACTTATATATTAGAAAAGCTTCTTCAAACCTATAAAATGCTGGTATTTAATAAATATAAAAAAAATAAAGTATGTGAACTTTTTAATTTAAAATAATTGTAATGATGTCCTTAAGCAGAAGTGAGAGCAGCATCTTTGGGCAGGGCCTCATAGGAGACTGTCAGTATAGCGATATACTACCATACATTAGTATTGCAGTATATTATGCAAGCGATCCAACGATAATACACTTTCCGACAGGGATCACAGCCAGTGGGCCATTTGTATATCGGTTGCTAAATAAATAGGGGTGCATAGCTCAGCGACAGATCCTCTTTATGTTAAAAAAAAAAAGCCACACTTTTTTCCCATTTTTTTGCCCTAAAGTATTGTTAAAATAATTATAAAAGAACATAACTAGTAATGCTGCGTCCGAAATATTTCAACAGCATGCTTCATAAAGACCCGTTTCTAGGTTGAAACGTTGCAAGTGTTTTTATGCTTGGTGAATAAATCAAATACGCTTCATTGGATTATCTTGAGTGCTGCAGTTCCTTTATTCGATTGCATATTGATTGTCTCCCTTGGACCTGGAATTCTTTGCTGCGTGCACCACCCATGTTTGGGGAGTTGTCCTTTTCCACTGAAATTTTTTTTGTGGCTGTGCTGCTGTTTTCCTGACTATCTCAGAATGTGGCGAGAAAACAGAAATGTTTTGTTGTAACAAATATTTTTTTCTTTTGTAAAAATAGTAAAACAAAAAAAAGGTAAAAATTTGGTATTACCGCAATTGTAGCCGCGCAGAGAATAAAGTTAAAGATACTCTGTCACCACATTATAAGTGCCCTATCTCCTACATAATGAGATGGGCGCTGTAATGTAGGTAACAGCAGTGTTTTTTATTTAGAAAAACTATCTATTTTCACCAAGTTATGAGCAATTTTAGCTTTATGCTAATTACGTTCTTAAAGAGGCTCTGTCACCAGATTTTGCAACCCCTATCTGCTATAGCAGCAGATAGGCGCTGCAATGTAGATTACAGTAACGTTTTTATTTTTAAAAAACGAGCATTTTTGGCCAAGTTATGACCATTTTTGTAGTTTGTAAGATCGACTTACCTGCAAACGCTGATGCTGCTGCAGAATCAACTGTAGCCTCTGGTGCCGATGTGGCCGTCACGATGCAGGACCTGTGAGTGACGTCACAGATCTGCACTGTCAGAAGCTGGGCGTTCTGAAGAGAAGAGGATGTTACTTCTCTTCACAGCGCCCAGCTAGTAAATGTATTAAAAACGCCCCGATGTACGCACATAATACACGCCCTCTTGGACTTTTACTTTTAAACACACCCACTTGGACTTTTGCAAGCCTCATTTGCATAACTACAAAAATGGTCATAACTTGGCCAAAAATGCTCGTTTTTTAAAAATAAAAACGTTACTGTAATCTACATTGCAGCGCCTATCTGCTGCTATAGCAGATAGGGGTTGCAAAATCTGGTGACAGAGCCTCTTTAATGGACAACTGGGCATGTTTTTACTTTTGACGCTGCAAAGAGGAGTGTAAGACGCTGACCAATCAGCATCATGCACTTCTCTCCATTCATGTAATCGGCACATAGTGATCCTGCGTTGTTCACTATGTGCTGTCAAATACTCGCTCATTAACGTTACTGAAGTGTCCTGACAGTAAATAGACATCACCTCCAGCCAGGACGGGATGTCTATTCACAATCCTGACATTTCGGTAACGTTTGTGTGGGACTTACAGCACAGCACATCGAGATCACACTGTGCTGTCATTTACAGCGTGATCTCGCGAGATTACACTTGCTGTGCTGTAAATACCACACAAACGTTACCGAAGTGTCAGGATTGTGAATAGACATCCCATCCTGGCTGGAAGCGATGTTTATTCACTGTCAAGACACTTCAGTAACGTTAATGTGTGTGTGTATGTGACTGCACATAGTGAACAACGCAGAGTCAATATGCGCGGATTACATGAATAGAGAGAAGTGTATGACGCTGATTGGTCAGCGTCTTACACTCCTCTGTACAACGCCCACTTGGTCAAAAGTAAAAACACGCCCACTTGTCCATTAAGAAAGTAATTAGCATAAAGCTAAAATTGCTCATAACTTGGTGAAAATAGTTTTTCTTAATAAAAAGCACTGCTGTCACCTACATTACATCGCCTATCTCCTTATGTAGAAGATAGGGCACTTATAATGTACTGACAGAGCCTCTTTAACATGTCGTTTTTACCGCACAATGAATGCTGTAAAAACTAAACCAAAAGAACAATGGTGGAATAGCTGTGTTTTTTGTTTTTTTTTTCCCATTTCACCCCAGTTTTTTTCAGTTTCCCAGCAAATTATATGGTACATTAAATGGTGCCATGAAAAACTACAACTCGTCCTGCAAAAAACAAGCCCTCATACGGCTATGTCGAACAAAAAATAAAAAAGTTATGGCTTTTGCAAGGCGGTGAGGAAAAACTGAAAATGAAAAACTGAAAATTGGCTGCGAGGGAAGAGGTAAATCAGTCAGAATAGTACATTTGGATATCTTTCACTTGATGACAGCAAAATATGGGATAGATCTATTTGCATTCAGACAGAGCTGAAGTGTCAGAAGGTTCTTTTCCCTCCAATCCATCGGATTATCCAGTAGCGATAGAGGCTCAGCACAAAGTTTGAATCAGGAGAAGGGTTATTCTTTTCCCTGACTGTCTTATTCCGAGAGTGATAAAGAGGAGAAGAGAAGACCAGACGAGACCAAAGATCTCTTGGCTGAGGATGTCAACAGACCAACCCTGAATTTTACCAGACAGACCAGATCTCCTATCACATGGTCAAGTCCTTCACCCTCCGGTCCGGGGCTCCACTCAAGATGAAAACTAACCGCTCTCCGTATCTCGAGTAGTTTCCGCACAGCATCGTACATTTATGGCGTGAGGATGCCACGGACTCGGGAGCAAGTCTCTACTTGACGTGAAAACTGAACGTTTCAGTTCAACATCTTCCTGTAATAGTATGGCGTGGGGAGCTGGTAGATTCTGCACCACGCTGTACCCACGCCATCCGCATTGAGTATCAACTGTACATACATACAGGTGACACACTGGTGCACTGGCCTAAGGCCGGATTGACACGAGCGTGTTCGATCTGTGATATACGGTCCGTATGTCAGCCGGGTTTCCCGGACCGAACGCACTGCTGGGAGCTGGGCTCCTAGCATCATAGTAATCTATGACACTATGTGGCTCTGCCTTGCTGCGGGAAAACTGTTCCGTACTGTAATCATGTTTTCAGTACGGGACAGTAGTTCCGCGTAGAGGCAGAGGCACCTAGTGTCATAGATTACTATGATGCTAGGAGCCCGGCACCCTGCAGTGTGTTCGGTCCGGGGAAATGCGGCCGACATACGGACCGTGTATAACGCGCCGAACACATTAGTGTGAATCCGGCCTAAGTTTTAGTTTACACTGATTCAGACTGTTTAACCCCTTAGATGCCACAATCAATACTGACCACGGCACCAAAGTGTTTTTACAGAGGGAGGGGGCTCCTTTTTTTAAGCCTATAAGCGCCCGTGCAACGCAATCTCGGGGTGCTGATAGGTTGCAATGACAGCCGGGGCATAGCAATGGACACCTATTCTGGATATAAGTGCGGGTCCCAAAGCTGGGACCCGTATTTATCCGACATGAAAGCACATCCCTTAATGCCATAAATGTTTAAATTGGAAATACCCCTTCAAATTTGATGCTCTCGTCTGGCAGGTCCTCCCTTTGAGCCTTTAGAGTCCATTTAGGTTACCTTCACGCTAAAAATTATCTTTTTATTTGCCATTCCTTCAGCCCGTAGAATAAATAAAATTGCAAGCCCTATTGGCCTTTCCACCACACGCTACCATACTAGATGATAGAGTTGTCATAGGAACCTTACCAAGTTTTTGTCCAAAGGTTTTCTTGGACTTCCAGGAGCATGAGATGATTATTCTGCCCTCCTTTTTGTGCTTATGCCAAGAATCCTAACGGTATTTTTACACGTTCAGGATTTTTTAATGGCAAATTGGATCTGGGTTTTTAAATCAATCCACGTCTGAAATCTGAGGCTGACAATCTGATCTCTGCTGCGGATGTGCCAGCAGATCAGCACGACAGTTGGTCCCGTTTGTAGTTTGGGGCTAATGTGCATTGAACATAACTGCAGATTTTAAAATCTACAGCGCAGTTTTTCTGCACATCTCAGTGGGGTATAAAATACTTTATTAGTTTACATTAGATGTAAGTGAATAAGATGTTCACGTCATTTTGTCGCCATTTTATGAAAATCCCCGAAAGTAATATACTCCTGATCATGTGTATATTACTTCATTCAACCCCATGTTTTACATAAGGGAATTGCATTTACAGCAATTCCTTAATAATTCTAATCTATGCTGATAATTCACAGAATGTTTATATTATGTACTTTATCGAACTCCATCTTTTTACAAATATGGACCTATATCCCCTATAGAAACTGATGGTCCTGCTATATGGCCGGATCGCTATGCATTTGCAAAGTAAAATGATGGAAGTTCCACCATTTTACTTTGCATAGATTACCCCTTAAGCCACCACTTTCAGTTTCTATTAAGGTGCTTATTAGTGATCTATGGCTCCCTGGGAATATCAAATGTATTTCTGCAGAAACTATCCCCTACAGCTACTAATATATCTATAGAGACTAGTCTGTTAGTCTGTGCAAGGATGCAAGTTGGACTGTCTCCTAAATAGATTCTCTGAGCAGCTCTATACCTGTCTGGCTGCAATGCAGCCCAGTTCTGCTGTCAACACTCCACTTCTTAAGAGCATCTTTGAGCAGGCTGAAATCCATTTGCCGTCCCTACTAAAATTGACACCACTTCCTAATGCTGTGTTCTGATCCAGATCCACGAAACCCCAGGGGGTTCCTGAGATCTCTGTTTTGGAAATGCTGTCTTATACATACATATAATGTATGTGTGTTAAATGGACTGCTTCGTAACTTGCAGGCAACAACCCCTAAGGGTATGTTCAAATAGGTCGTAAGCCGTGTGAAATACACCTATTGACTTAAATGGGAAATCCACTTGTTCCCAATGAATGGGGTTTATTCATGTGCGGATCCGCGGTACGTGAACTAGAAATCTGAATTTAAAAAAAATCCACAAGTGAATGTTTAGATTTCTGTGGCAGATTTCTTTTTAAATCTGTGTTGGATTTTTGTGTCTCAAATAAGAATCATTTGAACATAGCCTAAAGCCCTTGTTCCCAATCTTCTATATTGCCCAAAAAAATGGTTGCTTATCGGAAGGAGAGTTCCCCGTGTAAACAGGATGTGCTGTCGACAAGATGCAAATGTATAGGGACGAATGATCGTATTAATCATCGCGTGTCCCCATACATTGCTATCATTGCTTTGCCGTTTAAAAAAGAACAAATGAGCACCGATCGACATGTGTTGTACCTTAACTGTAGCCTTTGTCATTCCTTAAAAGACAATTGTCACGCCAGTGTTTTACCAGCAAATTTCAGGTCAGCCAATCACATTTCCCTGTATTTAATGGAAACTTCTAAATTTCCTTTTTTTTTTTTTTTAAATCAGAGTTTTATTAAAAGAATTTAGTAAAAGAAATGCATACAAAACCGGATGATAAGTATCATCAGAAGGAAACCGAAAATACAATCGTCACACATGTGAACACCTCTTACATACGAGTAATAGCAATTGCAGTTTATATAATTGTTTGTGCTCAAACTGGAACAACATTCACAATCCCCTCAGAGGTAGGAAATACCTTTTATAGCAATCTATAACAATCAGTGCAATTTGCTCCCCACTCCAGGATACAGTATGACAGAACCCACAGTCAAAGCAATGGAGGTTTAGAAAAGATCTAATACTAATATATTGCAGTATATCGTGATTCTGACAGTCTCCTTAGAAGCCCTGCCGGAGGCAGAGCTTCAAAGGAGTACAAAGATGGCAGACCTGGGGGCCTTTGTTAGGCCCCCAGGCTGCCATAGCAACCACTGTTACCTGCCGATCGTGTGTTTGAGGGGCCGCCCCCCTGATTCTAATACTTTAAAATGCTGCAGTCGTGATTGACCGCGGCATTTAAGGTGTTAAACAGGCGGAATCAAAGTGAACTTTTGCAGTCAGGTGTCGGCTGCATATAACAGCCGTCACCCGCTGTGTATGGAGTGCGCTAAGCCTGTGAGCTCGCTCTATAATTCCCCTTAACCTTTATCACGTACAGTTACGGGATTTTGCGTTAAGGGGTTAATAACCCTTATGATCTCATCTTTAGATATTGGTAAATTCTGCAGGGAGAGTTGGTCTGAGGAGACCTTGATCAACCTTATTTTGGCTAAAAAATATTCAATATTATGTGAGTTGGGCAGTGGTGTAGCACGATAATTTTTTAAGTTATAATGATGTTGATCGTAATCTTTAAATGCGTTTGCAATACTTCTTGGTGTGTATTTGGGTTGGAAGTAATATAGAGATTTCATTAGTCGCAGGGCTTTATCATGTTTACGTATCAAGAGGTTTCTTAGATGAAGTCTGGCATTAGCTAGTTCAGTAGAAATATGAAAGGAGATTTTTTTTTTTGTTTTGAACCTCTAATCTTGGATTGTTTCCAAAGTATCTCGAATATCTTTGTCCCTTTTTTGTTTTGAATTTACTGCCGATTTGAATAAATTTGCCCCTTATATATGCTTTGTGGGCGTTCTATAGTGTAAATTCGTTAATCTCTGGGGTAGCATTGAAGTCCAAATAATCGGAGAGTGCTGTCTGTATTGCTTTGGAGAGTGAGTCGTGGGAGATGACCTATGAGTTAGCCCTCCAAACATAATCGGAGAATCTTGGGACGTGTTCTTTCAATGTTAGGCCTTATTCACACGAGTGTGTGCGTATTGCGCACACAAAAAATGCTGCGTTTTGCGCGCGTAGCAGTTCCGTGTGGCATCGGTATTTGATGTGTGCCTGCGAGATTTTCGCGCATATGGCATTGTTGAGACACTGTTTTTATGTTTACAAATATAAAAGCAGGAGGTTCTTTTATGTTTTCATTAATTTATTTTACAACTGTAGCGCGAATCACGCGCGGCACTCGGAACTGCTTCCGTGTGCCGTGCGCGATTTTCACTTACCCATTGACTTCAATGGGTGCGTGATGCGCGAAAAACGGCCAGGTATAGGACATGTCGTGAGTTTTACGCAGCGGACACACGCTGCATGAAAATCACGGACAGTCTGAACGTCCCCATTGCCTAACATAGGTCCGTGCAATGCGCGAGATTTTCACGCGCGTATCACGGACGTAAAATATGTTCGTGTGAATAAGGCCTTAGGGTTATAGAAGCGTGATCAGACCATTGTATAGTGTCCAGGTCTGCCGAAAATTCTTCTGTTGGCCTATCCAAAACATGTCTATCCGAGAGTAAGATTTGTGTCTGGCAGAACAATGCGTAAAGTCTTTTTCATTAGCATGAAGTAAGCACCATATATCATATAAGTTTTTTAATATTTCCTCTTTTTAAGCACTCCTTGGGATCACTCGTATTTAATTTTCTTTTTGTCCTAAAACCTGTTGCAGATTTCAGTATTTTGAGCATTGTTGTGTCAGTCTGACTACAACTTCTTCCCTCCTTGAGAGTATTTATTTCCTTTAGTAAAAAAACCTATTTTTGAAGTAAACCTATCCCCTTTATCAGCCAGTGTTCGTTTCCAGCAATTCATCAAAACATGTAATCCAAGTCAGTTGGCAATAAATCTTTCCTTCCTTCCTAAGCAGACTGAGTTCTTGAAGGCTATGTGTAGCCTTTGTAGGTAAAAGAAGTAACCGTACAGGTCAAATAATAGGAAGAGCAATACAATGATGGCTTTTCCTTAACTTGACATAATTTTCAGTGAGTAAAAGGTGACATGCTCCACGTCTCTTTTAGGGTATGTTCACACGGCCTATTTACGGACGTAATTCGGGCGTTTTTGCCCCGAATTACGTCTGAAAATAGCGCCTCAATAACGCTGACAAACATCTGCCCATTGAAAGCAATGGGCAGACGTTTGTCTGTTCACACGAGGCGTATATTTACGCGCCGCTGTCAAATGACGGCGCGTAAATAGACGCCCGCGTAGAAGAAGTGACCTGTCACTTCTTTGGCCGTAATTGAAGCCGCTATTCATTGACTCCAATGAATAGCAGCGCTAATTACGGCCGTAATTGACGCGCCGTTCAAGCGCCTGCACATGCCGGTACGGCTGAAATTACGGGGATGTTTTCAGGCTGAAACATCCCCGTAATTTCAGCCGTTACGGACCCCCGCCGTGTGAACATACCCTTATACCGGCTCTCTGTAAATAGAATAGCATACCACTGATACTAATAACTTGTTCTAGTGCAAATTATACAAGATCTGAATTTTATACTCCAACCAGCCAAACATGTAGTTCAATATTCAGCTGAAACAATTCGGTAAGGTCTTAAAGAATAACCACTTATAACTATTCTAACCACTTACAAAAAAATGAAATTTCTTTATTTGGAAGCCAAAACCAGGAGTAGGTCCAAAATACGAAAGAGGTAAAAATCTTTCCATTACATTTTTTTTCTCGGTCTGGGTTCCACTCCTGGTTTTGGCTTCAAATCACTGATGCAAAATATTGACTAAAATGTTGCGGTGTGATCTTAGTTTGGCAAAATATGAGGGAGTATGAAACGGTGAAATGTGGGCCGCGCTTATTTTTCCCTTTTTAATACCAACTTTAGACCTAATGCACACAGCAGATTCTGTATGGAGGCAATCTACAAGCAGAGTAATTGTGCCTCTATATTGCGCTGTATTGCAGAGATATTCTCCCTATAGAAGCAATGCTTCTAGGGGAGAATATCTTCATAATACAGCGTCTGATGGAGCATGATGGCATGATTTTTTTATTTTTTTTTCCCCGTCAGTTCATATAGATTTAGAAACCAATACAGTAACTAGGATTGGATCTATCCTAGTACATGCCACTGCTTTTTAAAACCACCTTGCCACAGCCTGTTTCCGTATTTTCGTTTTTCCAGTATGTCCCTCATGACCGCACCACAGGAGGTTGCCCTTTTGACCACTATAGGGACAGGAAGACAGGGAGGTTAAAAAGGCATCTCCCTCCACCCACTTGCAAGTGTTCTTCCTGTCCCTACAGCGCACAGGTGCAGAGATATCCGCTGCCTGGAAGACTGCAGGATACTAGGCATGGGGCGAGGTCGGGGAGCTACGCTTCTCCTTCCTTTCCCCGGTTTAAACAGCCTCAGGCTAACACCCCTCACGGGAGGGGTCCCTGAGCCCCACACCCCCAGACTGCTAACCTGATAAGTCGGGGTCCTCAGCTGGATTCTAGTGTATTCCGGAGGTGGGAAGTTTTTGATGGCCGTAATGGAGCTCCGGCGGCATGGCTTGAAGATGGGGCCATTTTGGGGAAGACAAAACACAGACCTTTTTCCCCTATATTCCCGGAATGTCTAAACCGGAAGTAACGGTAACGCGCATCTTTCATTATAGATGGCAGCGTCACCGGAAGTAATGTCGGACCACTTCCGGTCCGTGCCAATCTTGGGAGGTCAGCGGAAATTCAAATTTTCCCAGCTATAAAAACGGAACACGCACAGGTAAGCAAACGGATATCCTATTGGTACTAGTCCGCTAATATCTACTGAAATGATTAGAGTTTATCCTTATCCTCTGTGTAATATGGATCCGTCCTGTCTCGATGGTCTCCCAGATATGTCCCAGAGTCATGAAAAAGACCCCCTCTGAGGCAATCGGACATAAAAAAGACTAAACAATGTGCTACCTGCGGGGGAAAAAACTGCAGGATGGGCATAAGAAGCATTTATGACAGGATTGCATAGTAAAGTTATTGAAGGATGAACAACCTTCATTTATGTCCAAATTAAGGACTATAATATGTGAAGAAGTAAATAAGTCAGTGGCCTCCTTTATACCAACTCAAGAGACTCGATCTATGTCTCAGTCGAAAAGACCTAGGATAGAAATGGATCAGAAGTGGGGTCCCCAGACTCCAGAATCAGACTCCGAACAGGAATGCTTTTATCTGTCTGAAGGTGAAGAGGGAGAGGAACAGATTCAGTCATCCTCATCCACACTGGAAAATACGTTTTATTGCTCTTCAGAAATGTCGGATGCCTTGACACAAACAATTAGAGAAACCATGGGTATTCAGGAAGATCAGCCCCGTTCCATTCAAGACTAAATGTTTGGAGACATTACAGAAAGGAAAACAAGTCTTTCCCATAAACGAGAACCGCATGAAAATGATATTTGCAGAAAAAAGGCTGTTTATTTCATGAGAATTTAAAAAACGATTTCTCTTTGACGCCGCAGTTACTAAACCCTGGGATGAAATGCCAAAAGTAGACATCCTGGTTGCAAGAGTAGCAAAAAATACCACAATCCTCTTTGAGGGTTCCTCACAGCTAAAAGATCCTATTGACCGCAAGGCACACAGTCTTTTAAAGAGAACGTGGGAGTCTTCATCTCAACCAATGTTGCGGCTACATCAGTCGCAAGATCAATGTTCATATGGTTAACTCCATTAGAAAACCATTTGATAATGAAAACTTCTAGAGAACACATTCTAAAAACCCTTCCTCTACTTAAAATGGTGACCGGTTTCTTGGCAGACTCGTCAGCCGAGTCGTTCAGGTTTTCTGCCAGAAATCTCTAGAGCCCTATCCAACGCCGCTAGAAGAGTGTTGTGGTTAAGAGATGGACGGGGGACACAATATCAAACAATAAGTTGTGATCTATTCCTTTCTCGGGATCCTTGATGTTCAGACCACTCCTTGATAATATGTTGGAGAGTGCATCAGATAAAAAGAGAAGATTTCCAGAGGAGAAACCAAAAAAGATGCCTCAGTTTTTCGGAGATTACGTCAACAACCGTGCTATAGAGGTAAAGGGAAGTCTGGTCGTTGGAGTTACACCAGAGGGGGAAGTGTTTGAGGATTTCTTCTCAACACCAACAATTCATTCCAACCGACAAAACATTGACGCCGAGTGTCGGGGGAAGACTCCTAAATTTTCAGAGTGGACCAAGAGAACCCGGAATCCTTGGGTTCTACTAATTATAGAAGAGGGACACAAAATATAATTTTCCTCCCTACCACCAGAAAGATTTCAGGTAACTTCATGCCAATCCAAAGATCTTCAACAGGTCATCAAGGATACCCAAAAACTTCTACGAATAAAGGTGATCTCTCCCGTCCCTCACAACAAAGTAAGAAACAGTCGTCATTCAAAAATTTCTTGATTTAAAAAAAAAAAAAAAAAAGCCAAGCGGATCCTACAGCACGATCCTTAACCTCCAAAGGTTTAAACAAAGGCGTAAAATATCTGAAGTTCAAGATGGTCTATCCGAACTACTACTCCACTAATAAATCAAGAGGCATCAATGTGTACAGTGGATTTAAAAGATGCTTTATTATAACATCCCAAACCGCCCATTATATAAAAAATATCTCAGATTTGCAATCCAGGATGATCCCTGCATCCTTCATTACCAATTTGTTTGTTTCTCTTTCGGAATCTCCTTAGCCCACAGGGTGTTTACGAAGAATATTGCAGAAATCTGGCGTCTCTAACGGCAATTTTTTTTAATCCTCCAATGCATAGATGACTTTCTTCTAGTGGCAGATACCCCATCCATCCTAAGAATCCAACGAACCCAAGTCCTGGCCCTTCTACACAATTTGGATTGGTTGATAAACTTCGAGAAGTAAAATCTTTCTCCCCCGAAACCCAATTATTTTTTTTTCTAGGAGTACTATTGGACTCCTCCCTTTAAATATTCCTGTCTACCAGAGGAAAAACAACCACCTACAAACCGAGATCAGGAAGTTTTTGCGGAAAAACAGATGTTCGGTAAGGCAGGGGATGTGGATCTTGGGATTGATGACATCCTGTATCCAATCCATCTCGTGGGGCCAATTCCACTCTCAAAACGACAAAATCTGATTCATTCACAGTGGGATCACAAACCGGAGTCCCTAAATTCAAATATATTGATTCCAGAGTCCGTGAAGACATCCCTCCTCTGGTGAGTGTCTCTTAACAACCTAAACAGAGCACTTCCATGGAAGTTTTCTTCATACGTGGTAGTCACCACAGACGCCATCAAACAAGGCTGGGGGTCTATAATTCAAGGCAAACACTTCCAAGACATCTGGTCTCCTCAAATAGAGAAACCTTTTCAAAATACAGGGAACTGAAAGCAGTATGGGAAACCTTCAAGCGGGCTCTTCCACTAGTAAAAGGGAAACCTATAAGGATACTGTCAGACCACACCACCGCAGTATCCTTTCTTAGTCTCTAAGGAACTAGGGAACGAGATGCTCATCTCCAAGCTCTCTCCGCTCAAATTTTCAGCTGGGCAGAAAAAAAATGTCCTGTCCATGTCAGCAGTCTACTTTAAAAGGCACAGAAAATATATCTGCCAACTTTCTGATCCAGGAGAATGGTCCTTGAACAAAAATCTTTCAATCTCTCACCCAGAAATGGGGTCTTCCTCAAGTGGATATATTTGCCACAAAACAAAATGCTCAGGTAGATACTTTCTCTCCACCTAAACTTCAAAGACAACCCAGTAGGAGTAGATGCGTCATCTCATCAGTGGGAAATGAAGCTGGCTTATGCGTTTCCTCCATTCCCACTTATTCCAGTGGTATCAAGGAAGGCTCAAGAGGAATTAACAAACCTAATTATCATTCTACCATACTGGCCAAAAAGGAGCTGGTTCCCAATCCTGAGACGGTTGACATTGGAAGACCCGATCGTACTCCCGGTAAAAAGGGTACCTTCTCTCCCAGGGCCCCTTATTTTATCAAGAAGTGGAGACTCTAAATCTATCAGCTTGGATCCTGGAAGGCAAATCCTGAGAAACCATGAGCTTTCAGAAGAGGTAATCTCAACCATTCTTTTAGGCCATAAGGTCCCATGCACATGAACGTGCTTTTGCGGCCGCAATTCCCCCGAAAATCCACGGGAGAATTGCGGCCCCATTCATTCCTATGGGGCCATGCACACGACCCTGGTTTTCACAGTTCTTTTGCTATGTTTATTGGAGTTTGTCTGTGAAAAATGAAAATCCTACGTTTTTTTTTTGTTTTTTTTTCTGAAAAAAAAATAAATTATATATATATATATATATATATATATATATATATATAATTTTTTTTTTTTTTTTTTTACAAGGCATATAGAATAAAAAGCACCCCCAAAACTTGTAAAGCTATTTCTCCCGATTACATCAATACCCCATATGTGGTAATAAACTGCTGTTTGGACCCACAGCAGAGCTCAGAATGGAGGGAACGGCATTTGGCTTTTGGAGCGCAGATTTTGCTTGGTAGTTCTGTTTGGGGTTTTGCTGGTATTTCAGTTTATAATGTGGGGGTATATGTAAGCTGGGCAGAGTACATCAGGGCATAATAAGAGGGTATAATAATGCGGTAAATAAATAATTCATAGATATGTGGCCGGTGTCTCACTGATAAATGGTGCCCGATCTTATCCGCTTTTGGAACGCTCTACACAATTTCTGTCGCTATATTCTGTCGCTACAATTTCTGGCGCTCAGCCAGAACTTTTTTTTCTCCACCGGAGCTGTGCGAGGGCTTATTTTTTTCCGTTACAATATGTAGTTTTCATTGGTACAATTTTAGGGTACATCACTTTTTATGTTTTTTTTTGGCAAGCAAAGTGACAAAAAAACATAGATTTTGTGCGTTATAAATGACATTTTACTTTATTCTGCGGGTCGATACGATTACTCCGATACCAAATGTATATAGTTTTTTTTTGTTTGTTTTTGTGGCGTTTGCGCAATAAAATCACTTTTCGATAGAATATGGTGACACAAAAAATAAATAATTTTGAGAGGCATACTTTTTTTATTTTTATTTTCCAGTCGAAAAAGCTGTGTAAGGGCTTGTTTTTTGCGGGATGGGTTGTAGTTTTTATTGGTACTGTTTAGGGGTATATGCGACTTTTTGATCACTTTTTATTCTATATTTTTGAAAGGGTGAGGACCAATAAATGTTGATTTTGGCATTGTTTTTTAAAAAATGTTTGCGGTGTTCACCGTGCGGGAAAAATAATATTATTATAGTTTTATAGTTTGGGTCGTTACGAACACGTTGATGCCAAATGTGTACTTTTTGTAACGTGTTCTTTTTTTTTTTTAGTATAATAAAAGACTTCTAGGAAAAAGCATTTTTTGTTTTTACACTTTTATAAAAAAAAAATATTACTTTTTTTAAATTTTAGACCTGCAGCACTGATAGCTGCTTTAATACATTACACTACCTAGGTAGTCTAACGTATTATAAACGGTCAGTGTGACACTGACAGGAAGCCTTTGAGGACCAGCCTCCGGCTGGTCCTCATAGGCTTCCGTGCATGGCAGACCCGGAGGCCGTTTTATGGCCTCCAGTTTTGCCATGCAACCGACGGCGGCATCCGCAATCTGTCCCCGGGAAAGTTTGTTGTAGCAACAAACTTTCCAGTTTGTTGCTACAACAAACTTTCCCTGCAATCACATTATCGGGACCTGAACCAATCAGGTCCTGATCATGTCTCCGGGACCAGAGGCAGGGGTTAACAGCGCAATCCGGGTGTCGGCACTACTCTGGGACACCCGGATCACGCTTTTAACACCCACTGTGAATTCACGTTGGTGCTGCACAGAGCCCAGCATGCGCCGACGTGAATTTACTGTTGGCGGTCGGGAAACAGTTAAAAATGGTGATCATATTCTCTGCAGCTGAGCCAATCGGTTCGGCTGTCAGAGAACAGGTTGCTGGGGAGCCGCGGACACTGACGCCACCGGCGTCAGAGCGATTTCCCCAGCGCTATGAGGGCAGAAGCAGAGGTCTGCAGATTCACGTCCTATCTGAACGGGGTATATGCGAATAGGACGTGAATCTACAGAATGTCGGCATGAAAGGGTTAAGTGTTTGTTTTCGTTTTGCAGGGCGTGCTCTCATCACTTTATTTTTTATTTCTTTAAACCAGCTCAAAAAACAGTAAATGTTCTATTTCAATAGTTCTAATCATACGGATGCAGGTATACCAATTGATTTTTTTTTTTTATTATTGTTTCTAATATTTTACGATAAAAATGGGTCTTATTTTTGATATTTTGTTTTTTGTACTTAAAAACTTAGTTAAACTTCTTTTAAAATTTTCTTTAGTCCCACTTTGAATATGAGATTGTTTGATCGCCTGTACAATACTTATGTAGTGTCCTTTTTTTTAGCATTATCCTATTTATGGACATTTTTGAATATGCCCTTAAATATCTGATAGATGCCAGTCCTACCTGCACCTATCTCTAGAAGGGGGCCCCTGTCCCCCGCTCTAGCTTTTGTTGCCAGGCTCTGGCCAATGCTTTACGAGGTGGCTGGTTTACAGTAAATAGCTGAAGTTGTTTTGCCAGTCTTCCTTATAGAAGTGAGTTGGAGTTACCGAAACAGCCTAGTACAGTGAGCTACGCTGTTTCCCGAACTTAGCTACAGAAGCAGTGGAGCTCGCTGTTCTATGCTGTTTTTGTAAATCCGATTCTCTTCTATGAGCGTTAAGGAAGCAGTGTAGCAAAATGCGCTTGGTTGTTTCCGGAAAACCCGGCCGTCTCTTTAGTCCATGGCCAGAGCCCAGCTGTAGATGGGGGGGGGGGGGGGGTAGGGGTTGGATAGCCCCATTTTAGAGAGAAGTATGGGACCTGCATATTGGAGGTTTATAGCATATCCTGGGAATGTGCCAAAATGTATGAGATGGGAATACCCTTTTAATAGAAGTACTAAGATTGCAGACCTGGGGTATTTTATTAGGCCCGAGCTGCCATGACAACAACCCATCGGCACACCGTGACCATGGTCAATTGATATCTTAAGTGATTAAACGGCCGGGATCGGAGTTCTCTTTGAACCTGGCCGTTAGAGCAGGGTTTCAGCTGCAATATACAGCCGACAGCCGTTGCGTATGGATGCTCCATACCTCCTCGTCCGGCTACGGGAATGGCTTAAGTAAAAAGTTACAAGGGTCTTCAGTCCTTCTTTTTTTTTTTTTTTTTTGCCTCTGGAGAAACTTGGCAAAAAAACAACAGCTATCTTAACCCCTTAGTGACCACTAATACGCCTTTTTATGTCGGTCACTAATGGGCTTTAGGCTAGGCTGATGCCTTTTCACGTCAGCCTAGTCTAAGTCCTGCACGGGTCTCCCGTGCAGGCAGGAGCCGGGGCTCTGCTGTCTGATGACAGCTGAGCTCCTGCTCCAACGCCCGCGATCGAAGTTTACTTCGATCGCGGCCGTTTAACCCGTTAAATGCCGCCGTCAATAGCGACCGCGGCATTTAACTTTGTTTACAGAGGGAGTGAGCTCCCTCTGTCACCCATCGGCGGCCCGCGAATGAAATCGCGGGTCTCCGATGGGGTGTCATGGCAGCCGGGGGCTTGATAAAAGCCCCCAGGTCTGCCCTGGACATATTCCTGTTAGGACGCGCCTGAGGCACGTCCTAACAGATTGCCTGTCAGATTTACACTGACAGGCAATAATGCTCTGATATACGAAGTATACCAGAGCATTATAGCAGCGATCGGAATATCGCACAGTAAAGTCCCCTAGTGGGACTAATAAAATAAGTCATCAAAGTGAAATAAAGATTATTAATAAAAAGTACAGTAAAAAAATAAATCCATTTTTTTCCATAAAAAGTGGTTTTATTTAGTAAAAGTGTAAAAAAAAGTAATAAAAAGTACAGTACACTACCATTCAAAAGTTTAGGGTCACTTAGAAATGTCCTTATTTTTGAAAGTAAAGCACAGTTTTTTTTTTTCAATGAAGATAACATTAAATTAATCAGAAATACACTCTATACATTGTTAATGTGCTAATTGACTATTCTAGCTGCAAACATCTGGGTTTTAATGCAATATCTACATAGGTGTATAGAGGCCCATTTCCAGCAACCATCACTCCAGTGTTCTAATGGTACATTGTGTTTGCTAACTGTGTTAGAAGGCTAATGGATGATTAGAAAACACTTGAAAACCCTTGTGCAATTATGTTAGCACTGCTGTAAACAGTTTTGCTGTTTAGAGGAGCTATAAAACTGACCTTCCTTTGAGCTAGTTGAGAATCTGGAGCATTACATTTGTGAGTTCGATTAAACTCTCAAAATGGCTAGAAAAAGAGAGCTTTCATGTGAAACTCGACAGTCTATTCTTGTTCTTAGAAATGAAGGCTATTCCATACGAGAAATTGCCAAGAAACTGAAGATTTCCTACAACGGTGTGTACTACTCCCTTCAGAGGACAGCACAAACAGGCTCTAACCAGAGTAGAAAGAGAAGTGGGAGGCCCCGCTGCACAACTGAGCAACAAGACAAGTACATTAGAGTCTCTAGTTTGAGAAATAGACGCCTCACAGGTCCTCAACTCGCAGCTTCATTAAATAGTACCCACAAAACGCCAGTGTCAACGTCTACAGTGAAGAGGCAACTCCGGGATGCTGCCCTTCAGGGCAGTGTGGCAAAGAAAAGGCCATATCTGAGACTGGCTAATAAAAGGAAAAGATTAATATGGGCAAAAGCACACAGACATTGGACAGAGGAAGATTGGAAAAAAGTGTTATGGAGAGACGAATCGAAGTTTGAGGTGTTTGGATCACACAGAAGAACATTTGTGAGACGCAGAACAACTGAAAAGATGCTGGAAGAGTGCCTGACGCCATCTGTCAAGCATGGTGAAGGTAATGTAATGGTCTGGGGTTGCTTTAGTGCTGGTAAAGTGCGAGATTTGTACAAGGTAAAAGGGATTTTGAATAAGTAAGGCTATCACTCCATTTTGCAACGCCATGCCATACCCTGTGGACAGCGCTTGATTGGAGCCAATTTCATCCTACAACAGGACAATGACCCAAAGCACACCTCCAAATTATGCAAGAACTATTTAGGGAAGAAGCAGGCAGCTGGTATTCAATCTGTAATGGAGTGGCCAGCGCAGTCACCAGATCTCAACCCCATAGAGCTGTTGTGGGAGCAGCTTGACCGTATGGTACGCAAGAAGTGCCCATCAAGCCAACCCAACTTGTGGGAGGGCCTTCTGGAAGCATGGGGTTAAATTTCTCCCGATTACCTCAGCAAATTAACAGCTAGAATGCCAAAGGTCTGCAATGCTGTAATAGCTGCAAATGGAGCATTCTTTGACGAAAGCAAAGTTTGACAGAGAAAATTATTATTTCAAATAAAAATCATTATTTCTAACCTTGTCAATGTCTTGACTATATTTTCTAGTCATTTTGCAACTCATTTGATAAATATAAGTGTGAGTTTTCATGGAAAACACAAAATTGTCTGGGTGACCCCAAACTTTTGAATGGTAGTGTACACTTGGCGTGCACTTCTGCATTTAAAGTTTGAATAAGACAATGGGACTAGATGTCATTCACCCCAAAGATCCTAAAGAACTCTAATTTGTGACTAATGCAACCTCGAAGGGTAAGGCACTATGGAGCAGCATTAACGCGGCTGACAGCCACACCGAAACCCGTGAATGGCTGCACGATGTTGGTAAACCTGCAAAATCATGCGGCCATAAAGGATGCATTCGTTAATGGGCGCACAATTTTTAATGTAAACATCCGTTCCAACCGCAACAACAGTTAACCCCTTAGTGACCAAGCTTGTTTGGACCTTAATGACCAAGCCAAATTTGTCAAATCTGGTATGTGTGACTTTATCAGAGAATAACTCTGTGAAAGTTTTGAATATCCAAGTAATTCTGACATTGTTTTTTCGTCACATGTTGTACTTTATTTTAGTGGTAAAAGTAGACTGATACGATTTGCGGAAATAACTTAAAAAATAGAAAAATTGAAGAAATTTTGTAAAAATTATCATTTTTCCCTATTTTTAACTGCAATATGTCACATATGTACACACATACTGTACAATTTTTTTTATTAAATATATATTTCCATCTCTTTACTCTATTTTGGCAGCACTTTTGAAAAAAAAAAATAATTTTTGAGCAATTTAGAGGACTTACAAGTTAAGTAATAATTTTATAAATTTTGTAGTACATTTTGTTTTCCTGCACCAAGCCAGGTTTTCATAGGCTCATAGGTGTCAGAATGGTGGAAACCCCCACAAGTGACCCCATTTTGAAAACTAGACCCCTTAAGGTATTTATTAAGGGGTGTTGTAAGTATTTTGACCCCACAGTTTTTTTGTAAGAATTCATGCAAAGCAGGCATAAAAAAATATAATTTAACTTTTTTCATAAAAGTATCACTTTGAAGACCGATTTCTTTGTAAAGCGACCATGAGAATGAAGAAACACACCCAAAAATCTATCACCCTGTTTCTCCTGTTTTCAAAAATGCCCCCATTGTGACCCTAATGTGTTGCCTGGACACACGACAGGGCCCGAAAGGGAGGGAGCACCCGGAGGCTTTCAGGACTCATATTTTGCTTGAAAATGTTTTAGGCCCCACTGTACATTTGGAGAGGTTTTGAACTACCAGAACGATAGAAACTCCCCATAAACGACCCCATTTAGAAAACTAGACCCCTTAAGGTATTTATCTAGGGGTGTAGTGAGTATTTTGACCCCACAGTTTTTTGCTAAATTTAATGCATAGCAGGTGAAAAAAAAAAAAAAATTCACTTTTTTCATAAAAGTATCACTTTGAAGACCGATTTCTGTGTAAAGCGACCATAAGAATGAAGAAACACACCCCAAAATCTATCACCCTGTTTCTCCTGTTTTCAAAAATGCCCCCATTGTGACTCTAATGCATTGCCTGGACACACAGCAGGGCTTGAAAGGAAGGGAGCACCCAGAGGCTTTCAGGACTCATATTTTGTTTGAAAATGTTTTAGGCCCCACTGTATATTTGGAGAGGTTTTGAACTACCAGAACGATAGAAACTCCCCATAAACGACCCCATTTAGAAAACTAGACCCCTTAGGGTATTTATCTAGGGGTGTAGTGAGTATTTTGACCCCACAGTTTTTTGCTAAATTTAATGCATAGCAGGTGAAAAAAAATAAAAATTCACTTTTTTCATAAAAGTATCACTTTGAAGACCGATTTCTGTGTAAAGCGACCATAAGAATGAAGAAACACACGCCAAAATCTATCACCCTGTTTCTCCTGTTTTCAAAAATGCCCCCATTGTGACCCTAATGTGTTGCCTGGACACACAGCAGGGCCCGAAAGAAAGGGAGCACCCGGTGGCTTTCAGGACTCCTATTTTGCTTGAAATTGTTTTAGGCCCCACTGTACATTTGGAGAGGTTTTGAACTACCAGAACGATAGAAACTCCCCATAAACGACCCCATTTAGAAAACTAGACCCCTTAAGGTATTTATCTAGGGGTGTAGTGAGTATTTTGACCCCACAGTTTTTTGCTAAATTTAATGCATAGCTGGTGAAATAAAAAAAAAAAAACACTTTTTTTATATAAAAGTATCACTTTAAAGACCGATTTCTTTGTAAAGCGAACATGAAAATGAAGAAACACACCCCAAAATCTATCACCCTGTTTCTCCTGTTTTCAAAAATACTCTCATTGTTGCCATAATCTGCTTATTAGACCTGTGGCTGGGCCAAAAAGAGAGGGAGCACCCTTTGGCTTTCAGGGCACAATTGAATAAATTCTAGGCCCCATATCATGCATTTAGAGGCATTGAGCTGCCTGAACAAAAAAAAACCACGCAGAAATGACCCCATTTTAAAAACTAAACCCCTAAAGGTATTCATCTAGTGGTGTAGTGGGCATGCGGACCAAAAATGTTTTAAATGAGGAAATAATGGGTATCATTTCAGACACTATGGGTATATAATGTTTTCTTCAAGCTTTTATTACGTTTCCACATGAAATAGAGGAGACGTGGTAGAAGGTTATTTTGTTAGAAATACGCCACATTAATAAATTTGTGCGGCACAGAATAGAAGTGAAGCCGTGTATTCATAATGGATACATGTCGCTATAGACGTATTTGCCTGTACTTATGACTATGTCTTGCTGAAGAAGCAGTTGGTGCCATTATGATGTCATTGTGGACAGAATTCTGTCCTAATATAAAATCAGTCAGAGAGGAAAAAATAAACTGTACTGGAGTGACGGGCAATATCTTCAAACAAATGGAGGAAAATGTATCCAACTATGTTGCAAACTCGAGTCTGTTCACTAGATAGAAGAACACCTGCAGGGCTGTCATGACAAGGATTTTTTTTTTCAGTGACTGGTTGTACAACGTCTCTTTAGCTCCATCAATCCTTATGAGGGACGAATGTGCCAAGTGACGCGGTACACCATAACAGACCCCTGCCCGGCAAGGTAGGAACCGCTATGTGCACAAAACAACCAATCACCTACAGAATATATAAAAGGACAGTGTCCAAAACCATCTATAGGAACAGTAAAGGATCACTAATCCCCAAAATGATGTCAGTATTTCCAGAAGAACCGTAACAAAGCCCATGGTGTATTGATAAGGAACAGCTCAATTATTAGAGATCCTCCAAATAAAAAAAAAAGATCATGCCCGTATCACGGTACAGAATTAGGAATGTAACAGCTGTATGTGGCAGGACATAGTCATAAGAACAGTCAAAATAAAAAAATTGTGGATGTGGGATTTTGTACTGGACAATTAATTCCAGCACTTGATCACCCACAAATAAATAAAAAAAATCATAAGGGGTAAAATTAGTTTCACGGTCTGAAAAAAATGTGCTCTACAACCTCTCCCACAAGAAATAATCCCTACTTGGAAAGCCCACGAACTAAAAAGAAAATATAAAGAAATTGACTCCCTAAAAAGGCCCCCAACCCATTATTTTTTTTTGTGTTAAATTCTAGTAATTTGCAACCGTGTGAAAGGTTTCGAAACAGGGATAGTTACAAAGGGCTGGTTTTGATGGACACATGGGGCAATAAAAGCGGGTATCCCTCCTCCTGCCATGCCTGCTACATACCCGACACCTTTTTTGGGGATATTTTTGGGTCTCAGTGGAGGGAATAGGGTGTAAAAAGTGGCGCTCTGAAAGCCTGCGCACATCCTCAGATTCGCAGGATTGTGCCGGTATAGTGGACTCAAAAAGGAGATGCTCAATGACCTTCTCCTGAAATTGAAGGAAAGTGAGCGTTCCTTGGGCTTTTTTGGAAATAACAAAACTGTTATAGGTAGCAACCTGGATGAGGTAGATTGCTACCTTTTTGTACCAGGCCTTATTTTTGCGCTTCACCAGGTAAGGCTGAAGCACCTGGTCGGAAAGGTCTACACCCCCCATAAATTTGTTGTAGTCTGTTACACAGACAGGTTTCTGCTTTGCAGTGGTAGCCCCCCTCTCCGTAATTGCCACAGTGGTGTCCGTGTGTACGGTGGACAGCATGTAGACATCCTTCTTGTCGGCCCACTTCACTGCAAGCAATTCCTGACTTGCAAGGGCCATGGATGTTCCCTTTCCCAAACGCCTGGACACCAACTGTTGTGGGAGTCCCACTCTGTTCTTCCGTACTGTCCCACAGGCCCCTGTATTTGCAGCATGGAGGGCTTTATAAAGGGCAACGCTGGTATAAAAATTGTCTGTATAGACGTGGTACCCCTTGTGCAGAAATGGCTCCATTAGGTTCCACACAATTTTGCCAGAGGTGCCAATAGTTTCTGGGCAGCCTGGGGTATAAATTTGGCAGTCCCTGCCTTCATAGATTTTGAAACCGCAGGTGTAACCCGTTGTGCTCTCGCACACTTTGTACAATTTCACCCCATATCTGGCTCGTTTGGAAGGGATGAATTGACGAAAGGAAAGACGCCCTTTGAAGCTCATGAGCGATTCATCTACTGACAAATTTTTGTCAGGGGTGTACAACTTTAAAAATAAATCTTTTAGAAGGGTGATTAATGGCCTTAATTTATTAAGCCGATCATAAGCTGGGTCACTTCTTGGGGGGACTTGGGAATTATCAGTAAAATGCATGAATCGCATTAGGGCCTCATAGCGGTTTCTGGACATCACTGCTGCAAATACAGGGGTAGCGTGGACAGCACTACAAGTCCAGTAGGACCGGACAGAGGGTTTTTTAACCAAACCCATATTGAGGGTAATGCCTAAAAATTTTTTTATTTCTGGGACACTTGTGGGGCTCCACATTCTGGAGTACATAGATGCAGGCTTTTGTAGAACAAACTGCCTAGCATACAGATTAGTCTGCTGGACTATCAAGTCTAGGACCGTATCACATATAAATAAATTAAAAAAATTATAGGGGGTAAAATTTTGGACGTCGACACTAATTCCTGGGGTCGCTTCAAATTGGGGTACTTGGGGGGAAAATGATAGTGCAGGATCCCACATCACGGGAGGGACTGCAACACTCGGCCCTGCACTTGACACCTCTACAGCGACTGACGTATCCACCACCATAGGACTATGGGGTTCAGCGGTGGAATTAGAATCGTCACTGTCACTGTCTGGAACAAATTCTGAAGCGGTGTCTGTTTCGCTTTCAGAAGTGTCGGAACATAGCAAGGCGTAGGCTTGCTCCGCGCTGTACATACGCTGAGACATATTTAGAGATGTGTATGTATATATATATATATATATATATATATATATATATATGCCCTATAAGTCCTAACCCTAAAGTAAACCTAAAATCCTAAAAACGACACAAATTTTTTATTTTTTTTTTATATATATATTTTTTTTATATTTTTTTTTTTTTTATATAACAGACGTAAAATTAATTCTAAACGGCCCTAAACACGAACGCTAAACTAGCCCTAACCCTAAAGTAACGCTAAACTAACGGTAAACTAGCACTAACGCTAAACTAGAACTAACGCTAAACTAGCACTAACGCTAAACTAGCGCTGACGCTAATCTAGCGCTGACGCTAATATAGATTTGATATATTATATATATATATATGTATGTATAAGAACGATGATTTTTTATCACTTTTTTTCTTTCTTCACAGCACAGGACTTAGACTGATTTCTCTCTCCTCTCAGAACAACTACAATGGGAGGAGAGAGAAACACAGCCCATGTCCTGGCTGTGTTTTGAAAATAACTGTCAGTGATCTCTGTGATAGGTTTTATCACAGAGATCACCTGATCAGGGACCAGTCACAACGGTCCCTGATTGTTGCTGTGCCAGATGACGACACAGGTAAGTTATGCAAAGCGCACTCGGGCGCCATTTTGGGGGGGGGGAATCGGACCGTGGGGGGGGGATCGGACCGGGGGGGGGGGGGATCGGACCGGGGGGGGGGGGATCGGACATGAAGGGGAATCGGACGGGGGGGGGGCGCACTATTTACCCGTTCTCTCTCCTCTCTAAGGAGTTATTCCATGAGAGGAGAGAGAAATGGCGATTATCCGCCGGTTTAGCGTGAACGCCGTGAAATAGCGATTCACGGCGATCACGTGACCAGAGACCACTCGTTATGGTCTCTGGTCGTTGCCCCGAACTCTCAGCTACCTCCGGTAGCTGAGAGAACGGAGCCCCGATCTTTAATTTCGGCGCTACTTTAGGCTAATGCGATCACGTTAAAAGGCGTCGCATTAGCCTAAAGCCCATTAGTGAGGAACGTAAAAAGGCGTACTGTTGGTCACTAAGGGGTTAATGAGCAATTTGACCACAGTCTGTCCCAAATCGTGGCCGTGTCAAAGCCGCTCTGTGGAGCCTTACTCTAAATGATTCCCTTCTAACAGGTTATGTTCCTGATGTTTGGAGATTGGGCAATGTTGTACCCATTCGTAAGAAGGGTAGTAGAGAAGTAGCCGATAACTATAGGCCAGTTAGTTTTTAACAACTATAGTAGTAAAAATAATGGAAACTCTGCCTTAACCCCTTCCCGCAAAATCACGTACAGTTACGTCATGGGAGATGGACTGTTCCCGCATCTTGACGTAACTGTACGTCATGGAGATGAAGCTGGCTCAGGAGCCGAGCCAGCGACATCACCGCCGGGTGACAGCTGTATGTTACAGCTGGCACCCTGAGGTATCGGCCAGGACCGGAGCTAGCCTCCGATCCGACCGATTAACCCCTCACATGCTGCGTTGAATAGCGATCGCAGCATGTGAGGAGTTTATAGCCACCGGCGCCCCAGCAACATGATCGCTGGGTTGCCGGTGGCTGCAAAGGCGATCGGAGGGCTAATGCTTACCTTCCGGTCCGCCAGCAACGGAATCCTCCTATGCCCCGTCGTCGGCGGGGCCCAGGAGGCTTCGGCTCAGCTTCCGGCTCAGAAGCTGAGCCGGCGTCATCGGCAGTGGGTGTCCGCTGTATGTTACAGCGGACACCCAGATCTATCGCCAGGAACAGGAGCTAGCTCCGATTCCTGGCATTAACCCATTCGATGCAGCGATCCATTGTGATCGCTGCATCCTAGGGGTTTGTAGCAAATCGGCAGCCTTGCCACGCGATAGCAAGGCTGGCGACTGCTACCATGGCAACAGGAGCCCTAACAATGGACTCCTGTCTGCCATTACGTAAGCTGATTAGGCCCCGCCCAGAGGCGGAGCCTGATCGGCTTGCTGTCAGTGAACAACTGACAGTTCTAATACATTGCACTACATAGGTAGTGCAATGTATTAGAACATCAAACAAACTGTTGGACCTTCAAGTCCCCTAGTGGGACTAAAGAAAAGTGTCAAGAAAAGTGTCAGAAAAGTAAAAATAAAAGTTGTAAAAAATACAATAAAAGTTTCAAATAATAACACAAAACACAATCGCCCTTTTTCCCTTATCAAGTCATTTATTATTGAAAAAAATAATAAAGCCATACATATTTGGTATCGCTGCGACCGTAACGACCTGAACTATAAAAATATGTTATTTATTCCGCACAGTGAACGCCGTAAAAAAAATAACTAAAAAATACTGACATAATTGCTATTTTTTGGTCACTTTGTCTTCCAAAAATTGAAATAAAAAGTGATCAAAAAGTCGCATGTACCTAAAAATGGTACCTATAAAAACTATAACTCGTCTCGCTAAAAACAAGCCCTCATACAGCTCCGCCGACGAAAAATGTAAAACCGTTATGGCTCTCACAACTTGGCGACAGGAAAAATCCATTCTCTTTACAAAAGTTATTTTATTGTGCAAAAAGTTGTAAAACATAAAAAGTGCTATAAATTAGGTATCACCGGAATCGGACTGACCCGCAGAATAAAGGTAACATGTAATTTATAACACGTGGCGAACGCTGTATAAAAAGAACTAAAAAAATATGCCAGAATTGCTGTTTTTTGGTCACCTTGCCTCCCAAAAAAAAAAGGATAACAAGTGATCAAAAAGTCGCATGTACCCCAAAATGGTACCAATAAAAACTACAGCTCATCCCGCAAAAAAAACCAGCCCTCATACCACTACATCTATGAAAAAATAAAATTAGTCAAGGCACCAATAAGCCAGGAAATAAAAATATGCAGTTGTGCAGCCCGAGGGGAACATTTCTTCTGTTTCAAGTGGCGAATTATCAAGGCCCCTAAAATTAGGGATCCAGGAAGGGGAGGGCCCAAACATATCTGCTGGAAGTGAGGGCGCCCGTATTATACCAGGACAACACTTCCCAGCAAAATTCCCCAAACTGCAAAGGTGCCGAGTGTGGACCAAAAGGGGGATAAGTAAAGACCATTTATTAGTGCGACACCGGCCTGTGCAGAAAGGATTGTGTCACAGCATAACACACATCTATGGATTATTTTATTGTTTTTTTTTTACCCCACTATACCACCTGACTATGCCCCTTATATACTCCGCCCGCCTTACATGTGCCCCCACATTATAAATGGAAACACCAGTAAGACTCCAAACAAAACTACTACAAGCAAAATCCACGCTCCAAAAGCCAAATGGCTCTACCTCCCTTCTGAACCCTACAGTGTGCCCAAACAGCAGTTTACTTCCACATATATGGCATCGCCATACCCGGGAGAACCCTTTTAATAATTTTTGGGGTGTGTGTCTCCAGTGGCACAAGCTGGATATTGGCATATCTATTGAAAAACCATTTTCACTCTGCAACATCACGTGCACACCAATTTCTGCCAATCACCTGTGGGGTTAATATGCTCACTACACCCCTAGGTGAATACCTTGAGGGGTGTAGTTTCCAAAATGGGGTCACTTCTGGGGGGGATCCACTGTTTTGGTCCCACAGGGACTTTGCAAATGCGACATAGCGCCCAGAAACCAATCCAGCAAAATCTGTACTCCAAAAGCCAAATGGCGCTCCTTCCCTTCTGTGCCCTACTCTGTGCCTAAACAGCAGTTTATGACCACATATGTGGTATTGCCGTACACAGGAGAAGTTGCTTTACAAGTGTTGTGGTGCTCTTTTACATTTATTTGTTGAGAATATGAAACATTTTCAGCTAAAACTACGTCTTATTGAAGAAAAAGGATTTTTTTTATTTTCACTGCCCAATTCTAATAAAATCTATGAAACACTTGTGGGGTCAAAATGTTCACTACACCCCTAGATGAACTCCTCAAGGGGTGTAGTTTTGTGAATGGAATCACTTTTGGGGAGTTTCCACTGTACTGGTACCTTAGGAGCTTTGCAAAAGTGACATGGTGTCAAGAAACCAATCCAGCAAAATCTGTGCTCCAAAAGCCAAATGGCTCTCCTTCTCTTCTGATCCTTGCCGTGTGCCCAAACAGCAGTTTATGACCACAAGTGGGGTATTGCCATACTCCAGAGAAGTTGCTTTACAAATGTTGGGGTTCTTTTATTCCTTTATTTGTTGAGAAAATGAAAAATTTGGAGCTAAAGCTACGTCTTATTGGAAAAAAAGGATTTTTTTTATCTTCACTGCCCAATTCTAATAAAATCTATGAAACCCCTGTGGGTTCAAAATGCTCACTACACCCCTAGATGAATTCTTCAAGGGGTGTAGTTTCCTAAATGGAGTCACTTTTTTGGTGTTTTCACTGTTTTGGTCCCTTAGGGGTTTTGCAAATGCGACGTGGTCTCCGCAAACCATTCCTGCTAAATTTGAGCTCCAAAAGCCAAATGGCACTCTTTCCCTTCTAAGCTCCGCCGTGTGTCCAAAAAGCCGTTTATGACCACATGCGGGGTATTGTTTTACTCGGGAGAAATTGCTTTACAAAAGTAGTGGTGCATTTTCTCCTTTTAGTCCTTGTGGAAATTAGAAAAAATTAGCTAAACCTACATTTTCTTTGAAAGAATGTAGATTTTCATTTTCACGGCCTACTTCCAATAATTTCTGCAAAAAACCTGCGGGGTCAAAATGCTCACTATACCCCTAGATAATTTCCTCAAGGGGTATAGTTTCCAAAATGGTGTCACTTTTGGGGGATTTCCACTGTTTTGGTGCCGCAAGAGCCTTTCAGATCCGACATGGAGCCTAAAATATTTTCTAATAAAAAGGAGGCCCCAAAATCCACCATGTGCTCCTTTGCTTCTGAGGCCGGTGCTTCAGTCCATTACCGCACTAGGGCCACATGTGGGGTATTTCTAAAAACTGCAGAATCTGGGCAATAGATATTGAGTTGCGTTTCTCTGGTAAAACTTTCTGTGTTACAAAAAAAATAGATGAAAAATGAATTTCTGCAAAAAAAAAAAGAAATTTGAACATTTCACATCTAGTTTGCCTTAATTCCTGTGAAACATCTAAAGGGTTAAGAAACTTTCTAAATGCTGTTTTGAATACTTTGAGGGGTGAAGTTTTTAAAATGGGGTGACTTATCGAGGGTTTCTAATATATAAGGCCCTAAAATCCACTTCACATCTGAACTGGCCCCTGTAAAAATAGCCTTTTGAAATTTTCTTGAAAATGTGAGAAATTGCTGCTAAAGTTCTAAGCCTTGTGATGTCATAGAAAAATAAAAGGATGTTCAAAAAACAATGCCAATCTAAAGTAGACATATGGGTGATGTTAATTAGCAACATTTTTGTGTGGTATAACTGCCTGTCTTACAAGCTGATACATATAAATTTAGAAAAATGCAAATTTTTGCAATTTTTCGCTACATTTTGGTGTTTTTCACAATTAAATACTTAATGTATCGAGCAAATTTTGCCAGTAACATAAAGTCCAATGTGTCACGAGAAAACAATCTCAGAATCGCTTGGATAGGTAAAAGCATTCCGGAGTTATTACCACATAAAGTGAAACATGTCAGATTTGAAAAAATCGGCTGTGTCCTGAAGGCCAAAACAGGCTGTGTCCTTAAGGGGTTAAACTGCTTGCAGGGCAGATCATGTCAAACTAATCTCATGGATTTCTTTCACTATGTCGCAAAAGTGTTGCACAGTATGAACGTAGCCTTATAGAGGTTATCTCACAAAAAAATTACTAATGAATAAAACTAATTCATATACGTGAACATGTGATAATTGTGCAATTTTAAAGTATAAATAAATTAATAAAATAATTTGTGTGTTTTGAGAACTCACATTGGCGTCCGTGATGGCGCCCCCTGGATTTTCCCTGCCAATATCTGCATCCATCTACTGCATCAAGCAGTGATGGACACACATGCGCCGTTACTCTGGCTTGCCAAGCTCCAGCTCAGCGCTGCACACTAATCCCTTGTGATGTGGCCATGTCATTTCTATACTTGTCAAAGGGGAAGCGGAGCATGCGCAGTTAGTTGCGTTCTCCTCCTATGACAAGCCGAGAACATCCCGCCTACCCTCTGACAAGTATAGAAGAAGAATATGTAAATAACATGGCCACATTACAACAAGGAATTAGTGCGCATTGCTGAGCTGGAGGTTGGTAAACCAGGCGAATGGTGCGTGCCTGTCAACCCCAGGTGAATGCAGATATTGGCTGCCATGAACATTCTAGGGAGCGCTACCACTGACACCGATGTAAGTTGTCTCAAAACCATTTGAATTCTGTTTTTCTGCTCCTATGTTGGAATAGAATAACAGAATTCACAATGCAATGCAGACGTAAATTGAGGCTTATTGCAACCAGATTCAATTTATCCCTAGATATAAAAATACTGACACATTGCTTCATCCTAACTGGCTAGGGACAGAAAGCAACCTTCAAAATTAAATGTACCCCAAAAACAGTGCTGCAATACTACTCATTTGTTTACACATTGTAATGGTATGGTCGCACAGCTTGTTTTCATGTGTATTTCAGAGCATAAAATGCTTGTATTACGCTCCAGAATGCCCTACAAATATGCCTGCAAACCGTGTCCCTTTTGATTTTAATGGGAAATACAGGATTCCTAGACTGTTTTCTCTAGACATCAACCTCCTATTTTTCTGCCTCAAACATATGCCGTGTAAATATACCCTTATAGTATTTATATGCGAGAAAACTGAATGCTGTCTTTTTTTTTTTTTTTAAATGCAAATTGTGAAAACTTTAACCGTTCCATTCACAACTACATGCCTTTACAGTAAAATGCTGTGCTAGCTTAAGAAATGCAAAAAGAAAAATGCCAAAAATTGTGCATATAAACATACTTATTCTGTCATTGGTTTCATTTTTTTAAATGTCAATAAAACCAGATTAAATTTAATTGAATTCATCTATTCATTAAGGGCTATATGGGTGCTATATTAATGGATCATTAGAGACCTGTGATTACCAAATAAATGTAGTGTACTGTTTATGTTGATGGTCTGTTAGCTAAAATTCATAAATTATTTTATTGAGCAATCCGTTTTCAGAAATGTTACTGTTTAAATTGGAGTCTTGTGACACTTTGCATATATAAAGGTCAGACTTTATTCTATTATGCTAATTCTAATGTATTGCTTTCCAGCATTCTGCTTCATGGGCAAGATGGTGTTATTTTGCTTCACGATTTCAATATTCAACCGCATATAATCCTGAAGAAAAGGTCAGTAATTTCCTGCACTTGATATTAACTTTTTTTTTTTCTTCTGTTTAAAGAGGCTCTGTCACCAGATTTTGCAGCCCCTATCTGCTATTGCAGCAGATAGGCGCTGCAATGTAGATTACAGTAACGTTTTTATTTTTTAAAAACGAGCATTTTTGGCCAAGTTATGACCATTTTCGTATTTATGCAAATGAGGCTTGCAAAAGTACAACTGGGCGTGTTGAAAAGTAAAAGTACAACTGGGCGTGTATTATGTGCGTACATCGGGGCGTGTTTACTACTTTTACTAGCTGGGCGTTGTGTATAGAAGTGTCATCCACTTCTCTTCACAACGCCCAGCTTCTGGCAGTGCAGCACTGTGACGTCACTCACAGGTCCTGCATCGTGTCGGCACCAGAGGCTACAGATGATTCTGCAGCAGCATCGGTGTTTGCAGGTAAGTCGATGTAGCTACTTACCTGCAAATGCTGATGCTGCTGCAGAATCATCTGTAGCCTCTGGTGCCGACACGATGCAGGACCTGTGAGTGACGTCACAGTGCTGCACTGCCAGAAGCTGGGCGTTGTGAAGAGAAGTGGATGACACTTCTATACACAACGCCCAGCTAGTAATAGTAGTAAACACGCCCCGATGTACGCACATAATACACGCCCAGTTGTACTTTTACTTTTCAACACACCCAGTTGTACTTTTGCAAGCCTCATTTGCATAAATACGAAAATGGTCATAACTTGGCCAAAAATGCTCGTTTTTAAAAAATAAAAACGTTACTGTAATCTACATTGCAGCGCCTATCTGCTGCAATAGCAGATAGGGGCTGCAAAATCTGGTGACAGAGCCTCTTTAAGCATACAGTAGTGCCAGGTCTGGACAAATCTTTGCCAAGTTTAGGAGCCAGCAACTATAGGCTGTAGGACTGGAGATGTGTTAGCCTGGCCATACATGTCAATTTCTGTTTTGCACCCTGAGTTTCCTGCTATAACTTTAAGATTGTCATACTATGATTTATTTTAACTGTAATTCTAAAACTAAGGGCAACCTATTTTAATTGTCAACCAAAACTGTATGAAATTTAATATTTAAAAAAAAAGTGATTTATTGTGATCTCAACCAGGGTACATATATTTTATGAATGAATACATTTTTGGGGATTTGGTTTTATGCCATTTGTTCTTCAGGTCATTACAATTACTGCAGCACCAAATATTTTTTCCCTTTTTTTTAAGAGTTTCAGTTTTCATTGGCACCATTTTGGGGTGCATAGATCTTATTGATTTAAGTTTTAATAAAACATTCTTTTAAGCGTGCAGGGTGTGTGCAATTTTCCTTTTTTTTTTTTTTCTTTAATGCAGTTTTAATCACTTGTTCACGACTGTGGAAATACCAAATATGTATTGTTTTGTAACATATATTTTTAAATACTTTAACACAATAAAACATATTTTATGGGTAAAAAGGGGTTTATAATAATTTTATTTTTTTTCACTATAAACTTTGTTAAAGGGGTTTTCCCATGAAGGACATTTATGACCTATCCACAGAATAGGTCATATAGGTCAGATGCGGGTCCCACTTATCTCTAGAACGGGGTCCCCTAATTCCCGTTCTAGCTTTTTGTGCTCACGCGGACTCCCGACCACTTCCTGATTTAGATGGTCGGGAGTTACGGAAACAGGGTGACTCGCTGAGCTACGCTGTTTCCGTAACTTCCATAGTAGTGAATGGCAGTTACGGAAGCAACGTAGCATGCGAGCTATGCAGTTTCCATAACTACTATTCAGTTCTATGGGCATTACGGAAGTAGCTGGGAGGCAGCGTGAGCACAAAAAGCTAGAATGGGGTTTAGGGGGCCCCGTTCTAGAGATAGGTGCGCGCCCGACCTATGACTTTTTTTTTTCTTAGTCCCACTAAGGGGCTTGAACTTAAAGAGGCTCTGTCACCAGATTTTGCAACCCCTATCTGCTATTGCAGCAGATCGGCGCTGCAATGTAGATTACAGTAACGTTTTTATTTTTAAAAAACTAGCATTTTTGGCCAAGTTATGACCATTTTTGTAGTTATGCAAATGAGGCTTGCAAAAGTCCAAGTGGGTGCGTTTAAAAGTAAAAGTCCAAGTGGGCGTGTATTATGTGCGTACATCGGGGCGTTTTTACTACTTTTACTAGCTGGGCATTCTGACGAGAAGTATCATCCACTTCTCTTCAGAACGCCCAGCTTCTGACAGTGCAGACACAGCCGTGTTCTCGAGAGATCACGCTGTGTCCTCACTCACAGGTCCGGCATCATGTCAGACGAGCGAGGACACATCGGCACCAGAGGCTACAGTTGATTCTGCAGCAGCATCGGCATTTGCAGGTAAGTCGATGTAGCTACTTACCTGCAAACGCTGATGCTGCTGCAGAATCAACTGTAGCCTCTGGTGCCGGTGTCCTCGCTCGTCTGACACGATGCAGGACCTGTGAGTGACGACACAGCGTGATCTCTCGAGAACACGGCTGTGTTTGCACTGTCAGAAGCTGGGCGTTCTGAAGAGAAGTGGATGATACTTCTCGTCAGAACGCCCAGCTAGTAAAAGTAGTAAAAACGCCCCGATGTACGCACATAATACACGCCCACTTGGACTTTTACTGTTAAACACACCCACTTGGACTTTTGCAAGCCTCATTTGCATAACTACAAAAATGGTCATAACTTGGCCAAAAATGCTCGTTTTTTAAAAATAAAAACGTTACTGTAATCTACATTGCAGCGCCTATCTGCTGCAATAGCAGATAGGGGTTGCAAAATCTGGTGACAGAGCCTCTTTAAAGAGGCTCTGTCACCAGATTCTCAAATCCCTATCTCCTATTGCATGTGATCGGCGCTGCAATGTAGATAACAGTAACGTTTTTTTGTTTTTTTAAAACGTTAATTTTTGGCCAAGTTATGAGCTATTTTATATATATGCAAATGAGCTTTGAAATGGACACCTGGGCGTGTTTTTATTCGTATGTCCAACTGGGCGTGTATTGTGTTTTTAACTGGGCGTGTTTACTTGTTTTACTAACAGGGCGTTGTGGAGAGAAGTGTATGATGCTGACGAATAAGTGACCAATCAGCATCATACACTCCTCTCCATTCATTTACACAGCAGCATCGTTCTTACTAGAACGATGTGCAGCCACATACACAAGTGTCCTGATAATGAATACACATGACCTCCAGCCTGCACGTCATGTGTACTCAGAATTCTGACACTTCTGAATCCTTTCTGTGAGATTTCCAGCAAGGGAAACAAAATCTTGTTTACCTCGTAATCTCGCGAAATTACGCGGGGCTTGCTGAAATCTCACAGGATTCAGAAGTGTCAGATTTCTGAGTACACCTGACGTCCAGGCTGGAGGTCATGTGTATTCGTTATCAGGACACTTGTGTATGTGGCTGCACATCGTTCTAGTAAGAACACTATCTGCAGTGTAAATGAATGGAGAGGAGTGCATGATGCTGATTGGTCACTGATTCGAAAACACAGAAAAAGGCCATACTTACAAATGGACACAGCCAGGTCAGAAACGCTGATGGAGTGAGCAGGTGCTTTAAATAATAATAGCCACTCCCACTGGTCTTGAGGGGAGTGGTGTGTGTGGTGAATGGGATGTGTAGTAAGAAATAATAAATGAATAGTGTATGTGCAAGTGTAATACTATAAGTGAAATATAATGAGTGAAGTGCCTCAATAGAAATAAATGGATAATGGGGTGCAAGTGTGTGAAACATGGAGGGATAGTGTGTACGTCATGAGGCACAACGTGTATAGCCAGGTAGAAGCCTATTTGTGACGCCTTGATAATTCATAGAGCGGGCTACCCTGCTTGCTATGCCAAACAACAACACACCATGCTCTCCCAGCATCAAAGACCCGGCTGTGTCCAAGAGAAGCAAATATATGTAGTAATGAAAAATACCTGGGGTATTAATCATTTTGGCCAAAAGGACGCAAGCTCGCAATCCACGACAAGGATCCCCATACTTGCGAGTCACTAACTCCTAAATAGAACAGAATGTTCCTGATGCACAAACAGAACCGATAAAAACAAGGGGACATATACGAAAACACAGAAAAAGGCCATACTTACAAATGGACACAGCTAGGTCAGAAACGCTGATGAAGGAGTGAGCAGGTGCTTTAAATAATAATAGCCACTCCCACTGGTCTTGAGGGGAGTGGTGTGTGTGGTGCATGGGATGTGTAGTAAGAAATAATAAATGAATAGTGTATGTGCAAGTGAGTGCATGATGCTGATTGGTCACTGATTCGTCAGCATCATACACTTCTCTCTTCAATGCCCAGTTAGTAAAACAAGTAAACACGCCCAGTTAAAAACACAATACACGCCCAGTTTGACATACGAATAAAAACACGCCCAGTTGTCCATTAGAAAGGCTCATTTGCATATATATAAAATAGCTCATAACTTGGCCAAAAATGAACGGTTTAAAAAAAACAAAAAAAAAAACGTTACTGTTATCTACATTGCAGCGCCGATCACATGCAATAGGAGATAGGGATTTGAGAATCTGGTGACAGAGCCTCTTTAAAATCCTCTGTTAGAGAGTGGCTGATAACATTGCTGTGCAGGAAAAATCGGTGACGGAGATGCATCACTTAACTAGCGCTACTGCGACCCCTTCATTCTGAGGATCGGTGGGGGTCTTGGCAGTCGGACCCGACCAATTAGGAAGTTATAGCGTATCCTAGCCATATGCCATCACTTTCCATGGTAGCAAAACACCTTTAACACCTTCACGTCAGACATACGTCATGAAGCAGCGATGCACTTTCGGGTCTGCTGGCTCTCTCCTGTCTTTGGAAAGCCCTTGATGTCACTGTCTATGCTGCAGTCCCCAGCCAATGCGTCGGCATCGCTCTAGCCAGGGATTCCGCTCCTGGAGGAGACCTTGATGTCACTGTCCAGGAAATAGATGAAACATTTGGTGACACACTGATGCAAAACTGTCATGAAAAACCTGACAGTTGATCCCTTTTAACGACCAGCCTATTTTAAACCTTAACCCCTTCCCGCACAATCACGTACAGTTACGTGATGGGAAATGGTGTTTTAACGCATTTCCATGTAACTGTACGTGAAGGCGATGGAGCTAGCTCAGGAGCTAGCTCAGGAGCTGAGCCAGTGACATCACTGCCGGGTGCAAGCTGTATGTTACAGCTGGCACACTGAGGTATCGGCCAGGACCGGAGCTAGCCGCCGATCCAGCCGATTAACCCCTCACATGCTGCGTTCAATAGAGATCGCAGAATGTGAGGAGTTTATAGCCACCGGCACCCCAGCAACGTGATCGCTGGTTTGCTCATGGCTGCAAAGCGATCGGAGGCCTAATACTTACCTCCCGGTCTGCCAGCAACAAAATCCTCCTATGCCCTGCTCGTCAGCGGGGCCCAAAAGGCTTCCGGTACCATCAGCAAGATGACGCCGGCTCAGACCCGGCTTAGAAGCTGATCCGGCATCATCAGCAGTGGGTGTCCGCTGAATGTTGCAGCGGACATCCCACTGTAAAGGCAGGAACCGGAGCTAGCTCTGATTCCTGTCATTAACCAATTCAATGCAGCGATCCAATGCGATTGCTGCATCTTAGCGGTATGTAGCAAATCGGCAGCCTGCCATGCGATGGCAAGGCTGGCGACTGCTACTATGGCAACAGGAGGCCTAACTGGCTTCCTGTCTGCCATTACGGAAGCCGATTAGGCCCCGTCCTTATGCGGAGCCCGATCGGCTTGCTGTCCGTGAACAACTGACAGTTCTAATACATTGCACTACATAGGTAGTGCAATGTATTAGAACATCAAACAAACCGTTGGAGCTTCAAGTCCCCTAGTGGGATTCAAGAAAAGTGTAAAAATTTGTCAAAAATACAATAAGTTTCAACTAATAACATAAAACACAATCACCCTTATTCACTTATCAAGTCATTTATTATTTAAAAACAAAATAATAAAGCCATACATATTTGGTATCGCTGCGACCGCAACAACCTGAACCATAAAAATATTATGTTATTTATTCCGCACAGTGAACGCCATAAAAAAACCCTAAAAAATACTGACGACATTGCTGTTTTTTGGTCACTTTGTGTTAGAAAAATATAAAATAAAAAGTGATCAAAAAGTCGCATGTACCCAAAAATGGTACCTATAAAAACTATAACTCGTCTCGCAAAAAACAAGCCCTCATACTGCTCCGTCGACGAAAAAATTAAGTTATATCTCACAACTTGGCGACAGAAAAAAAATTCATTCTCTTTACAAAAGTAATTTTATTGTGCAAAAAGTTGTAAAACATAAAAAAGTGCCATAAATTAGGTATCACCGGAATCGGACTGACCCGCAGAATAAAGTTAACGTGTAATTTATGATGCGTGGTGAACGCTATATAAAATGAACTAAAAAATATGCCAGAATTGCTGTTTTTTGGTTAACTTGCCTCCCCAAAAAAAAAGGATAACAAGTGATCAAAAAGTCGCATGTACCCCAAAATGGTACCAATAAAAACTACATCCAGTCCCGCAAAAAACCCGCCTACATACCACTACGTCTATGAAAAAATAAAATTAGTTAAGGCTCCAATAAGTCAGGAAAGAAAAAATATGCAGTTGTGCCGGCCCGAGGGGAACATTTCTTCTGTTTCACGTGGCGCTTTATCAAGGCCTATAAAATTAGGGAACCAGGAAGGGGAGGTCCCAAACATATCTGCTGGAAGCGAGGGCGCCCGTATTATACCAGGACAACACTTCATAGCAAAATTCCCTAAACTGCAAAGGTGTGGAGTGTGGACCAAAAGGTGGATAAGAAAGGACGCCATATATCAGTGCGACACTGGCCTGTGCATAAAGGATTGCTTCACAGCGTAACAAATATGTATGGATTATTTTGTTTTTTTTACCCCGTTTTTATACCACCTGACTATGCCCCTTATATACTCTGCCCAGCTTACATATGCCCCCACATTAACGGAAACACCAGTAAGACTCCAAACAAAACTACTACCACGCAAAATCCGCCCTCCAAAAGCTAAATGGCGCTACCTCCCTTCTGAACACTACAGTGTGCCCATACAGCAGTTTACTTCCACATATATGGCATCGCCATATCCGGGAGAACCCTTTTAACAATTTTTGGGGTGTGTCTCTCCAGTGGCACAAGCTGGGCACGACATATTTGTCACTGAAATAGCATATCTAGGGAAAAATTTAAGTTTTTACTTTGCACCTTCCGCAGCACAATCATTCATGGAAAAGGCCTGTGGGTGAAAATGCTCACTACACCCCTACGTGAACACCTTGAGGGGTGTAGTTTCCAAAATGGGGTCACTTCTGGGGGGGATCCACTGTTTTGGTCCCACAGGGACTTTGCAAATGCGACATAGCGCCTAGAAACCAATCCAGCAAAATCTGTACTCCAAAAGCAAATGGCGCTCCTTCACTTCGGAGCCCTACTGTGTGCCCAAACAGCACTTTATGACCACATATGGGAAATTGCCATACACAGGACAGGATAAGTTGCTTTACAAGTTTTGGGGTGCTTTTTTTTTCATTTATTTGTTGAGAAAATGAAACATTTTACAGCTAAAACTACGTCTTATTGACGAAAAAGATTTTTTTTTTTATTTTCACTGCCCAATTCTAATAAAATCTATGAAACACCTGTGGGGTCAAAATGCTCACTACACCCCTAGATGAATTCTACAAGGGGTGTAGTTTTGTGATTGGAGTCAATTTTGGGGAGTTTCCACTATACTGGTACCTTAGGAGCTTTGCAAATGTGACATGGTGTCAAGAAACCAATCCAGCAAAATCTGTGCTTCAAAAGCCAAATGGCGCTCCTTCCCTTCTGATCCTTGCCGTGTGCCCAAACAGCAGTTTGACCACATATGGGGTATTTCCGTACTCCAGAGAAGTTGCTTTATAAAGTTGGCGTTCTTTTATTCCTTTATTTGTTGAGAAAATGAACAATTTTGAGCTAAAGCTACGTCTTATTGAAGAAAAGGATTTTTTTTTATCGTCACTGCCCAATTCTAATAAAATCTATGAAACCCCTGTGGGGTCAAAATGTTATCTACACCCCTAGATAGATTCTTCAAGGGGTGTAGTTTCCTAAATGGAGTCACTTTTTTGGTGTTTTCACTGTTTTGGTCCCTCGGGGGCTTTGCAAATGCGAAGTGGCCTCCGCAAACCATTCCTGCTCTTTCTGACCACATATGGGGTACTTTTTTACTCGGGAGAAAATGCTTTACAAATGTTGCGGTGATTTTTCTCCTTTAGTCCTTGTGGAAATTAGAAAAAAATTGCTAAACCTACATTTTCTTTGAAAGAATGTAGATTTTAATTTTCACGGCCTACTTCCAATAATTTCTGCAAAAAACCTGCGGGGTCAAAATGCTCACTATACCCCCTAGATAATTTGCTCAAGGGGCGTAGTTTCCAAAATAGGGTCACTTTTGGGGGATTTCCACTGTTTTGGCACCGCAAGAGCCTTTCATGGTGCCTAAAATATTTTCTAATAAAAAGGAGGCCCCAAAATCCCCTAGGTGCTCCTTTGCTTCTGATTCCTCTGCTTCAGTCCATAAGCACACTAGGGACACGTGGGATATTTCTAAAAACTGCAGAATCTGGGCAATCAATATTGAGTTGCGTTTCACTGGTAAAACTTTCTGTGTTACAAAAAAAATTGCTGCTAAATTTCTAATCTGTGTAACGTCCTAGAAAAATAAAAGGATGTTCAAAAAACAATACCAATCTAGAGTAGACATATGGGGCTGTTAATTAGCAGCAATTTTGTGTGGTATAACTGCCTGTCTTACAAGCAGATACATTTTAAAGAGGCTCTGTAACCAGATTATCAAATCCCTATCTCCTATTGCATGTGATCGGTGCTGCAATGTAGATAACAGTAACGTGTTTTTTTTTGTTTTTTTTAAAACGATCATTTTTGGCCAAGTTATGAGCAATTTTATATTTATGCAAATGAGCCTTTCTAATGGACAACTGGGAGTGTGTTTTCTCTTATTTCCAACTGGGCGTGTATTGTGTGTGTAACGTCTGGGCGTGTTTACTTGTTTTACTAGCTGGGCGTTGTGAATAGAAGTGTATGATGCTGACATATGATGCTGACAAACACTTCTATTCACAACGCCCAGCTAGTAAAACAAGTAAACACGCCCAGATGTTACAAACACAATACACGCCCAGTTGGAAATAAGAGAAAACACACTCCCAGTTGTCCATTAGAAAGGCTCATTTGCATAAATATAAAATTGCTCATAACTTGGCCAAAAATGATCGTTTAAAAAAAACCCAAAAAAAAAAGTTACGGTTATCTACATTGCAGCGCCGATCACATGCAATAGGAGATAGGGATTTGATAATCTGGTGACAGAGCCTCTTTAAATTGAGAAAAATGCTAATTTTTTCAATTTTTCGCTAATTGTTGGTGTTTTTCACAATGAAATACTCTAATGTAAGGAGCAAATTTTGTCCAATGTGGCACGAGAAAACAATCTCAGAATCATTGGGATAGGTAAGATTTGAAAAAATTGGCTGTGTCCTTAAGGCCAAAACAGGCTGTGTCCTTAAGGGGTTAATGACCAAGCAATTTTTTGTGTTTTTCCATCGACCCATTCAAAGAGCTGTAACTTTTTAGTTTTGCATTGACATAGCTGTTAAGTGTTTTTAATAGCACAATTTTGGGGTGCATATCATTTGATTAACTTTTTTTGGGGGGGGGGGGTTAATAGAAAAAAAAAACAGCAATTTTTTTGCTGCTCGCTTCTCTACCATTGTATTCAACTGTATCTGTGACTTAAAGATACAGATACAGTTTACACCAGGAAAAAGTAATTGATAAATCGACGTCACCTTACGAATTTTGGTTTTAATTGTGCTGAATTTTGAATATTTTTCAATTAATTGCCCAGCCCTACAAGCAATAGTGCTTTGGTGTATGAAGTATACCATAGCATAGGTTTTGTTTTGCGATTTATTTTTTTTATTTTTAATTCACATATATAATATTGCCATATAACGACCCATATAATGAGGTTAACATGTTATTTTAAACGCACGTTGAATGGTGTAAAAAAATATTCATTCTTTTTTTGGTTTCCCCACCTCCCCAACAAGAAAAAAATATGAGACCAACTATACGTACCGCAAAATGGTTCCATAAAAAAAAAAGCCTCAAACCTCTGTGCTTTCGGTTTATTACAAATCAGTTGCTAAAGAAATGTAAAAAAAATAAAGTAAAGGGAAATCCGGAAATGCTTACGGAGGAAAAAAAAAAAGGATGAGAAAAACAGATGGCACACGGACGCAACACAGAATGTATAAAAAAAAGTTACATTTTTTATGGGTGCGAATGGGACACGCTTGTGTGAATAAGGCCTTTGAGTGCAAAATCTTCCTCTGCCAGCAAAAACTGTTGTTTATTCTTTGAATGGAACAGAGGACTTCCATATCCCCTTGTTCGCTGAGGATACTGGTAGAACACAACTAGTTTTTTATACTAATATGTGTGACTTTTTTGAGAAGATTTTTTTTTATTCCATTGTTGCTGCACCTGGTGGTTCTAGCACATTTTGGCCAGTTTTTATATCATTCTATTTTTTTTAATTTATTTTTTTATTTTCATAATGTATGGACAAAAAATTGTAAAACATACATATTTGATATCACTGTATTCGTACTGACCCAGACATAGAATAAAGGTTACATGTTATTTATGCTGCCAGATGGATTATAAAATGGAATAAAAACAATGGTGAATTGCTACCCCAAAAAAGCTAATAAAAAGAAAAAGAAAACAAAAAAAACTTGCCTGTAAAAAAAAAACCAATGCCTCTTGGGATGCATCGATAAATAAATAGGACGAAGCATCTTTTTCCCAAAGACCCATAATAGGCCGGTCCTAATAGAGTTAGGCCTCATGCACACTTCCATCACCGTTTTCTCAGCCGTTTTTTTTTGTTTTTTTTTTTAATCAGTTTAAGTTTATTCAACAAACTTCACATCAGTACAGGTCATTCATTATACATTCTCATACATTGTGAAAACATATTTCCAAAGACCCAATCATTTTATTTCCAACAAAACATTCCCTTCCCCCCAACTCCCCCCTGTATCCCCCAGCCGGACCTCCCGTTACAATCTTCTTTATCCTATCATCTTCTCCTTCCCATTTCCACTCCCCATCTCACTCCAACTCCCCGCATGTACGCAACAATCAGTAGCTCTATTCCTGAATGTGTGACCTTGCCCTCCCTGCTCCCGTGCCCCCCGCGCCCTTAGTGTTCCCTTGAACCCCAGGACCATTTAGAGTGAAACCAGCACGCGTAGCGTCATAAGTTCCGAGGAAGCATACCCAGAGTGATCAATCCACCTAGCCCATTGTTTTTCAAATGTAGTCTTGGACCCCCTCTTGGAGTATATCCTATATTCCATCAGAACCTGAGAGTTAAGTGCCCCTATAATTTCTTGCTTCGAGGGTGGCTCCCCATCCAGCCAGTGTTTTGCTATTCCCTTCCTAACTTGGTATAATATTTTTGCAGTTGCCCAACCTGACCTCCTATCCCCTTCCAAATCCCCAACATACCCCAGCAGCATTACCACAGGATCCATTGGAATCTGTACCTCAAACACTCGGCCCAGTAACTCTGACATTTCTGTCCATAAGGCCCCCAATCTACCGCAGGACCAGAACATATGAAGGATGTCTGCCTTTTCTTCCGGACACCTAGGGCACCTGGCGTCTGCCCGTAGTCCCATTTGTTTCAGAACCCAGGGGGTCCTATACACCCTATGTATCAGAAATAACTGTGATCTCCGTTGTGCTACATTGATGGACAAAGTACATGATGACGCCAAGACCGCCTCCCAGTGGTCTGTAGGAATAGGACCCACATCTCTTTCCCATGTAGCTTTGACTGGTGCCATAGGATCTCCCTGATGTTGCGACAGCAACCTGCGATAAACCAATGAAATTAATCCCTTTGACGTTACTGCTTTTGCAATATGTTCCAACACTCCGGTGGCATGGATCTACACTGGCCGCTTGTGTCTGCACAGCATGCCAAATCTGCAGGTACTGATAGAACATGCGGGAATCCAACTGAAACCCCTCCCGTAACTGCTGAAAGGATTTGAGTATGCCTCCCTCGTACAACTGACTCAATCGTATTATGCCTCGCTGCTCCCACCCCTGCATCCCTTCCAATTTGCCCAGTTCCCCCAGATATGTATTCCTCCAGAGTGGGGTATATTTAGTACACTCTCCTATCTCCAACAAGTGCTTACACTGCCACCACACCTTATGTATGAGAAGCAGGGTGGGTCGAGTACTCGCCAGTCTTCTATAGCTGTGTGCTTCCAGTCCTGCCAACGGATCCCCCCCCCCCAGATATGATAGGATGCGCGCACTGGACCCCCAGGTTTCCTCCTGCTCCCACCCCCAGAAATGCTGACATTGGGCAGCTAAATAATACACCCAAGCATTAGGCAAAGCCAGGCCCCCCTCTTCCTTAGGCAATTGGAGTTTCTCCAGTTTAATCCTGGGTACCCCCTTCTTCCATACGAAGTCTCTGAAAAGGTTATGCAACCTCCTAAACCAATATTTGGGGATCCATACCGGGGAATTATGTAGGACGTACAGCACTTGAGGCATAAGGATCATTTTAATCAAATTCGTCCTACCCAGAGCAGATAGCGGTAGCTTATTCCAAGCCTCAACTTTGGCCTTTATCATTGTTAACGGTGGCATTACATTAAGGGACATATAATCCTGTGCTTTCGCCGTCACCCTGACCCCCAAATATTTAAACTCCGTGACCACCGGTATCTCCACCTCCTCCTCCCCAGTCTGGATAACCCCCTTATCCATGAACATAAGAGCCGATTTCGACCAATTAATGAGCTATCCCGAATATTTCCCAAAACGCTTAATCAGGGCCATAACTAACGGTAGTGTGCGCTCGGTATCCGCCATGAACAGCAGCATATAATCCGCGTATAATGCGATTAGTTCCTCCACCCCCCCCCCATATCTCAACCCCTGTATATGCTCATGTTGTCTAACTGCACACGCCAATGGTTCTACCGCCAACGCGAACAACAACGGAGACAAGGGACATCCCTGACGTGTTCCCCGCGCCAGCGCAAACCGATCAGAGAGGGCCCCATTCACCCTTATTTTTGCAGTCGGGGCTACGTATAGCAACCTTACCCATTTTATGAAATTAGGGCCAAATCCCATTTTTCCCAGAACTGACCACAAATATCTCCATTCCACGCAATCAAACGCTTTAGCCGCATCTAAGGAAAGAATGGCTCTCCCCCCATGATTATCCGGAAGAACTTGCAAATTCAAGAACAGCCGTCTCAGGTTCACCGCCGTCGATTTGGATGGCATAAAGCCGGCCTGGTCTCCATGTACCACCCCAGCCACTACCCTAGCCAGTCGAAGCACCAAGACCTTTGCTATGATTTTAATATCCGCCGTCAATAGAGAAACTGGTCTATAGGAGCCCGGGAGCTGGGGGTCTTTACCCTCTTTAGGCAGAACCACTATAGTTGCTTCATACATTGATTTCGGGAGCCGCCCCCTATCAAAACTATCCAGAAGAGTAGCCAGTAACTGAGGTGTGAGTTCCTCCCCATATTCTTTAAAAACCTCCACCGGAAGACCATCCGGCCCCGGAGCCTTTTCACTGGCGAGAATCCCTATGGCTGCCTGGAGCTCCTCCAGAGATATAGGTTCCTCCAATGTCCTTCTCTCCTCCCCTCCCAACCTGGGAAGGTCAATCTCCCCTATATACTCTTCCAACTGTTGGGGTGTGTGTTCTGCTCTAGAGGCACATAAATCGGAGTAAAACTGCTGAAAGACTTTCAATATCTGCCCTGTATCAGTCTCTGGCTTTCCCCCCTCCCCCCTAATAGTATGTATATAATTATTCTCCCTCTGAGCCTGCGCCATCCTTGCCAGTAACCGTCCTGTGGTCTCCCCCCTCCTCATAATATTGACGTTTTAAAAACATCCGTTTTGTTATCTGCCCTCTCCAACTGATGCTGTTTTAACAACCTCTGTGCCTCCACCCAATGCTTCAAAGTGTCTGGTGTGTTATCCGCAATATGTAACCTTTCTGTCTCCGTTACCCTTTTCAACAGCGCTTCCCCTAATTGTCTAGACCTGGTTTTTACTGCCGAAATGTGCTGGATGAACACCCCTCTCAGCCACGCCTTCATCGCATCCCACAGTATCTCTTGCGGTACAGTACCCGAGTTGAGCTGAAAATATTCCTTTATGAGGTCTAAAATTTGTTTATCTATCAGCTTCAGCCAGAAGACATTGAGTTTTTCTCTGCCGTTTTTGACGTATCCGTGTGTCCGTTTTTGTTTCAGTGTGCACTCCGTTTCCGTTCTGTGTTTCCGTTTTACACGGACGTTTGGCTTCCGTTTTGGCTTCCGTTTTTCCGTTTAAAAAACGGATGTGAACTTCATTTGAACCTGTCACATGTCCCAGGAAACACCCATAGAAAGTTTACAATACGTTTTTGGCGCTGTTTTCTGCAGCTTTCAGAGCATAGAGAACAGTTTGAGATGACTCTGCTTGGCTTACTTTGGTTTTTTGGGTGTTTTGGAGTGAAAATATGAGCCTATCTTCAGGAATGAATGTTTACTGTAGTCTGTGAGTCTGAACTTTTGCTCACCCAGCCGTTGCTATGGCAACGGATCCGTCAAAAACGGACGGCACACGGAAGCCTTCCGTGTGCCATCCGTTTTTTTCACTGACCCATTGACTTCTATGGGCCACACGGTCACTGAATCACTGATCAAAGTAGGACATGCTCTACTTTGCACGGAATGGAACAACGGATCCGTTTAAATAACTGAAGTGTGCATGGGGCCATTGAAATGAATGGGTTCAGGGTGCGATCGGTGACAAAAATGGATAGCACCCTGAAGGAAAAAACTGAAGTGTGCATGAGGCCTTAAGGAATTGTCTGTTCCGGATGATATTTATGTAACGTGGCCATTCTATTTGTGTTTTTATTCACTTAGTTGCTAGGGCCTGTTCACGTTCGCGTCTGGGTTCCGTTGATGGGTTCCGCTAGACCTTTCCGTCGGAGGAACCCATCAACAGGAAAGGCAAACGGATGCCATAGCTTCCATTTGCATTACCATTGATTTCAATGGTAATGCTTCCGTTGCAAATGGTTTCTGTTTGTTTCCGTTCCGTAAGGTTTCCGTTTTTTTTTTAGCGCAGTTGACTACACTTGCCACCAAAAATACGGAAATCATTTGCAATGGAAGCTTTACCATTGAAATTAATGGTAATGCAAACGGAAGCTATAGTTTCCGTTTGCCTTTCCGTTGATGAGTTCCTCCGACGGAAAGGTCTTGCTAGCGGAACCCTAACGCTGATGTGAACACACTCTAAGGCCTCATGCACACGACCGTGCTCGTAATTACGAGCACGGGCAGGCACGGCCGGCCACGGGCAGGCGGCCGCCTTTGCGAGCCGTGCTCCCATTATAAAGTATAGGAGCACGGCCCGTAAAATGAAAAAATAGAACATGTTCTATTTTTTTAACGGCTTGGGCACCTTCCCGTGAGAAAACTGGAAGGTACCTGTGACTAACAGAAGTCTGTGGGCCCGTTATTGCGGGTCGTAATTACGACCCGCAATAACGGGTGTTTTTACGGTCGTGTGCATGAGGCCTTAGTATGAGCTTTCATTGTAAATGTTAAAATTAAAGGCTATGGACACCTTTGTGCATGAAAACCTCAATATACACCGCATTCCAAATTATTATGCAAATGTTATTTTTCGCTGATTTTCCTAAATAGTCGATGCAAATGACAGTGAGTAATCTTCAAGCCATCAACCGTTGGAGTATAATGCGAATTTTGTTGAACAAATCTCTTAATGATAACAGATTTTTTTTTAGAAGTAAAAATCTCAAAATGCACGGTTTCAAATTATTATACACAACAGAGATCAAAACATTTTAAAGGTTGTAAAGAGAACTAAAATGGTAATTTGTTGAATTTGCAGCATCAGGGGGTCATATTTACAAAAATCAAAAGCTCTTTCAATCAAAAAAAACTTACCAGGCCAAGTTACATGTTAACATAGGACCCCTTTTTTTTTATATCACCTTCACAATTCTTGCATCCATTGAATTTGTGAGTATTTGGACAGTTTCTGCTTGAATATCTTTGCAGGATGTAAGAATAGCCTCCCAGAGCTTCTGTTTTGATGTGAACTGCCTCCCACCCTCAGATATTTTGCTTGAGGATGCTCCAAATGTTCTCAATAGGGTTGAGGTCAGGGGAACATGGGGGGTCACACCATGAGTTTCTCTCCTTTTATGCCCATAGAAGCCAATGACACAGGTATTCTTTGCAGCATGAGATGGTGCATTGTCATGCATGAAGATAATTTTGCTACGGAAGGCACGGTTCTTCTTTTTGTACCACGGAAGAAAGTGGTCAGTCATAAACTCTACGTACTTTGCAGAGGTCATTTTCACACAGTCAGGGACCCTAAAGGGGCCTACCAGCTCTCTACCCATGATTCCAGCCCAAAACATGACTCCGCCACCTCCTTGCTGACGTCGCAGCCTTGTTGGGACATGGTGGCCATTCACCAACCATCCACTACTCCATCCATCTGGACCATCCAGGGTTGCACGGCACTCTTCAGTAAACAACACGGTTTGAAAATTAGTCTTCATGTATTTCTGAGCCCACTACAACAGTTTCTGCTTGTGAGCATAGTTTAGGGCTGGCCGAATAATAGCTTTATGCCCACTTGCAAACCTCTGGAGGATCCTACACCTTGAGGTTCGCGGGACTCCAGAGGCACCAGCGGCTTCACATACCTGTTTGCTGTTTTGCAATGGTATTTTAGCAGCTGCTCTCCTAATACTATTAATTTGTCTGGCAGAAACCTTCCTCATTATGTCTTTTATCTGAACGAACCCGTCTGTGCTCTGAATCAGCCACAAATCTTTTCACAGTACGATGATCACGCCTAAGTTTTCTTGAAATATCCAATGTTTTCATACCTAGTGCAATACCTTGGACAATTTCATGCTTTTCGGCAGCAGAGAGATCCTTTTTCTTTCCCATATTGCTTGAAACCTGTGGCCTGCTTAATAATGTGGAACGTTCTTCTTAAGTAGTTTTCCTTTGATTGGGCACACCTGGCAAACTAATTATTACAGGTGTCTGAGATTGATTACAATGATCAAAAGAGCCCTAAGACACAATACCATCCATTAGTTTAATTGAAAAACTAATAATTAAATGTTTGACACTTAAATCCAATGTGCATAATAATTTGGAACACGGTGTATGCATTGAGCTTGCCATTTTATGGCTTCAGCAGCTGGCATAACCAGTTTGCAAACTTTTCTCCATTCAAACGTCTTCTCTAGGGGTGTTCCCCAGCACTGGTCACATGTTCTCTTCTCTAGCTGTGTAGATTTCTCATGCTTGAGAACTGCCTTCTCTCTGTTCTCCCCTCAACTCTCCCCCTCCCTTTTGCTCATTCTGAGGCTATTTTGCATAACCACGCCCACAGTCACATTTGCCACCCACCTTGAGCTTCTGCTCCCGATCTTCTCACTACACTATAGCTCTCTGCTAACACAGGGGACATGTTGCACTGTGCGCTCCCATCTATCTGTGGTTGGGAGAGATTGCTGGGTATGCTCTTTAGTCCTCAGTGAAGAGGAGAAAGTTGTTGCTGAATAACTGAAAGGGAGCTGTTCTCATCTGCACAACACACACCAATGAGTAGGACCTTGCACATGTGCAGATGTTACACTAAGGCCCCATGCACACGAACGTGCTTTTGCTGCCGCAATTCCCCCGAAAATCCACGGGAGAATTGCGGCCCCATTCATTCCTGTGGGGCCATGCACATGACCGTTGTTACCATGGTCGTGCATGGCCCAGGAGCCTGAACCGCAGAAAGAACGGGTATTTCTTATTACGGCCGTGTTCTGCAGTCAAGGCTCATAAAAAATAATGGACACGGCCCACGATTTGTGGGTGGCTCGCAGGTGACACTAAGGCCCCGGCCGACCCAAAAATCACGGCCGTTCACATGGCTACGTTTGTGTGCATGAGGCCTAAATGCTCATACATGAGCCTACAGAGGAGGAGCTGATGAGTTTGTCATCAGGGAGCTGACTGACCCATAAGAGCGAATACTGAATACAGCAGCTGGCCATGTACTGAAATGCACTGCAGGTACTGAAGACAAACGGAAGACAATTTTTGATTAAGACCAATTAGAAATGGGTTTCGTTTTGAAAAAAAATTACAATGCAATAAAAAAATAAAAAATAAACCAACAAAAAACGTGTAAAGGTGCACATAACCTTTAAGTACACTTATCTAGTTCAAAAAACCATATTTAATTGCAGGAATAAAATCTTCCCTAGTGTTGTAACCTTGTTTCATGTTCAGAGACTCAGATCTGTGTTTGTGTAGTATCCGAGGTATAAAATACAATAACAATCTATGCAGGTTCTTTTAACAGTCTCAGGAAGTCTGGTCGAAAGATATCTTTCTAAGGGGAAAACATTGCTTGGGTGCTTTACATGAGCCAAGTAGTTTCCTAAAAACACCCACGTGAACTCAGACCTGGTTAGGAGGGAATTCTCTTTGAAGGTCCAGATGGCCTCATTGTATAGATCTTTTTATTTGTGTGTTCTCCCAGTGGCGGATTAAGTGTGCCATGTCCCCTGGACTGTTGACACAACTTGGGCCCCCTCACATGCAATTCAACCCCCTGAACCCGCTGACACTGTACCCGACAGTGCCACTGACCCGACTGATACAGGTTTTAGCACTAGATAGAGCTGCTCTGTATTCAGGATATAAAGCAGCTGTATCTCAAAGTAAAAATAATTTTTAATAAAAAGTATTTAGAAAGTTGCACCAAACACACCGATACACTGTTTTATTAAAGACAAAAATAATAACCCAAAAAAAAACTGTAACACCTCTCTCTAACACCTTCCCATCGCAGCCACTTTTGGACTAAATGACAGCCCCATTTTTAAAATCGGACGTGTCACTTTATGTAGTCATAACTTTGGAATGCTTTCACCTAGCCAAGCGATTCTGAGATTGTTTTCCCGTGACAAATTGTACTTTGCCAGGGGTCAAATTTTGTCGATAAATTCATTGCGTATTTGTAGCTTTTCGCTCAAAATGTTTCATTTTCTCATCAAATAAAGGAGAAAAAGCACCCCAACATTTATAAAGCAACTTCTCCAGAGTACGGAAATACCCCATATGTGGTAATAAACTACTGTATGAATACACATCAGGGCTCAGAAGGGAAGGTGCGCCATTTGGCTTTTGGAGCGCAGTTTTTCCTGGTTTGTTTTTTCTGTACCATGTCGCTTTTGCAAAGCCCCCTAAGGTACCAGTACAGTGGAAACTACCCAAAAGTGACTCCATTTGGCAAACTTCACCCATTGAGGAATTTTATCTAGGGGTGTAGTGAGCATTTTGACCCCACAGGTGTCTCATAGATTTTATTAGAAATGGGCAGTGAAAATGAAAAATCCAATTTTTTTTCCAATAAGATATAGCTATAGTTCAAAATGTTTCATTTTCTCAACAAATAAAGGAGAGAAAGCACTCTAACATTTGTAATGCAACTTTTTCAGAGTAGGGAAGTACCCCATATGTGGTCATAAACTGCTGTTTGGGTTCTTGGCAGGACTCAGAAGGGAAGGAGCATCATCTGGCATTTGGAGTGCAGATTTTGCTGGATTGATTCCTGGGCACCATATTGCATTTACAGCGCCCCTGATGTACCAGTACAGTAAAAAGCCCTGAAATGTGACTCAATTTGGTAAACTTCACCCCTTGAGGAATTAATCTAGGGGTGTAGTGAGCATTTTGACCAGAGGTTTTTGCTGAATTTATTAGAATTGGGATGTGAAAATAAAAAAATAAACACTTTTTTTGCAATAAGATTTAGTTCTAGCCCAAAATTTTGCATTTTCACACGCATTATAGGAGAAAAGTACCTCAACGTTTGTAAAACATTTTCTCCGGACTAAGGCAATACCCCACATGTGGTCATAAACTGCTATTTGGACACACAGCAAGGCTCTAAAGGGAAGGAGCGCCATTTAGTATTTGGAGTCGAGATTTTACAAGATTCGTTTTGTGACACCATGTTGTGTTGGGCTGAGGTACCAGTATAGTGGAAACCCCAAAAAATTACCCCTTTTTGGAAACTAGATACTTCAAGGAATTCATCTAGAAGTATAGTGAGCATTTTGACCCCACTAGTGTTTTGCAAAAATTTGTACACGATTAGATGTTGCAGATTGAAAATTCCCATTTTCCACAGATATGCCATTTCAGTGCCCAATGTGTTGTGCCCAGCTTGTACCACCAGAGACCCACACCCCGTAAATTGTTAAGTGGGTTCTCCAGAATACAATTTGGGCACACTGTCCGGCTTAGTTGGACCACCATTTGGCTTTTGAAGCGCAGATTTTGCTTTGGTGTTTTACTTGTATTTCAGCTTATAATGTGGGGGCATATGTAAACTGGGCGGAGAGCATCAGGGTATATGTAAACTGGGCAGAGTACATCAGGGCATAATAGGATGATGTAATAATGGGGTGTATGAATAATCCATGGATTGGTGTGGTACTCTTTGAACCATTCTTTTATGCACAGGCCCGGTTTATTGAGTATTATTCAAAATATCTGCGCTCCAGTATTGCCTAATCTTTTACTTCTTCACTAGCCCCATAAGCAGCACAAGGCACTAAAGTTTCCTCATCTCTGCTGCATGTACAGGGTCCACCTTTGGGGTCGGGGTCTAGCACATGACGATGTGGGGTATTTAGTGAAAAACTACTGGACCTGAAAAATTAGTCTCGTCCCTCGTTTAGCATCGTTTTTCAGCATTGCGTTTTGAGCGTTATAGCGTGTTCTTTTTCCGTTGACGGAGCGGTGTGTGGGCTTGCTTTTTGTGGAACGAGCTGTAATTTTTATTGTTTCCATTTTGGGGTACATGTGCTTTTATTTTTTATGACTATTTATTCTATTTTTTGGGAGATGAGGAAATTAAAAAAACAGCCATTCTAGCACGGTTTTGTCATTTATTTTTGACAGTGTTCACCGTGCATATAAACAAGATGTTAACTTTATTCTGCGGGTCGGTAAGATTACAGAAACACCAAATTTATATAGTTTTTTTATGGTTTACTACTTTCCCACAATAAAAATACTCTCCTAAAAAAAAAAAAAATCATGTTTTAGTGTCGCCATTTTCTGACAGCCATAATTTTTTTTTATTTTTCAGTTGATATTGCTGTGTGAGGGCTTGTTTTATGCGTGAAGAACTGTAGTTTCTATTGGTATCATTCTGGGTTACTTGCAACATTTTGATCACTTTTGATTACATTTGTTTTTTGAGACAAGATGACCAAAAAATAAAATGTCATTTTTTTTTTATTTAATTTATCTTTACGGTGTTCACCGTGCAGTAAAAATGTGTAATTTTTATAGTTCAGGGCTTTCCGGCTGCGGCGATACCTATTATTATTATGTATAGTTTTTTTTTTATGTTTTAATTTTTTTTTCTAATTATAAAGTACTTGATCAGGGAAACAGGGCGATTTATTGTTATCAGTTAAAACCTTTTCGTTTTTTCACTTTTTTTTTTCTTTTTTTTTTACACTTACCTAGGGACTTGAAGATCTTATCTTCTGATCCCCTGTACAATACACTGCACTACTTATGTAGTGCATTGTATTGTAACTGTCATTTTTTCATCTGACAGCCTATTAAGTCCTGCCTTGGGCCTATTCCGTACATGGGCAACCATCGCCACCCGCTATCTCTCGCCATAGACAGCCGCATTGAATGGGTTAAACGGCGGCGATCGGCGGTAACTGCCATCTCCTCTGTTGCTGAGGGATGTCTGCTGTATATTACAGCCGACACCCGCTGAAGATGAAGCGCGCACAGCTACTGTGCCCACTTCATCTACAGGGCGTGACTGTACGACCTATTGTGGGAATGCACTGTAAATGCGGGCGTACAGTCACACCCAATAGTGGGAAGGCGTTAAAGTGTAACTAAACTTTTAAAAAACCTTTGACATGTCATAGTGATATGTCAGAACTTTTAATCGGTGGGGGTCTCAGCACTGATCGCTAAAGTGAAGCGGCAGAAGCGCACAATTGAATGTTGTGCTACTTCGTTCTGACCGACATTCCTCGGAGTGGTGTACGTCAGTACACTGCTGGCTCGACTTTCTAAGAAAAGCAGATCAGAAACGAAGCGGCACAGCGGTCACCTGAGCGCTTCTGCCACTTTTTTTTTTTAGCGATCCATGGGGGTCCCAGTGCTCGGACTCCCACCGATCAAAACTTCTGACATTTCACTATGACATGTCAGAAGTTTTTTAGATGTTTAGTTAAACTTTTTAAAGGGGTTTTCTCGTGAGGGAAATTTATGACCTATCCTGTCAGATAGATGTGCGTCCCACCACTGGGACCTGCTCCGATCTCTAGAATCGGGCCTCCTAAACCCCGTTCTACCTCTTACTGCTCTCGCTGCCTCCCGGTCACTTCCTGACTTCATAGACTTTCCGTAACTCTCATAGTAGTGAATGCCAGTTACGGAAGCAGAGTAGCATTCGAGTTACGCTGTTTTCGTAACTACCATTCAGTTCTATGGGACTTAAGGAAACCAGGTAGCTCAGCGTGCTACGCTGTTTTCATAACTCCTGACCATGAATTCAAGAAGTGGCCGGGAGGCAGCAAGGACAGAAAGTGGTAGAACGGGGTTTAGAGGGCCCGGTTCTAGATAGGTGTGGGTCCCAGAGTTGAGACCCGCATCTATCTGACATTTTTGACATATCCTACAGATACAGTGAAGGAAATAAGTATTTGATCCCTTGCTGATTTTGTAAGTTTGCCCACTGTCAAGACATGAACAGTCTAGAATTTTTAGGCTAGGTTAATTTTACCAGTGAGAGATAGATTATATAAAAAAAAAAACTGAAAATCACATAGTAAAAATTATATATATTTATTTGCATTGTGCACAGGGAAATAAGTATTTGATCCCCTACCAACCATTAAGAGTTCAGCCTCCTCCAGACAAGTTACACGCTCCAAATCAACTTGGTGCCTGCATTAAAGACAGCTGTCTTAAATGGTCACCTGTATAAAAGACTCCTGTCCTCAGACTCAATTAATCAGTCTGACTCTAACCTCTACAACATGGGCAAGACCAAAGAGCTTTCTAAGGATGTCAGGGACAAGATCATAGACCTGCACAAGGCTGGAATGGGCTACAAAACCATAAGTAAGACGCTGGGTGAGAAGGAGACAACTGTTGGTGCAATAGTAAGAAAATGGAAGACATACAAAATGACTGTCAATCGACATCGATCTGGGGCTCCATGCAAAATCTCACCTCGTGGGGTATCCTTGATCCTGAGGAAGGTGAGAGCTCAGCCGAAAACTACACGGGGGGAACTTGTTAATGATCTCAAGGCAGCTGGGACCACAGTCACCAAGAAAACCATTGGTAACACATTACGCCGTAATGGATTCAAATCCTGCAGTGCCCGCAAGGTCCCCCTGCTCAAGAAGGCACATGTACAGGCCCGTCTGAAGTTTGCAAATGAACATCTGGATGATTCTGAGAGTGATTGGGAGAAGGTGCTGTGGTCAGATGAGACTAAAATTGAGCTCTTTGGCATTAACTCAACTCGCCGTGTTTGGAGGAAGAGAAATGCTGCCTATGACCCAAAGAACACCGTCCCCACTGTCAAGCATGGAGGTGGAAACATTATGTTTTGGGGGTGTTTCTCTGCTAAGGGCACAGGACTACTTCACCGCATCAATGGGAGAATGGATGGAGCCATGTACCGTCAAATCCTGAGTGACAACCTCCTTCCCTCCACCAGGACATTAAAAATGGCTCGTGGCTGGGTCTTCCAGCACGACAATGACCCGAAACATACAGCCAAGACAACAAGAGTGGCTGAAAAAGAAGCACATTAAGGTCATGGAGTGGCCTAGCCAGTCTCCAGACCTTAATCCCATCGAAAACTTATGGGAGCTGAAGACCTGAGTTGCCAAGCGACAGCCTCGATAGTCTTAATGATTTACAGATGATCTGCAAAGAGGAGTGGGCCAAAATTCCATCTAACGTGTGCAAACCTCATCATCAACTTCAAAAAACGTCTGACTGCTGTGCTTGCCAACAAGGGTTTTGCCACCAAGTATTAAGTCTTGTTTGCCAAAGGGATCAAATACTTATTTCTCTGTGCACAATGCAAATAAATATATATAATTTTGACAATGTGATTTCCAGTTTTTTGTTTTTTTTTTATGTAATCTATCTCTCACTGGTAAAATTAACCTAGCCTAAAAATTCTAGACTGTTCATGTCTTTGACAGTGGGCAAACTTACAAATTCAGCAAGGGATCAAATACTTATTTCCTTCACTGTATGTTACCATCTCTTGCCCTGGGGCCCGCCAGCCTGTGCACCCTGTCCATCTCAATGACGATATCACAAGGTCTGTCCAGGAGCTTATTAAAGATATGCGTCACTGCATCATATAGGCCATACGGGGGCACAGATTCCGTTATGCCTCTCAGCTTCAAGTTGTTACGTCTCCCCCTGTTTTCGACATCAACCAAGTGTAAGAAAAGTCCCGCATTTGCGAAGGTTGAATGGCCAGGGTCTCTGAAAGGACCGAGATGTCCATGGAGGATATGGAGTTCTGGCGCTCCAATGCATCCACCCTTGCGGTCAAAGCACGCACCTCCTGTTAAACTGCGCCAATCGCCTTGTCAGGTTTCTCTTCCAGCCGGGAGATGCGTAGATCCAGATCGTATTTGGTGGGCTACACCCTCACCGTTTCCCAAAGTTCCGCCAGAGTCAGTTCCATTGAGAGCGGGGGACCCTGAGAAGGGGCTGACTGTTCCCCCGACCCCGCTGACTGAGTGAGCGGCCCCCTTAAAATTGCTGGTGTCCCCTGATTCGGCAGCATCCAGTCCTGTGGGGTAGACTGCCACGGGGCGGCAAGAAAAGATGGCGCCGAGACCGCCCTGTCTGGGTACTGACTGTGGCTGAATGGGGGGAAAGTCCTCCTACCAGGACCGGAGGAGCCGACCCTGGGGAGTCCTCCGAGCACTGACCTCTCTCCGGCGTCGCCATGTCAGATCCAGGAACCCGGGAGCAGCTGCCGGTGTTTGCCTGTCCAGAGGAGTAGGGAGGCGGGGAGTATCCACGTGGCGGCGGCGTCTGGGTGCGGCCTGCAGGAGGAATGGAGGAGCGCCGCGGTGAAGTTCCGTCCAGCGTGGACCGAAGATAACGGCCGATGGACGATGTTCCAGGAGTGACCGGGAAGTTCTTCCGACTTCTCCCCTTCGTCATCATATGCCTAGGTCAGGTAGGTAAGCCCTTTCGGCCGGTTTTCTGTATGGTGAGTCCGGAGCTCCTGTAAAGTGTGTCCTCACAACGACATGGCTAAGCCACGCCCCCGTGGTGTTATTCTGAAGCTTCCTGTAAAAAAAAACAAAAAACATTTTAAATAAAGGAAACTGGATGTTTAAACAGGATAAAAAAAAACATGTGAATCTAGTCTAATAGGGGGTTCATCAATTCCAGAATGTGACATATTTTAAAGAAGAATGTCATGAGATCTGAAATCTAACATTCAATTCAATAGGTTGGATCACTAACCCCCCAAAATATTTTGTCCCTCACTAGAAGAAAGATGTAAACTTAAAGTATATTACTTCTATACTATCTCCAATCTATATACGCCAATTATTTCTTATTTTGTATTTCTTATACACAGTGTTCCAAATTATTATGCACATTGGATTTAAGTGTCATAAATATTTAATTATTTGTTTTTCAATTAAACTCATGGATAGTGTGTCTTAGGGCTCTTTGGATCATTGTAATCAATCTCAGGCTCCTGTGATAATTAGTTTGCCAGGTGTGCCCAATCAAAGGAAAACTACTTAAGGACGACGTTCCACATTATTAAGCAGGCCACAGGTTTCAAGCAATATGGGAAAGAAAAAGGATCTCTCTGCTGCCGAAAAGCGTGAAATAGTGCAATACCTTGGACAAGGTATGAAAACATTGGATATTTCAAGAAAACGTAAGCGTGATCATCGTACTGTGAAAAGATTTGTGCTGATTCAGAGCACAGACGGGTTTGTTCAGATAAAGGCATAATGAGGAAGGTTTCTGCCAGACAAATTAATAGGATTAGGAGAGCAACTGCTAAAATGCCATTGCAAAGCAGCAAACAGGTATTTGAAGCCGCTGGTGCCTCTGGAGTCCCGCAAACCTCAAGGTGTAGGATCCTCCAGAGGTTTGCAAGTGTGCATAAAGTTATTATTCGGCCACCCCTAAACAATGCTCACAAGCAGAAACAGTTGCAGTGGGCTCAGAAATACATGAAGACTAATTTTCAAACCGTGTTGTTTACTGATGAGTGCCGTGCAACCCTGGATGGTCCAAATGGATGGAGTAGTGGATGGTTGGTGAATGGCCACCATGTCCCAACAAGGCTGCGACGTCAGCAAGGAGGTGGCGGAGTCATGTTTTGGGCTGGAATCATGGGGAGAGAGCTGGCAGGCCCCTTTAGGGTCCCTGACGGTATGAAAATGACCTCTGCAAAGTACGTAGAGTTTGACTGACCACTTTCTTCCGTGGTACAGAGAGAACCGTGCCTTCCGTAGCAAAATTAACTTAATGCATGACAATGCACCATCTCATGCTGCAAAGAATACCTCTGTGTCATTGGCTGCTATGGGCATAAAAGGAGAGAAACTCATGGTGTGGCCCCCATGTTCCCCTTACCTCAACCCTATTGAGAACTTTTGGAGCATCCTCAAGCAAAATATCTATGAGGGTGGTAGGCCGTTCACATCAAAACAGAAACTCTGGGAGGCTATTCTGATATCCTGCAAAGATATTTAAGCAGAAACTGTCCAAATACTCACAAATTCAATGGATGCAAGAATTGTGAAGGTGATATCAAAGAAGGGGTCCCTGCTAAGTTGTTTTTTTTTTATTGAAAGAGCTTTTGATTTCTGTAAATATGACCCCCTGATGCTGCAAATTCAACAAATTACCATTTTAGTTCTCTTTACAACCTTTAACCCCTTAATGACCAGCCTATTTTGGACCTTAATGACCAGGCCATTTTTTAAGTTTTTCCATAGTCTCATTCCAAGAGCTATAACGTTTTTATTTTTGCGTCGACATAGCTGTATAAGGTCTTGTTTTTTGCGGGACAAGTTGTACTTTTGAATAGCACCATTTTGGGGGACATATTATTTATTGATTTAACTTTTATTAACTTTTATTTGGGGGGAAATAGAAAAAAACCTGAAATTTCGCCACTCTTTTTCGCGTCTTAAATCTACACCGTTTACCGTGTGATATAAATAACACAATAACTTTATTCAGCGGGTTGTTAGGATTGCAACGATACCAAATTTGTATAGTTTTTGTATGTTTTACTACTTTTACACAGTAAAAACGCTTTTTTTTTTCAAAATTATTTGTTTGTGTCTCCATATTTGAAGAGCCGTAATGTTTTTATTTTTTCACCGATGCGGTTGTATGAGGGCTTTTTTTTTGCGGGAAGACTTGTAGTTTTTATTGGTACCATTTTGGAGTAGATTCGACTTTTTGATCACTTTTTATGATATTTTTTAAAGTCAGTATTCACATAAAACAGCAATTTTTCCATAGTTTTTTATTACATTTTTTACAGCGTTCACCGTGCGGGTTAAATGTAATAGATTTATAGTCGGGATCGTTACGGACGCGGCGATACCAAATATGTGTCACTTTTTAACTTTATTTAGTTTTTTTAATAGTAAAGCAGTTTGTAAGGGGAAAAGCTGGGTTTTTCATTTTTTTTAAACTTTTTTAAATTAACTTTTATTAACCCCTTAAGGACGCAGCCTAGTTTGGGCCTTAAGGCTCAGAGCCCATTTTTCAAATCTGACATATTTCACTTTATGTGGTAATAACGTCGGAATGCTTAAACCTATCCAAGCGATTCTGAGATTGTTTTCTCGTGACACATTGGGCTTCATGCTCGTGGTAAAATTTGGTCCATATATTCAGTCTTTATTTGTGAAAAATTGCAAAATTTAGAGAAAATTTACAAAAAATAGCATTTTTCAGAATTTAAATGCATCTGCTTGAAAAACAGACGGTTATACCACCCAAAATAGTTACTACTTCACATTTCCCATATGTCTACTTTAGATTGGCATCGTTTTTTGAACATTCTTTTATTTTTCTTGGACGTTACAAGGCTTAGAACATAAACAGCAATTTCTCATATTCTTAAGAAAATTTCAAAAGCCTTTTTTTGAAGGTACCAGTTCAGTTCTGAAGTGGATTTGAGGGGCCTATGTATTAGAAACCCCCATAAAACACCCCATTTTAAAAACTAGACCCCTCAAAGTATTCAAAACAGCATATAGAAAGTTTTTTAACCCTTCAGGCATTTCACAGGAATTAAAGCAAAGTGGAAATGAAATTTGCAAATTTCATTTTTTCTGCTGAATTTCAATTTTATAAAAAAAAATTCTGTAACAGAGAAGGTTTTACCAGAGAAATACTACTAAATATGTATTGTCCAGATTCTGCAGTTTTTAGAAATGTCCCACATGTGCCTCTAGTGCGCTCGTGGACTAAAACACAAGCCCTAGAAGCAAAGAAGCACCTAGTGCATTTTGAGGCCTCTTTTTTATTCGAATATATTTTAGGCAGCATGCCAGGTTTGAAGAGGTGTTGAGGTATCAAAACAAAGGAAATCCACCAGAAGTGACCCCATTTTGGAAATTACACCCCTCAAGGAATTCATTTATGGTTTTTGTTATCATTTTGACCGCACAGTTTTTTCACAGCACCTATTTGAATTGGGCTGTGAAATGAAAAAAATGATATGTTTTCCAATAAGATGTCATTTTTGATCAAAATTTCTTATTTTCACAAGGAACAACATACCCCATTTTGTTGCCCAATTTGTCCTTAGTGCGGTAATACCCCATTTGTGGTGATAAACTGCCGTTTGGGCCCATGGGAGGGCTCAGAAGGAAAGGAGCGCTATGTGTTTGTTGGAGTCCAGATTTTGCTGGATTGGTTTTCGGGTGCCATGTCGCATTTGCAGAGCCCCAGAGGTATCAAAGCAATGGAAACCTGACAGAAGTGACCCCATTTTGGAAACTACACCCCTCAAGGAATTCATTTTTGGTTTTTGTTATCATTTTGACCGCACAGTTTTTTCACAGCACCTATTTGAATTGGGCTGTGAAATGAAAAAAATGATATGTTTTCCAATAAGATGTCATTTTTGATCAAAATTTCTTATTTTCACAAGGAAAAACATACCCCATTTTGTTGCCCAAATTGTCCTTAGTGCGGCAATACCCCATTTGTGGTGATAAACTGCCGTTTGGGCCCATGGGAGGGCTCAGAAGGAAAGGACCACCATTTGGCCTACTGGAGCTTTTCTGGTGCTAAGTCATGTATGCAGAAGCCCCTGAGGTACCAGTAGAGTTGAAACCCCCGAGAAGTGACCCCATTTTAAAAACTACACCCCTTAAGACATTCATCTAGAGGTGTAGTGAGCATTTTGACCCCACAGGTACTGTGTAAAAGATAATGCGCAGCAGATGGTGCAGAGTGAGATTTGCAATTTTATATATATATATGGCATGTCAGTGTCCGATATATTGTGCCCAGCATGCGCCACTGGAGATATACACCCTTTAAATTGTAATGTGGATTCTCCTGGGTACGGCAATACCCTACATGTGGCTGTTATCAGCTGCCTGGGCATACGGCAGGGCTCAGAAGGGAAAGATGAGGGGGGTAAGCTGTGCGGAGTGCATCAGGGTAAATTAAAAATCAAGGGATGTATGATACATTTTAAAACAATCTTTTATACAGAGCCCTGGTTTTTCGGGACACGTGTCACATTGGTATATTGTGTTCTTCCTTATCCCCCTCTTATAGCAGACCCTGCACCTCTTTTGACTCTTTCCCTTTCCACCGGTTTGGGGAACTTCTCCTGGAAAGTGTTGCCCTGGTACGATGCGTGTGGCCTCGCTTCCAGGAGTACTGGGTGCCCCCCCCTTCCTGGTCCCTAAAGATTAGATCTTGAAATTCCAGGAAAGTTCCCCTCTGGCCTGCACATCGACGTAGCACGTACGCATTGTACAAAGCCATCTGTATGATGTGCCCGGCCAGCTTCTTATACCACACCGCATGGCACTGTAGGGCTTCAGGACTTGATTTGACAAGTCCATCCCTCCCATGTACCTATTGTAGTCCAGGATGCAGTCTGGTTTGGGGGTGGCCTTTCCTTCATATATCCTAAATCTGTAGGTATACCCTGATGCACTCTCGCACAGCTTATACATCTTCACGCCATACCTTGCCCTCTTACCCGGCAGGTACTGGGGGAATTGAACCCTCCCTTTAAAATGTACCAGGGACTCATCAATAGAAATACACTTCTCGGGGGTGTATGTTTGGGAAAACCGGGCACTGAAACGGTCTAATAGGGGTCTCCGTTTATACAAACGGTCAAAACTGGGGTCATCTCGGGGTGGGCACGGCTCATTATCAGTATAATGTAAGAAGCGAAGTATTGCCTCATTTATTTATTTTTTTAGGTTCCAGTTCAGTTCTGAAGTTGCTTTGAGGGGCCCATATATTAGAAACCCCTATGAAATACCCCATTTTAGAAACTAGACCCCTCAAAGTATTCACAACAGCATTTAGAAAGTTTATGAACCCTTTAGGTGTTTCACAGAAATTTAGAGCAAAGTAGAGGTGAAATTTACTTTTTTTTTTTTGTCAGAAAATCCTCTTTATACCATTTTTTTTATAACACAAAAGGTTTTATCAGAGAAACGCAACTTAATACGTATTGCCCAGATTCTGAAGTTTAGAGAAATATCCCACATGTGGCCCTCGGGCGGTAATGGCCTGAAGCACCGGCCTCTGAAGCAAAGGAGCACCTAGTGGATTATGAGGCCTCTTTTTTATTCGGCACCATGTCCGGTTTGAAGAGGTCTTGTGGTGCCAAAACATTGGAAACCCCCCAAAAGTGACCCCAATTTGGAAACTAGATCCCTTGAGGAATTCATTGTAGTTTTCTTGGGGTTCATGCGGCTTTTTGATCAGTTTTTATTCTATTTTTAGGTGGCGTGGTGACTAAAAAACAGCAATTCTACTATTGTTTTTTTATTCTATTTTTTTTACAGCGTTCACCGTGCGCTATAAATGACATATTCACTTTATTCTGCGGGGCGATACGATTACGGCGATACCAGATGTTTATAGTTTTTTTTATGTCTTATGGCGTTTGCACAATAAAATACTTTTTGTAAAAAATCATTCACTTTTTGTGCCTTATTCTAAGAGCCAGAACGTTTTTATTTTTCAATCAATAAAGCCGTGCGAGGACTTATTTTTTGCGTAACGAAATGTAGTTTCAATCAGTACCATTTTTAGGTACATGCGACTTTTTGATCTCTTTTTATTCAATTTTTTGGGAGGTGAAGTGACCAAACAATTGTTATTGTGGTACGGTTTATTATTATTATTTTTTACGGCGTTCACCGTGCGGGATAAATAACAAAATAATTTTGTAGTTCAGGCCGTTACGGACGCGGCAATACCAATTATGTATAGTTTATTTGTTTGTTTATATATTTTTATTAATAATAAATGACTGATAAGGGAAAAGGGGGGATTTTTACTTTTAATACTTTTAAAACTTTTATTTTCTTATTTTTACACAACTTTTTTTAACTTTTTTTTAACTTTATTACTTTGTCCCACTAGGGGACTTGAGGGCAGGAGGCCCTGATCGCTATTCTAATACACTGCACTACTAGGACCCACTAGGCTTCCGTCTATGGCATAGCCGGACGCCATTGTTTGGTGTCCGGTTGCCATAGTCACCATCGCCGGCCGCTATCGTGTAGCAGGCCGGCGATGGCGGATTAACCCCTAAGAAGCCGCGATCGCTATTGAACGCGGCTTCTGAGGGGTTAATCGGCGGGGGAGCTCCGCGATCGGTCCCGGCACATTGAGCAGTGATAGTCTGCTGTCGGAAACAGCAGCTATCACAGCTCATGAACGCGCCCCGCGCGAACGGCGCCGTGTTTACTCCATGACATACTATTATGTCATGGAGCGCGAACGATGCACTTACCATGACATAATAGTATGTCCTGGAGCGTTAAGGGGTTAAACTTTTTTTTCACTTTTTTACTAGTCCCATTAGGGGACTATAATATGCGATTCTGCGATCGCATTTATAATACACTACAATACAAAAGTATTGCAGTGTATTATAAATGCGATCCGTTTAATACGGACAGGCATCTGCTAGGTCATGCCTGCGGCATGATCTAGCAGGCATTCACTCCAGGCAGACCTGGGGGCCTTTATTAGACCCCCGGCTGCCATTGGAGACGCAGACACTCGGCGATCGTATCGCCGGGTGTCGGTGGGAGAGAGAGGGAGCTCCCTCCCTCTCTCCAAAACCACTCAGATGCGGTGCTCGCTATTGCGCACCGCATCTGAGGGGTTAAACGGGTGAGATCGATAATAATATCGATCTCACCCGGCAGAGCAGGGACGCTCCCAGCCCTCAGCTGCCTCTAGCAGCTGAGAGCAGGGAGATTTGACAGCTCCCTGCTCTGTAAACTTATTCTGATGCCGCGACGTAAAAAGTCTATGGCATCGGAATAAGGCCCGTTAGTGACCGACGTAGAAACACGATGGGCCGGTCACTAACGGGTTAAAATGTTTTGATCTCTGTTTCGCATAATAATGTGAAACAGTGCATTTTGAGTTTTTTACTTCTAAGAAAAACCCCTGTTATTAGGAGATTTGTTCAATAAAATTTGCATTATACTCCCAACGGTTGATGGCTTGAAGATTATACTGACTGTCATATGTATCGACTATTTAGGAAAATCAGCGAAAAATAACATGTGCATAATAATTTTGAAATTACGGACACATTCACTTCTATTGTTCATGGACACCTTTCCGTTTATTTATGGAAAGGTTTCCGGGCTGTACACGTGTACCGCACAAGATGGGACATGTCCTATCGTTTGCTTTTTACTGTCCGTGCTCCCATACTTTGTATGGGAGCACAGGCCGAAAATGCGGGTGGCTGTCCGTGGCCGAGCGTGCCCGCAATCGTGTCCCGTGATTATGGGCATGACCGTGTGCATGAGGCCTAAGTCTTTATCTACTAGATTATTATGACCCCTTTTGTACTATCTGGACATTTTGCTCTTAAGGTAGCTTGGATAGTTTTCATTCTGCTGATGTACAAATAAAACCTGAATTGGAGAATAAAAAATAATAATTTACCCCCCATTCCCCTATACCTGGCACATTATGAAAATGTTACCCAGCACTTAACACTCATGACCTCTCTGCAGCATGATAGTGGTCACTTACCATGATCATGCCTGTCCCGGTATGTGTTAGTATGTTCATTTGTCACTAAAGCCGGATATATAAAGAGGCACTCCACTTGGAAACTACGTGAAATAGTGTCGGCATGCTGGGGGGGGGGGAGCAGAAACATGAGAGGAGACCAGTCAAAAATGGAAATGGCGGCAGAATTTTCCTGATACGAGGGATGTTAAAAAAAAAAAAAAAATACAAAAAAAAATGTAGGGATGGTGAGTGTGTGGGGGACATCTCATGGGACTTGCAGGAGGCACACATGCTTCTTTAAAGCAACTTTCAGTTTTAAGAAACTAAAAAAAATATTTAAAAAGAAAATGGAAAACCAAATGTCAACAGGTCATTTCAAAGCTGGAAAGCCCTATATTTCAAGTGTCAAAATGAAGCCAAAATGTTGACATTAGTATAGACCTTTCTAGCCAAGGACATAAGACTTGCATACATGGGCCTTTCCTGCCCAGATGTGAGTGATGTCCATGGCATGGAAAGAGTTAATATGCAGATGAGACATGGATTCCTTGCTACATCTACATTTCCCTTCCTCTCTCCCCTCACCTCTGTGTACCACCCTACTCGTTCTCTATGTTCGAACTACAATCTCTTATCATCCTCCATAATCTGAACCCACTCCCATCTCCTGATCCCTTCATATAACAATATCTCTCACTCCTTGCACCCTGATTCACTTCTTTTCTGTGTCTGCACAGAGACTGGCTCACGCAGTTTTGTGTCTTCCCTAATCTTGTACAAAAGATGGCCGGACCATTGTACAAATCAAGCACGCTTTACCTCTTGTATTACTCCTATTTCCTCATAGATTATAAACTCTTGTGAGCAGGGCCCTTACACATCTTTTAATATGTTAATTAATTTGTCACTATGTAATGTCTGATATTGTCGCTACCTGTACCCCCTGAATTGTAAAGTGCTGTGGAATATGTTGGCATTAGTTAAAAAAATAATAGTGTCATGATTAGTGAAGTGGGTGCGTCCAAGTGTATGTCTTTCTCATAATGATACACTGATGTGAACACGTTCCCCGCAACAGCTTATATAGAATACAGGCGTATTAATCAACTGCATAGGGGAGTGGATGGCGTGCTAGATGCCGGTCACTTCCTGGTTCGGTGGACACTCTCACGTCCGAATAAAACTTATTTTTTACACTGATCCAAGCAGTAAAATTTTCAACACTGGTATCTTCCTAATCCTATATACGACCTCCAGAAGAAGCAGGGGAAACACGTGTCGGGGTGAGTTACCCCTTTATATGTTCCACTTCTCCTTAATCTACGTATTTGGCTTATTGTATACACTTTTGCACTTCATTTCTGTCCTTGTATAAAGTATACTTATGTGGCTTACATTGATTGTAACATTTGCGCTTTCCATTTTCTATATGTGCTGTATCTGATTGATCATAGCCCTTGGGGGTTAATCTTTCATCGTGGGTATGTTTACATTTTCATGTATTTGTATCTATTTATATGCAACAATAACTTTGTCATTGAATTTATAATTATTTTGTAAGTGTTGCTGTCATTTCGTAGGCAGTACCAAATACATCATGCCACGTGCATCTTTTTGATTTTGTGTAATTTTTGCCGTCGTTAATTAGTAGTTACTTGATGTATTTAATTTTAGACCTAAAAATTTATTTTTCATCCCCTAAAATGCGGTAGCCAATACATGTTACATGTTGGAACAATTTTGGTTTAACAAATTTTCTGCTCGTTTTTGTTTTTTTATTCTAATAGTATCTTATGTTCTCATCCTTCATATACAAAGTGTAGCATATTCTTAATCCAATTCTTCCTTGTTTTTTTTAAAGCAAAATAAGTTTTTTTTTTTTTCTCCTTCTAGACATTTGAAAAAGTTCTAATTGCCAACAGAGGAGAGATTGCATGCAGGGTAAGTGTCTCCACTCTACAGTTATAATCTAAGTATAAGAACAGCAATAGGCTTTAAAGGGGATATCCAGAGAAAATATACTCTTGCTTAGTTATCCTAGAATTAGATTTAAACATGATTACGAATAAACTTTTTTTTAAATATTGCTCAAAAACAGGTTACTAAACTCCAGTCATGTGATCCCGGAAGCACTGTTTATAACTACATGATGACGCGCCGACACAGCCACACAAGACATATGGCTGCTTCCTACTCCCCCTTGGTGTTGGTGTGTCATCGAACATGTGAAGTAAAGGGGCTGGTGCGGCTACTGATGGTTTACTAAGCCAGCCTCCTTCTAAGTCCTGGCTCTGTGGGCGATGATTAGACTGCCGAGAGGGCAGTAACGCATGATTGTACATGTAATTTAGCAGCGACCCGGCCTTCAACCCCAAAGTCTGGCAGCGTTTGGGCCGTGATATCAGGGGAAGGTTATAGACACGAAAACCTAAGTGAGGCATGTTGTATGTTTTTATTTTTTTTTATTTTTTTGGCCCTTCGGCTAACCCCTTTAAATTAACAAAAGATCATGTGCTTTTCTGTCAACTTGCTAAAAATTAAGTTGTGTTATTTTTATTTTAGTTTAGTTTTGTTTATAGGATTTTAGGAGAGAGATTGACATTAGGCTGCCACTACAGCCTTTATAGGGATTGTCACCCAGCTTGCCTAGAGTGCGAAACGGTAAACCAGCCAGTTATAGAAATTGTAATGGGGACCATACTAGTTTTCAGCCGTTTTTCCGAGGAACAGATATTAAGAAATGGCTGAATGGAACTTTTAAATACATGATAGTAGAGTGTAGAATTTTGGGAGATCTATATGGACATCTATGAAACCAATGTTATTTTATTGTACCAATACATCTAAAATAAAAAAGATGAAGCAATTTCCAAGTTTTCATTGAAAAGATCCTACTGAATGTCTAGCAAGAAGTAGGGGATAGATGAAAGCGAGCTTGACTGTAACATCAGACTACATTTTTTTTTTTGTATTCTTTATTCATGTAGACACAAAACAGGGTTTGCAAAATTGTGTAAAGTTTATAAGATTGAGCAGGCAACTTCAACCTATCACTCATATGCAGATTTAGCACTCTAAAATGTATTTCATTTTTATAAACGCTTAGAATCTCCGATCCTTAAAAGTGAAAAAAAACCTTAAAAACATCTAAAATGCCAAATTGAAATCAATGGTGTTGTATTACACGCTTTGTGTCAGATTTTTAAGTAGAGGCTAATGTCAGATTGTCAGTCCAGTACGACAGCACAGCTATGTTTTGTTCATACTTCAAAGCTTTTAGAATGATACTTATTTATTTTGCGCTATTCTTGACCATGGCAACATCCTAGGGGTGAGAGCGTGCACAAATTTGATACAGTAGGAATTCATGCTACATTTTGGGGTTTACTAAATGATTAGTTATGTCTTAGACGAAGTGAACGCAGTATCGATTGCAATATCGTGTTTACAGTTTGGAGTCTGTGGTGGAAATCTGACTGTATGCTGAATAAAATTATTCTTTGTACCACCAGGTAATCAAGACCTGCAGGAAAATGGGTATAAAAACCGTGGCAGTTCACAGTGATGTTGATTCGGCAGCAGTGAGTTTCCTTGTGTCTTTTACATTTAACCTTTACAAGCATAAGTTTTTCATAAACCACAATAAGTAAGCTATAAATTAAAGTGACTGTCTTGTCGTGATCTTAAAAGGATATATGTCCGTATCTATAGGTCTATAGCTCGGCTTCATTAGGGCAGATCTGTGACTACAGCTTAGCTTCCGTGCCTATAGGGAGCTTGAGGTAGTCTGAAATCCACCTCCTGCCTCCTCATTGTTCCGGCTCCCTCCTCTCCGCAGCTCGATCTCATCAGATTGTCTGGTGTGTATAAACACAAGTCTATCACAGAATCACTAGGAAGTCCGTGCATAAAGAGCTGATTTCCAGTACAACACGGGAACAATGATTATAAAGTACAAATTACTAAACTGCCAGCAAGAAACAGGCCAACATATACTAAGACTGGTGTATTACGCCATTCTAAGTAAGTGAGGTAGTTGGAGGGATTTGTGCCAAATTTATTTATTATGATGCACACCTCTTAATAAATTGTGACTCATTTTCAACTCGAGTAGAAAATCTTATCTAGGAAAAAATGTCACAAAAGAGATCCATAATCAAATGAAAAAATCAAATCTAGATTTGCGCCAAAATTTGTGCCTTTTTTTACTTAGTTAACCCCTTGCCGACAATTGTCGTATAGATAAGTCATATCCATACGACAAATGCATGGCACCGGCTCAGAAGCGGAGTTGGTGCCATCATCGCCAGATGTCAGCAGTGTATTACAGCTGAAATCCCGCTGAAATAGCAGGGACCGAATTGAGCTTAGATCCCCGCAAATAACCCCTTATATGCAGTTGTTAAAAGCGATCGCTGCATTTAAGTACTTTGTAGCTCATCAACACCCCAGCAATAAAATTGCCGACGTTCCGGTGGCTGAAATGGCAACTGGAGGCCTAATACTGGCCTCCCAGTCTGCCTAGCACGGCAGCCTTCCAGGCCCCGCCCGGAATATCAGTACATATATACAACACCAGAACAAATACAGCTTTATTTAGTGCAACCCCTGCCGTATGGGTTTGTACGGCGTAAAACTACAGCTCCCTGCATGGCCCGAACAATGGTAAGGATATGCTGGGAGATGCTGTTTCACAAAAAAATAAATCATACCACCCATCATCTCGCTGCACATCATACAGTGACTTCAGTGCTGATTAGAGGCAGAATAAACATTTATATTAAGTGACTCACCGGTGCCGTCTCAGATTCAAGTTCTTTTCTTCTTCCCTTGGTCCAGACATCTATGATTGATTTCTACCGGCCATGACCCATTTCTACAGTTTTCCGCTCCGATGTCTTCAGCTTTTCACTTTTAAAACATTTCTGCACCTATAAACAAAGTTAAAATTCTCAACACCTCTAAATATAATAACGCACTATACACTGCAACTCTAACAGCGCCATACTGCGCTGTCCCTGATTATAATACCATACACTGTCACACACACACACACACACACACACACACACACACACACACACACACACACACACACACACACACAAACCGTGCCCCCTGTAGATAGTGACCTACATAGAAGCCCCTGTAGATAGTGCCCACATATGGACTCCAGAGCTGCAAGGCAATAGTGCTAAACACTGAGCCACCGTGTTGCCCTACATATAGCTTCCCCTATCGATAGTGCTCCACGTATAGCCCACCTCTGTATATAGTGTCTCACATATAGCTCCCCCTGTATATAGTGTCCCACATATAGCTCACCTCTGTAGACTGTGCACTACATATAGCCACCCTGTTGCTAGTGCCCCACAGGAAACCCACCCCTGTATATAGTGTCCCATATATAGCCCACCCCTATAGAAAGTACCCTTAAAAAAATAGCTCCCCTATAGATAGTTCTCTACATATAGCCCACCCCTGTATAGTCTCACATATAGCTCCCCCTATATATAGTGCCCCACATATAGACCCCCGTGTAGATAGTGCCCCATATCCCCACATATAGACCCCCCTGCATATAGTGGCCCACATATAGACGACCCCCCGGTAGATTGAACCCCCGCTATAGATAATGCCACTCACAGTTTTATGAGAAAAAAAACAAAAAACTTTACATACTCTCATGATCCCGTTCCTGTTCACTGGCGATGCAGATCTGCTCTCTTCTGGGCAGGTCTGCAGGAGCTGAACGAGCGTCGTCCAATGACGCTGATTGGCGGGGCAGAATGACTTGCCCCGTCAATCAGGGCCTTTCAAGCATGACGTCATCGTGCAGCTAGCCAATCGGCGTCAATGTAAGGCTCTGGATGGTCTGGCACGGAACATGACCGGCCTTTCAGCGCTAATGCATGTATTTGGCTGTCGCTAGCACCAGGGCCCCCTCTGGTGCTAGCGACGCCTACAGGCATGAGAGGGCCTGTGCCGCCCGGCCCATACTTGTTGGCGGCTCAGCGGCGCGGGCCCCATAGTAGCGGCGCTACCGCTGTAGCAGCCATAACGGCTGCTAGCGGCGCCACCAGGCATATCGGGGGGTGTGTCGGCTGGCGGTACGGGCCCCCTCAAGCCGCGGGCCCCGTAGCGGGCGCTACGGCTGCTACCGCGGTAGTTACGCCACTGCCCCCTTGCCAGTACATGCCCCGTTGATTGTTTCGGGGGTTATTTAAATATCGGGCGCCAAATATAATGGCACCGATATCTAAATAACGGAGGGAGGTAGGAAAAAAATGTAAAGTGCCCCAGGGTTTGTGCAGCCCTCCCCATTACATGCTGCACTCAGCTGCACATGTATGGGGAGGTGAAAGGTTCTCTTTAACCCCTTCCCACCGCAGCCCTTTTTCAGATTTTCATTTTCGTTTTTTCCTCCCTACCTTCCAAAACCCTTAACTTTTTTATTTTTCCGTCGATATAGTTCTATGAGGGCTTGTTTTTTGCGGGACAAGTTGTAGTTTTTCGTAGCACCATCTATTGTGCCATATAATGTACTAGAAAACGGGAAATAATGTATTTGTTGGGTAGAAAATGAAAAAAACAGCGATTCCTCCATTGTTTTTTGTGCGTCGTTTTTACGGAATTCACTTTGTAATTAAAGCAACATGTTAACTTTATTCTGTGGGTCAAAACTATTACGGCGATACCAAATATATATATATATTTCTATATTTTACTGCTTTTACAAGTAAAACCCTAAGTGTAAAAAGTAAAAATTTATTTTGTCGCCAAATTCCGAGAGCCATAACGTTTTAATTTTTCCGTCGATTTAAGTGGTATGAGTGCTTATTTTTGGCGGGATAAGCTGTCGTTTTTAATTATACTGTTTTGGGTTACATGCAACGTTTTGATCACTTTTTATTTCATTTGTTTTGTGGGAATTGTGACCAAAAAAATAGAGATTCTGGCGTTTTGTTTATTTTACGGCGTTCACTGTGTGGATTAACTAATGATGTCAGACTTTTATGGACGCAGCAATACCAATTATGTTTTTTATTTCTTTTTTTACTATGCTCTAGGGGGGAAATGGGAAAAGAGGGGTTTTTTGAAGTTTTTAATTTATTTTTATTTTTTTTACTCATTAAAACAACTTTATTTTACTCACTTTTACTTTTTTTTTATTAGTCCCCTAGGGGACTTCAACCAGCGATCGTTAAATCGCTTGGACGATATACTGCAATACTAATGTAGGCCCCCAGGCAGCCCTAGCAACCATCGCCCCCGCGCGATTGTATTGTGGGGGGTGCGATGAGTTGTTAGAGGGGGTCACCCCCCCTCTTTCTAACTATTTAAATGCTGGGGTCGCTAATGACCGCGGCATTTAACGAGTTAAACGAGTGGGATCGAGCGCGATGCTGCTCGTTACTCTGAAGTGTCTGCTTTAACATACATCCGACACCGGCATCGTATGGAGTGGGTTCACTCCGTGAGCCCATTCCATACTTCCCCCTACCTGACTTTGGCGTATCGATAGGGGTTAAGGTTTAAAATAGGCTGGTCATTATACAGTTGGTTTTATTTAATAGAAGTGTTATAAAAAAAAACACATACACAAATATGGTATAGTCGCCGCGATCGTAGCGACCCGAATAATAAAGTTGACACAATTAAGCGGCCAGGTGATTGTCAGAAAAAAAACACACAAACAATGGGAAATTTCCCTATCCCCCCCCCCCCCACTAAGGAAATATAAGTTAATCATTAAGGCACCATGCGGGCCGTGAATACAGGCACGGCTGTTTGCATGAGGCCTAAGTCCCATGTACCCCCAAAATTATTCCAATAAAAAAAAACTACATCTCGTCCTGCAAAAAACAAACCCATATATGGCTACATCAACTGATATAAAGTTATGGCTCTTGGAAACCAGCGATGCGAAAACAGATGGTTCTTGTTTAACCACTTAACGACCGCCCTATCTTTTGACGGCAGGCGGTGCATGTAACTAACAGCTGCTGATCTTTGAGAAGCCTGCTGAATACAGCTGGGGTCGGAAAACATTCCAACCCCAGCTGTTTAACTCTTTGATCGCCACGGTCTGTGACTGCGGCATAATCAAAATGAACTCCCGTCATTGATCGCGTCAACTGACCTGATCAAAGAGCAGGGAATCCCTCTGCAGTCAGCCCTGGGGACCTAGAAAGGACCCCGGGGCTGTCTGTTCAGTAAGCCTGCTGTTAGGGCACACTATGTGCTGCGCTAACAGCAGCCTGTGTCATAGTGACATAGTACAATGTATTCACATACAGGAATATGCTAATACATTACTAGTAAAAAATAAAGTTATAAATAAAGTTTTCCCTTAACCCCTTCATGACCACCAATAGGACTTATCCCGGCGGTCACTAATGAGCCTTAGGCTAGGCTGCCGCCTTTTCACGGCGGCCCAGTCTAAGCCCTGCACGGGTGTCCCGTGCAGGCTGGAGCCGGGACTCGGCTGTCTGACTGCCGGGTACCTGCTCCAACTCCCGTGATCGAAGTTTACTTCGATCGCGGCTGTTTTAACCCGTTAAATGCCGCAATCAATAGTGACCGCGGCATTTAACTTGTTAGAGGGAGGGAGCTCTCTCTCTCACCCATCGGCGGCCCGCAAATGCAATCGTGGGCCTCCGATGGAGTGTCATAAAAGTGGTTTTATTTAGTAAAAGTGTACAAAATAAATAGAATTACACATATATGGTATTGCAGCGATCGTAATGACAATAAAGTTAATATGTAATTTAAACCACAAGGTGAACTTTGGCGAAATTGCTATTTTTTCCCATTGCCCCCCAAAAAGTCATAATAAAAGTTAATCCATAAATCCCATCCACCCCAAAACAGTGCCAATCAAAACTACATCTCGTCCCGCAAAAACAAGCCCAACATTGACAGAAAAATAAAAAAATTACGGCTCTTGGAAAACGACAAATAATTTTAGTTCAAAAGTGTTTTTATTGTCCAAAAGTCATAAAACATAAAAAACCTATTCATACGTGGTATCGTCATAATCGTACCGACCCGTAGAATAAAGGTAACATGTTATGCCGTTCAGTGAACGGCGTCCATTTAAAACGCATAGAACGGTGGAATTTCAGGTTTTTTTTTCTATTCCCCTCCAAAAAAAAGTTGATAAGAGTTGATCAAAAAATTATGTACCCAAAATGGTGCCATTAAAAAGTACAACTATTCCCGCAAAAAACAAGTCCTCATACATCTATGTTGACGGAAAAATAAAACGTTATAGCTCCTTGAATGCGACTATAGAAAAAAGAAAAAAATAGCTTGGCCATTAGGGCCTAAAATAGGCTGGTCACTAGGGGTATGTTCACACGGCAACGCCAATTACGTCTAAAATTACGGAGCTGATTTCAGGCAAAAAAACAGCTCCTGAATTTCAGACGTTTTGACAAGTGCACGCGTTTTTCGCGGCGTCTCTTACGGACGTAATTGGTGCTGGTTTTCATTGGAGTGAAAACGGCCATGAAAAACGGCTCCAATTACGTCCCAAGAAGTGACGTGCACTTCTTTGAGGCGGGCATCTTTTTACGCGCCGTCTTTTGACAGCGGCATGTAAAAAAAAAAGCCTGTTTGCACAGAACACCGTAAGATCCATTGAATTCAATGGGCAGATGTTTGGAGCCGTTTTTTCGACCGTAATTCGAGGCGTAAAACGCCTGAATTATGTCCGTAAATAGGGCGTGTGAACATACCCTAAGGGGTTAATGGGATTAGAAAAGCCCCAAAATAAATAAATAAAAAGAAATCCAAAATAAAAGTCCTTATTTTGCATAAAATATATTTTATGGTCCTTATACTAAATAAAAAAAAATAAACCTTCACATATTGGGTATCTAAACGACCGTAATAACCTGAATAATTAATCTCAGTTTATTTAGCGTGAAACGTGAACGGGAAAAAAATAAACAAGAAAAACTATGCCAAGAATCGCTTTTTCCTATATTCAAAAATATAAAAAATATATTTTTTGCTACCTACAAACTGTGAAGAAAAAAAATATAATTTCTCCTTCATAAAGCAAGGCCTTTATGCGGCCATGTCGATGTAAAAATAAAAAAGTTATGCCTGCTGAAATGCACAGATAAAAGCTGAAAAATGTAGCTGGTCATTAAGACCTTTTCAGGCCTGGTCATTAAGGGGTTAGAAGTGCTTTAGTTGTGCAAAAGTAGTAAAATATAAAAAATGATACCTATTTGGTATCGTCGTAATCGTACTGACCCATAGAATAAAGTTAACATGTTATTTACACTGCATAGTGAACGGCGTCAATTTGAAATATGAAAAACATTATTTTTTTATTTTTTCAATTCCTTCCCTAAAATTTTTTTATAGAAGTTTAAACAATATAACACATACACCCAAAAATTGTGCAATTGAAAAATACAATTGGTACCGGAAAAAAACAAGCCCTCATATGGCTGTCGACATAAAAATAAAAAGTTATGACTTTGTAGAGAAAAATGAGAGAGAATGCTTGGTCATTAACCCCTTCAGGACCGGGCTCATTTTGGCCTTCAGGACCAGCCCCATTTTTTCAAATCTGATGTGTCACTTCATGTGGTAATAACTTTGGAATGCTTTTACCTATCAAAGCGATTCCGAGATTATTTTCTCGTGACATTTTGGACTTTGTTACTGGCAAAATATGGCCGATAAATTCACTGCTTTTTTGTGAAAAACACCAAAATGTTTAGAAAATTTGAAAAATTATGATTTTTCTAAATTTAAAGGTGTCGGCTTGTAAAAGTTCTTAATTAACATTTCCCATATGTCTACTTTATGTTGGCATCGTTCTCTGAATGTCCTTTTATTTTTCTAGGACGTTAAATGCTTAAAACTTTAGCATCAATTTCTTACGTATTCAAGAAAATTTCAAAGGGCAATTTTTTCAGGGACCAGTTCAGTTCTGAAGTAGCTTTGAGGGGCCCATATATTTGAAACCCCCAATAAAACACCCCATTTTAAAAACTGCACCCCTCAAAGTATTCAAAACAACATTCAGAAAGTGTTTTAACCCTTTAGGCGTTTCAGAGGAATTAAAGCAAAGCAAAGCAATTAATTTTTTTTTGCCACAATTCATTTGTAATACAGTTGTTTTTTGTTTTTTTTTCTGTAACACAAAGTTTTACCAGAGAAACGCAACTCAATATTTTTTGCCCAGATTCTACAGTCTTTAGGAATATCACACATGTGGCCCTAGTGTAGTAATGGACTGAAGCATTAGAATGTGTTTTAGGCACCATGTCAAGTTTGAAGAGCTCTTGTGGTGCTAAAACAGTGGAAACCCCCCAAAAGTGACCCTATTTTGGAAACTACACCCCTCAAGGAATTTTTCTAGGGGTATAGTTAGCATTTTAACCCCACAGATTTTTTGCTGAATTTATTGGAATTAGGCTGTTTTTTTTTTTCCTGAAAAAACATAGAATTTTCTAATTTTTACAAGGAATAAAGGAGAAAAAGCACCCCAACATTTGTAAAGCAATTTCTCCCGAGTACGGCAATACCCCATATATGGGGATAAACTTCTGTTTGCACACACGGCAGGACTTAGAATTGCAAGAGCGATACTTGGCATGTAAACTTTGTTTGATTGGTTTTTAGGTGCCATGTCGCATTTGTAGAGCCCCTGAGGTACCAGTACAGTAGAAACCCCTGAGAAGTGACTCCATTTTGGAAACTACACCTCTCGGGGCATTCATCTAGGGGTGTAGTGAGCATTTTGACCCCAAAAGGTGTTTCATAGATTTTATTAGAATAACGCAGTAAAAATGAAAACGTTAATTTCCCCCCCAAAATATGTAATTTTAGCTCCCTTTTATTTTTATTTTTACGAGGGGCAATGGGAGAAATTGAGTAACAAATGATGTGGTGTTTTTTTCTCCTGAGTATGGCAATACCTCATGTGTGGCCCTAGACTGCTGTTTTGGCACATGGTAAAGCTCAAAATAGGAGTGCCATTTGGCACCAGAGTAGAGTGTAGAACCCTGAGAAGTGACCCCATTTTGGAAACCACACCCCTCAAAGCATTTATCAGTTGCCTGGACATATGACAGGGCTCAGGAGTGAAAGAGCACAATGCTCATTTGAGGCCTATTTTGGTGATTTTCGCAGCATTTTCTCACAATTGCAGTGCTCGAAGGTCAAATATTAAATCAATTCACCCAAGTAGTCACCTCTATTTTGGAAACTGCACCCCTCAAGGCATCTTTTAAGGGGTGTAGTGAACATTTTGACCCCACCGTTGTTTTTTTTAAATATATTAGAAATGAATGCTCAGTGCAAAGGGAAAATTGAAATTTTCCACCATTATGCCATTTTAGTGCCCAATATGTGGTACCCAGTTTGTGCCACTGCAGACAAATATCTCAAACTGTTAAGCGGGTTCTCCCGGGTATGGCGATGCCATATATGTGGACGTAAACTTCTGTTTGGGCACACTGTAGGGTTCAGAAGGGAGGGAGCACCATTTTGCTTTTCGAGCACAAATTTTGCTTTGCAGTTATTCTGTTTGGGGTATTGCTGGTGCTTTAGTTTATAATGTGTGGGCATATGTAATCTGTGCGGATTATATCAGGGTATAATAATTGGGGGAATAAATAATAATCTGCAGATGTGTGGCCGGTGTCGCACTGATAAATGGTGCCCAATCTTATACCCCCTTTTGGAATTCTCTGCACATTTTGTGTCACTGTATTCTGAGAGGCAGAACTTTTTTTTACTATTGCCCCACCGGAGCTGCGTTAAAGTTTTTGTTGTGGCACAATCTGTAGTTTTCATTGGTACTGTTTTGTAGTACATTATACAGTAGTTGTTTTTTTTGTTTTTTTTTTAAATTATCCCATTTTATTCAATTTGTTGGCAAATAAAGTGACCAAAAACAAGCAATTCTGCCAATGTTTTTCTTATTTTTTTTTTTTTTACGGCGTTCACCGTGCGCTATAAATTACATATTTATTTTATACTACGGGTCGATACGATTGTGGCCATACCATATGTAAAAATTATTAATTTTTTTTACAGTGTCTGCACAATACAATCACTTCTTTTTTTCTTTTTTCTTTTTTTTATATCCCCATATTCTGAGAGCCTGAAGTTTTGTTTTTTTTGTCAAAAAAGCTGTGGGAGGGCTTGTTTTTTACGGAACGGGCTGTAGTTTTAATTGGTACAATTTTGGGGTACATGCAATATTTTTATAAATTTTTATAAATTTTTTTTTCTGTTTTGGGAAGGGTGGTGACCAAAAAACAGCTATTCTGGAATTTGTTTTTTATTTTATTTCTTCACGATGTCCACCATGCAGGGAATGATAACGGGATATCTTTTTAGGCCTCCGCTTGCCATAGCAACCATTGGCACCTCCGCGAGTGCTGATCATTGCCATAGCAACCATCGGGTGCGATCTAACCACCTAGATGCATCGATCGCTTCTGATTACTGCATCTAAGGGGTTATTTGGCCGGATCGGAGGCTACAACATCTGACAAACAACTGACACCCGTAGATGATGGCGCAGGCTCAGCTTCTTGGCCCTAATGGTAAGCCTTTTAGGCCTCACCTCCAGGTGTGGTCTAAAAGGCTTCCGTGCTTTGCAGACTAGGAGGCCATTGTTAGGCCTCCAGTTGCCATGGCAACCCGCGGCACATTGGTGCAGAGAGGCTAGAAACCACCTGGATGCAGCGATTGCTTTTGATCATTGCATCTAAGGGGTTAATTAGCACGATCAGAGGCTAGCTCCGGTCCTGGCCGTTACAGCGGGATGTCGGCTGTAATATACAGCTGACACCCGCTGGTGATTGCGCTGGCTCTGCTTCTGAGGCCGCTCCATTTACGTGAGATGGCGCTAACACATTAGCGCTAACGACGCAAAATAGGCCTGGCCCTAAAGGGGTTAAAATACTGACCAAATCTGTAATTTGTGAATGAGGCCTTTGGGTACCCACACATGAGGCAGATTTTTGTGCCGATTTTTCCGCAGCATTTCCAGAACAATAACCTGCACGTCACGTGCGAGAAATGTTCAGCAGCATGTGGATGAGATTTTGTGCATTTAATCCACTTGATTGCAACAGTCTTTCACTGCAGGTTTTCCATCCGCAACAAATCCGCTACATGGCCTTACAATGCCAAAAGCTATAAACTAGATATACATTCTGAAATTAGTTGAGCATATTCCTTCTAAAACATAATGTACAAGGGCTGTTCACCTGTGCTGGTGAGTCTCTCCGGGCTGCCCTGTCTTGCATTAATGACCTGCTGTTCTGTATATGTGGCTCCTGGTGTGTAGTGTACTCTTGGCCTTGGGATTCAATAATAGTATCTTTCGTAAGAACTCCTGCTTGACTGACACAAGGTGATGTGAGTCATCACTTCTAAAATATTATCGTGCTTACCCCTGATAATTTCTCCCTGCTGTCTGGGGAGATGAAGAGGACAGATATGATTTTGTGATGTTGAAGCAATTAGTATTTGCGGCTTTACAGCTGAACAAACTTGAAGCTAATGATCAGGTAAATTAAGATGGAGTACATTAGTGTCATCTCAAGTGTGCAGACCCCACAGACTATGTTGCTGGTTTTTTTCATACTGTATATATTGAGGACTTTTTGTCTTTTATTCCTCAGTAAGCGTAAAACATACATTTTGACATTTCTCAGCCTCTGTTTATTAGCAGACATTTTTCATCTAGTTTATTTATATCGTTTTGAACGTCTGAAATTTTTCTGTCAATATTGTGTTTCCAAAATTATTTGCTTCATCAAACATGGGTACATTGTTTTAGACTGTTCCACATTAAACGTGGTCGTAGGATGGATACCACCGGTGCCCAACGGTCTGCATTAAATTCTAATGGGTTCTGTTGTTGTGTCCGTCATTTTTATGGGAAAAATGGCGCCGGGTTCCAACAGAGGTCGGATATAACTCTAATCCCAGCAAAAAACAAGTGTATTGGTCCTCTCACTATTATTGCAGGGTAAAGACGCCATGATTTGAAACACTTGTTTTATTATTTGATACCAATAAACACCATTGCCTTTTTTACTTGCCTCATCATGTACCGGACCCTCACTTTTTCCCTCTAATCCCAGCAGTTTAACCTCTTAGATGCTGAGGGCAATAGCGACCCTGGCATCTAAGGTGTTTGACAGAGGGAGAGGGCTCAATCGCGGTGCGCCGAAGGTTTACCTAACAAAGGTCCCCAGGTCCTCATTTAGAAACTGCCTATTGGGCCATTCAAGAGGTATGTTCTAATAGGTTGCCTGTCAGTGATACACTGACAGGCAGTAATGCTTTGTAATACTATATTGAGTTTCATAAAGTTTTTAATACAAATTAAAATTTTCCCCACACAATAAATACATTTTAACCCTTTTTTCATTAAAAACTATTTTCTATGTATAAAATGTTTACATATTCGGCTTCACTGTGGTTTCTATGCCAACTGCAAAACCGCATCAAATCTCATTAAAAGTACGTGCATTTTTGCAGTGCAGTTGTTACGTCTATGGCCGGGGGTCGTCGTTCAGACTTTCCTCTTGACGGTCCAGGCCATGGACATCTCTCTTCACGGCGTCTGCTCCCTCCAGGGAGACGCCGGCACTCACTTCCGGGTCCTCGTACTGATTCCCGCAGGGCGCCGCGCGTGCACGGCCTTAAAGGGCCAGTACTCGTCCAGCTGTCACCCATCAATTATTAGCCCAAATGGCTGCTGGACTATAAAAAGGGTCTGCCCACTGGTTCCTTGCCTGAGAGTTGTTGATTATCTAAGTTTGTCTTGCAAATGGTCTCCCAGTGTTTTCCAGTTCCCAGTGTTAGGGTATGTTCACACGGCCTATTTACGGACGTAAATCGGGCGTTTTTGCCCCGAATTATGCCCGAAAATAGCGCCTCAATAGCGCTGACAAACATCTGCCCAATGAAAGCAATGGGCAGACGTTTGTCTGTTCACACGAGGCGTATATTTACGCGCCGCTGTCAAATGACGGCGCGTAAATAGACGCCCGCGTCAAAGAAGTGACCTGTCACTTCTTTGGCCGTAATTGGAGCCGCTATTCATTGACTCCAATGAATAGCAGCGCTAATTACGGCCGTAATTGACGCGGCGTTCAAGCGCCTGCACATGCCGGTACGGCTGAATTTACGGGGATGTTTTCAGGCTGAAACATCCCCGTAATTTCAGCCGTTACGGACCCCCGCCGTGTGAACATACGCTTACCCGTTCCTGCTGCCTGTACCCTGTATCCCGTGCGATCGTATCTACAAGTGAAAGTCAAGTCGTGCCTTCCGCTGCACCCACGGTCCCACCTGCTGATACAGTCAAGTTGTGTCTTCTGCTGCAACCATGGTGTCACCTGCTGTGAAAGTCAAGTCGTTCCTCCGTTACTGTCTACATTGCCTCAGGTACCTGTTCTGAACTATAGATATTGTTTTGTACCTTGTTGGCCTGCTGCTACTCCGCTACGTGGTATGGCCCAGTGGGTCCCCACGCCGTGACAGTACGCTCAGGCCATGGACCCCGCTGGCCAAGTCAAGAGCCTGTCATCCTCCCAAGCCATGCAGGCAGACCTGCAGGATCTGCAAGCACGACAGGATCAACTCTTTGTGGCAGTAGACTCCATGGTGCGCTAGTTACTTCCGTCACCACTCCTATTCAAGCTCCTCCGATCGACCCTCCTGCTACACCTCCTGGCAGCCCCAGTTCGGACTCTCGGTTCTCGCTGCCATTGCCACCTCGGTTCCATGGAGACGCAAGTTCGTGCAGGGGCTTTCTGAATCAATGCCAAATCCATTTCACTATGCACGCCCGAGCATTTCCTTCGGACGGAGCCAGGATCGCCTTCATTATATCCCTACTCGCAAGCAAGGCCCTGGTGTGGGCGAATCCATTCTGGGAACGACAGGGACCCGAGACTTCCAGGGGTTTGTGCGGTTGTTCCGTTCCGTATTTGAGGAGCCCGGACGAGCCTCATCGGCAGCCACTGCTATCTTTATTTAACCTGCGTCAGGAGGACGCCTACGTTGGCGAATACACCATCCAGTTCCGGAACTCTGGCAGGAGAATTGTCCTGGAACAATGAGGCCTTGGTAGCATCCTTCTGGCATGGCCTATCGCCTGAGATCAAAGACGAACTGGCTGCTCGAGATCTCCCAGCTGCCCTGGATGACCTGATTCTACTGGCTATCCGTGTGGACATAAGGCTCAGAGAGAGATCCCAAGAGATTCTACAGGAGAAACGTCTTCCTAGACTGGCGCCCAACTTCCAGTAACCCCTCTTGCCTTGTTCTTCTGCTACGCCTGAGGTGGATGCAGGTGGATCGGCTTAAACTGTCCGATCAAGAAAAACAGCGCAGGCCCACCTCTGGACTCTGCCTATATTGCGGCCACGCTGACCATGTCGTGCGTTTGTGTTCCCAGAGGCCAAAGAAACCCCAATGCCTGGGATTGGTTGGAGAGACAACCCTGGGCGCTACTGCACCTAATAGAGAACTCTCTTCAAAGCTGTTTATTCCTGTGACCATCTGTCAAGACCTTGTGGATCTTCTTCAATTGCCCACTGTTTTGCTGCAGAGACCATTGATTCGTTGCCTCAGTAGATGGACTGCCTTTGCCTGACCCAGTATTGTCTGTGACCAAGCCATTGAGACTCCAAGTGGGAGCTCTTCATTCTGAGCTCATCTCCCTGTATGTCCTGTCCAATGCCGTCAACCACGTGCTGCTGGGTTTGCCTTGACTCCGTCTTCACGCCCCACTCCTAGATTGGAAATCCGGAGAGGTTCTCCAGTGGGGCCCCAAGTGTCTAGACAGCCGCCTGGGTCATGTCCATCCATCCCAACCTTCTCCGCATCAGTCATTGACAGGGTTGCCTCCTTGTTACACTCAGTTCACTGATGTCTTCGACAAAAAGGAGGCAGAGATATTGCCACCACATTACGATTGTCCTATTGACTTGGTTCCTGACTCGTCCCCTCCTCGCGGTAGAGTATACCCTCTCTCCTTGCCAGAGACCCAGTCTATGTCGGCCTACATTAAATAGAATCTGGAGAGGGGCTTCATACGAAAGTCCTTATCCCCTGCCGGAGCCGGGTTTTTCTTCGTCAAAAAGAAGGATGGATCCCTTCGACCCTGCATTGACTACCGAGGCCTCAATCAGATCATGGTGAAGAACAGGTACCCTTTGCTGTTGATTTCGGAGCTCTTTGATCGTATACGGGGGGGGGGGGGGGAAATTCCAGGCTTGACCTGCGGGGGGCTTACAATCTAATCCGGATCCGTCAGTGAGACTAGTGGAAGACTGCATTTAACACACGTGATGGACACTACGAATATTTGGTCATGCCCTCCAGCCTGGGTAACGCTCAGAATTTGTGAATGACATTTTTCGTGATCTCCTCTGTCTGTGTTGTGGTGTATCTCGATGATATCTTGATTTTTTTTTTCCCCCAGATCTTGTGACTCATCGGGGCCATGTCCGCCAAGTGTTACTTAGATTAAGGGAGAATCATCTTTACGCCAAGTTGGAGAAGTGCGTGTTCCAAGAGAAGTCTCTACCCTTCCTGGGCTTTATCATCTCTGATCAGGGTCTCAAGATGGACCCTAAAAAGGTCAAGGCTGTCCTGGAGTGGCCACATCCCCAAGGCTTAAGGGCCTTCCGGTGATTCGCCAACTTCTACAGGCTGTTCATTCCCAACTTCTCTTCTTTGACAGCCCCCATCTCCACCCTTACTAAGAAGGGTATGAATGCCAAGGTATGGACTCCAGAGGCGGAAGTCGCATTTGAAACCTTAAAAAAAGGCCTTCACGTCAGCCTCGATACTTCACCACCCTGATGTATCCTTACAGTTTTCATTAGAGGTGGACGCTTCCTCTGTTGGTGCCGGTGCACTATTGTTCCGGAGAGGTACGAAAGGCAAGACGGTGGTATATGGTTACTACTCCAAGCTGTTTTCTTCTGCAGAGCGCAACTACTCGATTGGAGATCGGGAGTTACTGGCCATCAAGCTGGCCCTGCAGGAGTGGAGAGACCTACTGGAGGGCGCAGCTCATCCTATCCTGGTCCTCACGAACCACAAGAACTTGACCTACCTACAGACGGCTCAACGGCTGAATCCTCGTCAAGCCAGATGGGCATTATTTGCACGGTTCCGGTTCGAACTCCACTACCTACCTTCCGACAAGAATGTGAGGGCCGATGCCTTGTCTAGGTCATTTGAGACAGAGGACACGAGTCCCCACAGAATATTATAGATCCTTCCTGCATCTACTCTGTTAACCCTCTGCAGATTAGAGACATTCCTCCGGGAAAGACTTTTGTACGGCTGGCAGACAGAAGAAGAATCCTTCGCTGGGGTCACAGTTCCAAGCTGGCAAGTCACGCGGGTGCCTGTAAGACCCGAGACCTAATTGCCCATCAGTTCTGGTGGCCCACGCTGCCCAAAGACGTCATGGACTTTGTCTCCTCCTGTACGGTGTGTGCTGCAAACAAAGTTGCCCACTCCAGACTAGCCGGTCTGCTCCAACCACTGCTTGTGCCTGATGCCCCCTGGCGGGATATTGCTATGGACTTCGTCACAGATCTGTCTCTCTCTGCGAGATGTAGTGTGATCTGGGTGGTGGTGGATCGTTTTTCTAAAATGGCTCATTTTGTTCCTCTGACTGGCCTGCCTTCTGCCGCTCGACTGGCTGATCTCTTCATGCAACACATCTTCCGTCTGCATGGATTACCCCTGCATATTGTCTTGGATCGAGGGGTCCAATTCACCTCAAAGTTCTGGAGAGCACTCTGCGGCCTACCCGGTGTAAAGTTGGACTTCTCCTCAGCTTACCACCCTCAGTCCAATGGACAAATTGAGAGGATTAACCAAATTATGGAGAACTATCTGCGGCACTTTGTCTCAAGACGACATGACGACTGGGTGCAGCCGCTCCCGTGGGCGGAGTTCTTTTATAATACCATACCAGTGAGTTCACCATCTCCAGTCCGTTCTTTATAGTCTACGGCCAACATCCTCGAATACCCCTGCCCGGCTCTGCTATGTCTCAGGTGCCTGCAGCTGACTCTACCTTAAGGAACTTTCTGCAGATATGGCAGCAGACACTATATCTTCTATTCTTCTGGCGGTGGACCGCATGAAGAGAAAGGCAGACACTAGAAGAAGAGACCCTCCCCAGTTTCTACCAGGTACTAAAGTCTGGCTGTCTTCCAGGAATATCCGGCTGAGGGTGCCATCTTGCAAGTTTGCTCCCAGTTTCCTTGGACCCTACTACAGATCAATTCTGTGTCGTACAAGCTTCGACTACCTCCTTCCCTCAAGATCCCTAACTCCTTCCACGTCTCCTTGCTAAAACCCGTGGTCCTGAACCGCTACTCCAGGACTCCTAGTTCCGCAGTGGCTCCTGGCGGTTCATCCGGAACTTTCGAAGTGAGGGAGATTCTGGCCACCAAGAAAGTAGGAGGAAGGGCGTTTTATTTGGTGGATTGGAGGGGATTTGGTCCAGAGGAAAGGTCTTGGGAGCCAGATGAGAACATCGATGCCCCTGTCCTCGTGAAGAAATTTCTTTCCCGCCCCGCTCCCAAGAAGAGGGGGTGTAAGAGGGGGGATACTGTTACGTCTATGGCCGGGGATCGTCGTTCAGACTTTGACGGCCCCGGCCATGGACATCTCTCTTCACGGCATTTGCTCCCTCCAGGGAGATGCCGGCACTCACTTCCGGGTCCTCGTACGGATTCCCTCAGGGCGGGCGCGCGCCCGCAAAGGGCCAGTACGCGTCCAGCTGTCTCCCATCAATTATTAGCCCAAATGGCTGCTGGACTATAAAAAGGGGCTCTGCCCACTGGTTCCCTGTCTGAGCATTGTATACCTAAGTTTGTCTTGCAAATGGTCTCCCAGTGTTTTCCAGTTCCCAGTGTTACCCGTTCCTGCTGCCTGTACCCTGTATCCCGTGCTATCGTATCTACAAGTGAAAGTAAAGTCGTGCCTTCCGCTGCACCCACGGTCCCACCTGCTGATACAGTCAAGTCGTGTCTTCTGCTGCACCCACGGCGTCGCCTGCTGTGAAAGTCAAGTCGTGCCACCGCTACTGTCTACATTGCCTCAGGTACCCGTTCCGAACTATAGACATTGTTTTGTACCTTGTTGGCCAGCTGCTACTCCGCTATGCGTTACGGCCCTGTGGGTCCACACCCCACGCCGTGACGGCAGTATTCAGCCGCGTGGCAAAAAAATTAGCAAAACCACACCGTGTGTATACACCCTAAAGCCAGGGCTACAATGAGACTTTTTGTAGTACTACTGATTGAGTTGTATGGAATCAATAGTTTAAATCAATGTACTTATTTAGAGTTCAGCTATGGCTCAGTAGTTAAAATCAATCAGCGGCATTACAAAAAGCCTGTGTAGCCCTGGCCTTAGCTGGATCCTGCGTGTTCGAGACACACAGGACCACCAGCTTTCAGCCGAGCCGTCAGTCCAGCTGACCTGACTCTACCTTGACGACAATATACAGTTTCACATAATCTCACTGGCAAAGTGCGTTAGCAGGGATGGCAGTAGTAACCACAGGAGCCTTGCTTTACGCTGACCAGCTATACAAGTGCAACAAAGTTTTACCCCTGTGAGTATTGCCAAGCAGTGGGTTGAGGGTTGGATAAATCATCTCCGTGGTGGATTGTCTTGATGCAGAAGGACAAACTACCGTTATTTTGGGCAGGGGAGTGACTGGGCCCCCCCTCCCCTGGGTACCACACACAGACCCCCCTTGTAGATAGTGCCCCCTGTAGATAGTGCCATATAGCCCCCCTGTAGATAGTATAGCACCCTACCTCTCCCTTGTAGATAGTGCCATACACCCCCCCCCCTGTAGATAGCGCCATACAGACCCAACCTCCCCCCCCCCCCCCCAATAAAAAAAAATTGCCTGTAGCCTAGTTAATGGGGTTATCCCACAAATTACATGCAACCCCTAGCCACAGGATAGGGGATACATGTGTAATCGCTGGGGGTCCGACTTCTGGGACCCCCAGCGAAGAGGACGGGCTACCGAAGTCCCCCGAAGTGCTCTATGCTAAGCATGGGACTTCTGAGGTCTGTGTCCGGCTTTTGTGTCGAGAAGCTCCATAGAAATGAATGGAGCGCTGGCCACGCATGCGCACAGACCCACTGTAGATGGTGGCCCCCCACAGACCCCCATCCCTGTCCCTGTTGATAGAGCCATTGTGGCTCCCACTAAGAGCAGAATCCCTGGCCAGGCGTCAGCAATACCCTGGCTGGGGATTCCGGTGCTCCAGGAGGTGCCCCTGACGTCACTGCCCTAATATGGACCGTGAAGTCATAAGCTACTCCTGGAGCGCCGGAATCCCTTCCAAGACATTGCTGACTCCTTGGCCGGGAATTCCGCATATAGACAGAGCCCTGAGTTTTCTGTCCATACATGGACAATGACGTTGTAAGTGGCTCCATCTATGAGCGGAATTCCCGGCCAGGTGTCGGCAATGCTCTGGCTGGTGATTCCGCTGCAGGAGGTGCCTCTGACTTCACTGCCTTTTATATTTACAGTGAAGTCAAAGGCTACACCTGGAGTGCCGGAATCCCCGGCCAAACCGTTTGACGCCCTAGCCGGGAATTCCGCTCATAGAGGGAGCCCTGACTTCACTGTCCATATAAGGGCAGTGGCAACTCCTGCAGCGGAATGCCGACTACAACGTCGGCAACGCTTTGGCCGGGGATTTCCCTCAAGGAGAATTGGCAGAGCAGGAAACTATCAGCTTCCTGCTCTGCCATTCATAGTATTCAATTGTATCTGCGTCCTGAGGATGCAGATTCAATTGAATGTAGAAGTTGCCGGGACAAGTCCCAGGACAGTAATTTGCCTAGACTTTCTGTAAATTCGGGACAGTCCCGGCAAATTCGGGACAGTTGGCAAGTATGCACATGTATCCCCTATCCTGTGGATAGGGGATACATCTGTTTTGTAGGACAACCCTTTTAATGGCAGAGCGGGGCGATACCTCTCTTCTCTGCCGTAGTGTTCAATAGTATTGGCGTCTTAAGGAAGCAGATACTATTAAATGTGACGTTGCTACAGCTTTAATGGCTGCTAGCGGCGCCACCAGGAATGAGGGGGCCCGTGTAGGCGGGCGGCAAGGGCACCCTCATTCCACGGGCCCCGTAGCAGCCGATATGGCAGCTACAGCAGTAGTTACGCCACTTATAATTTTTACCAGAGAGTCTCTTTAACCCAAAATCAATGTGATGGGGTATATGGAGTAATACCTGGTGCCCAATGGTGGATAATCATAGGGCGTTTTGGGCGGCCACCCGAGGCTCCCGGGGGGCCCATGGCCGCCCAAATTACAATGTAGTTTTGTGTATGTCCTGCAAAAGGACCTTTACACATAAGGTCACATGACCCGATCTCTGAAGTTCTTACTAAAGCTTAGAGACCTGCTGGTCACATGACCGCAGTTATTTAACAGCAGCAAGACTCCACAGAGAAGACTGAGGCGAGCTGCTATGTAAGTATAAGGGAATGGATTTGTTTAGGGGGACTGTATTTAGGGGGTCTGGTGTGGGGTCTGTATTTAGGGGCCTGGTGTTGGGACTGTATTTAGGGGGTCTGGTCTGTTTTAGGAGGTTTGGTGTCTGTATTAGTTTTAGGGGGTCTGTATTTGGGGGGTGTGTATTAGTTCAAGGGGTTCAGGGTCTGTATATTTAGGGGTCTGTGTTAGTTTACGGGGTCTATTTAGGGGGTCTGTATTATCTTGAGGTCTGGGGTCTGTATTTGGGGGGGTCTGTATTAGTTTATGGGGTCTATTTAGGGGACCTGTTCTAGGGTCTATTAGTTTAGGGGTCTGGTCTGGGTTCTGTATTAGATTAGGGGGTCTGGTCTGGGGTCTATATTACTTATGGCAGTCAGGTCTGTGTTCTGTATTTAGGGGGTCTGTATTAGTTTGAGGTCTGGGGTCTGTATTTAGTGGGTCTGGTTTGGGGTCTGGTCTGGCTATCGTCTTACAGATGGAGAAGAAAAGAAAACTACTCCAATCAGAGAAGACGTCACTTGTGAGTCACTGGATTTATAGAGGATGTCTGTTGTAGGAAATCCTTGTATTCTACATATCTTTGTGTACCCAGGACTAATAGACCAATGCGTGTTACCATTCCCATTGTCAAGAGGATGTGTCCCTACACAGTGTTATACTCTCAGCGATGGTTGGAGACTTTCAGTATGTAGGGGCGCAGCCGTTTGACAAGGGGAACCGTAACACCCATTTGTCAATGCTCACACAGAAACATGGTGTTCACTATAGACACATCAGAGCGGCGGTGGGGAAGGGGGGCCCAAGTTTGTGGAACAGCCCAGGGCGTATGGTCTACTTAATCCGCCACTGCTGGTGCCTGTGCCCCTCTGCTGTGGATCTGCCATTTTAGGGTCCCCTCTGTGTTGTCTCAAAACGGCCACAGCGCTTCTCAGCCTGAGTCGAAGATAATCCCTCTGTTCACGGATTGGACAGAACTGCTCACGTGAGCAACTCTCACCGATTCGAAAACCGTGGGAATGTCTCAGACTTGTAATCGAAAAAGCGCTGCAGCCATTTTGGGACAACACAGAGGAGACACAAAAATACGGCGGATCCACAGCATAGGGGGGCAACTGGAGGGCATCAGATATTATTACTCTACATACACAATTATATTTAAAATGTTGTCCCGGGACCGGAGGGACGCTTTGTTAATTGTGAGAAGTTGACAGTGTACTCACAACTGGCTAAAAATAGCCAGAATTGCTATGATTTTTTCTGTTTTTCTTTTGGTACCTTCGCACCCCAAAACAATGGGGGAAAGAAAGGTGATCAAAAAGTTTTGCGTTCCCTAAAATGGTACCAATAAAAAAAATTGTTTGAGCGATGTGAGAACTTGTTTTTTGCAGAGCAATCGACTGAAAAAAAATAATCTTTGTGGGACAATAGCTATTGTTTTGTTTTTTTTGTTAGTTTTTTTTCCCAGTCCAATATATGGTACATTAACCCCTTAAAGTGTAGCTAAACGTTCGACAAACTTCTGACATGTCATAGTGACATGTCAGAAGTTTGTTTTGGTGGGGGTCCAAGCACTGAGACTCCCACATATTGCTAGAACGAAGCAGCTGAAGCGTTCGTGTGAGCGCTCAGCTGCTTTGTGTCCGGCTATTTCCGGAAATAAATGTATCGGTGTTCGACTCAATAGAAAGCCTATGAGCCCGTATATGATACATTTATTTCCGGAAAAAGCCGAACAGAATCGAAGCAGCTGAGCGCTCACACGAACACTTCAGCTGCTTCGTTCTAGCGATTTGGTGGGGGTCTCCGTGCTCGGACCCCCATCAATACAAACTTCTGACATGTCACTATGACATGTCAGAAGTTTGTCGAACATTTAGCTACCGTTTAAGGAATGAGCCATTTTTTATTTTTATTTTTTCACTCCCCGCCTTCCAAAAGCCTTATTTTTCCATCAATAGAGTGTGAGGGCTTATTTTTTGCGGGAGGAATTGTAGTTTCTAATGGCACCATGTAAAGTACCATATAATGTCCTGGGAAACTGAAAACAAAATTCTTTGCGGGCTGAATTGGAAAAAACTACGATTCCTACATAGTTTTTTTGTTTTCGTTTTTACGGCTTTCACCATGCCGTAAAAACGTCAACTTAAAAATAGTTTTGTTTCACCACATTCCGAGAGCCAGAACTTTTACATTTTTTCGTTGATTCAGCGGTACTTATTTTTTGCGGGACGAGCTGTAGTTTTGGTACATACGACTTTTTAGATCACTTTTTATGACTTTTTTTTAAAAATTTTAAGAGCTAAGGGGAACAAAAAACTGTGCTTTTGGCGTTACATTTTTTGTTTTTTACGGCGTTCACCATGCGAGTTAAATAATGGTATATTGTAATAGTTCCGAATTTTACGGACGCAGCGATACCAATTTTGTTTTGGTTTTTATTTTTTTACTTTACATTAGAGGAAAAATGGGTAAAGGGTTTTTTATTTTTTCACTACGAACTGTTTTTGTTTTTTACACATTTCATTAGCCCCCCTAGGGGACTTGAACCAGCGACTGGTGAGCTGCCGTAGGGGGCTGCCCCCTCTTTTCAACCCCTCAGATGCTGTGGTCTTGATTGACCGCAGCATTTGAGGGGTTAAACGGCCAGGAACAGCACGATCACAGTATATGGAGCGCACGCCATACTTCCCTATGACGCTTATCACGTACATGTATGTGATAATGCGTCAAGGTGTTAAAAAGTGCAATTAAATTTACAATTCATACTGCAAAACACAAGCCCTCATTCAGCTATGTAGACGGAAAAATAAAAAAGTTTTGGTATTTGGCATGCAGGAAGGAAAGATGAAGATAAAAAAAATGGCTGCGAAGCCAAGGGGTTAATAGTTAAGCGGCAAGGACAAAGCATAAAATTAAGAATTTTGTAATCGTTTTAGTTAGAAACTTTTCACGTTTTACTTTCTTTGTAATCTGTCCGGTTTTCCACTAGAAATCCTACATGATGTAGCTGTTCTTTACATGAATACCGGGGAATGACTTGCAGGAATTTGCCCACATTAATGTGGCTCTTCAGAGACATTATATTTAATTGGAGAGCCTGTTGTACTAGAGCAGGACCCTGAAGGGAATTATGCAGCATTAGGGAATTGTGGGCTAACCAAGTGTCTTGTGTGTTAGCTGTGGGGATTATGATGATTATGACATGTTAGCACACGCCTGTATTATAACTGGACAGGCAATGAGTTAATCATGAAGTATATTATCTGGCTCCTGCTGCTTCATTATTCTGCATTTCAGTATTCGTTATTTTAGCTTCTTCAAATCGCAAGTATATGGGAAAGAGGAAGGAGTGGAACAATCGCATCTTAATGATCTAGTCTATTAATATCTTTGGTACTTTTATTGTTTATGATGCTGTTTTACATCTAATGTAATATTTGGAATGCCCATGTGGAATACAGTCGGGAAGATTTATTCCAGTTTCCTTTTCAGGTCAAACATATTAAAAAGAGTCTGCCACAACCTATGTTCCCCTCCCCATCACACTTAGGGGGGATTCACAGGAGCGTGTATTCGGTCCGTGCGGGCCGCATGGTTTTCACGCGGCACGCATGGACCAATACAAGTCTATGGGGCAGTACAGACAGTCCGTGCTTTTTGCGCAGCGTTTGTCTGCTGCGCAAAAAGCGCGACAGGTTCAATAACTCTGCGTATTTCGCGCATCACGCACCCATTGAAGTCAATGGGTGCGTGAAAATCACGTGCACCACACGGAAGCACTTCCGTGGGACGAGCGTGATTCGCGCAACAGCAGTGAAAAGGATGAATGAAAACAGAAAAGCACCACGTGCTTTTCTGTTTCCGAACATCCAAACGGAGTGTCTTTGCGATGAGCGAAGCCGGACAAGCGAACCGAACTTCACCGGGTTCGGCCGAACTCGGCAAAAAAATTATCGGTACGCGACGTCAGGAGATAGTCACTGTCCATGGTGCTGAAAGAGTTAAACTGTTTCAGCACCATGGACCGTGACTTCCGATCCCAAAATACATGAACCTGTAGAAAAAAAACGAAGTTCTGACTTACCGCTAACTCCCGGCTTCTTCCTCCAGTCTGACCTCCCGGGATGACAATTAAGTCCAAGTGACAGCTCCAGCCAAGCACAGGCTGCAGCGGTCACATGGACTGGCGCGTCATCCAGGGAGGTGGGGCCCGATGTCAAGAGAGGCGCGTCACCAAGGACGCGTCACCAAGGCAACGGCCGGGAAGTTCTCGGTAAGTATGAACTTTTTCTTTTTTTTCTACAGGTTTTGCGATATTGTGTTCGGCATTCACTGTCGAGGGTGCTGAAAGAGTTAGCTCTTTCAGCACCTTGGACAGTGACGGCCGTCGACTAGCCTCATCTCTATGATGGCGGCTGCGCGAAAATCACGCAGCCGCGCATCAGACACGGATGACACACGCAGCTGTCAAATGGTTTTTGCGCGCGCAAAACGCAGCGTTGTTTGCGCGCGCAAAAACGCAACGTTCGTGTGTATCTGCCCTCACACCCCCCCTAACACCACTACATAGGGGTAGGAGAAACAAGTTCAAAGGCGATGTAAACTTTTGAAGGCAATTCTTGTTATTGATTTATTTAAAAAAAAAGAAAGTTTTATTTTGTAACGCCTGTATGCCCATCAGGCCATGCTGAAGGCATGGTCTAATAGATTTCCTGTTATTATAATAAAGCATTATTGCATGGTAGTAACAAACTAAGGGCTTGTCTACACGTAAAGGAATTTCTGCGTATTTTCGTCTGTAATTTCAGATAGAAAATACGCAGCGGAATGCAGTTGCGGCACAGTGGGTGTGATTGTGGAAAAATTCAGTCCAGAAATTCACCTGCTGTACATAATGAAATTTTAAAGTAAATTGATTTCCTGCGTTTTTCTTATGTACTGCTTAATTTGCTGTGGAAATTTTTACATGGGGTGGAAATAACCTCACCGGAAAAAGAAATATCACCATCACACTGCCCTTGAAAAAAACGCACCAAAAAACCTCAGCAAAAATCGGCACTACTTTCCGCAATAAAAAATGCATGAAATGGTACGGATTCTCTGCAGCGGATTGTCTGCTAGTTGACGCGTAAATGCTGCAGAGATTTTCTGCTGCAAATTCGTTACGTGTGGACAAGCCCTAAGTATGCCAAAGCATTATATGAGTGATCAGAAGGTTGCATTATGAATTCCCTAATGGGAAAAAGAAATGAATGAAATAAAACTTAGAGGCTCTGTCACCAGATTTTCAAACCCCTATCTCCTATTGCAGCAGATCGGCGCTGCAATGTAGATAACAGTAACGTTTTTTTTTTCAAAAACGAGCATTTTTGGCCAAGTTATGACCATTTTTATATTTATGCAAATGAACCTTTCTTAAGTACAACTGGATGTGTTTAAAGTTATGTCCAAGTGGGCGTGTATTGTGTGTGTACATCTGGGCGTTTTTACTTGTTTTACTAGCTGGGCATTGTGAATGGAAGTGTATGATGCTGACGAATCAGGATCATCCACTTCTCTTCGTTACCACCCAGCTTCTGGCAGTTCAGACACACAGCGTGTCCTCGCAAGATCACGCTGTGACGTCACTTCCTCCCACAGGAACTTAATCGCGTCGGATGAGCGAGGACACGCTGTGTGTCTGTGCACTGCCAGAAGCTGGGTGGTAACGAAGAGAAGTGGATGATGCTGATTCGTCAGCATCATACACTTCTATTCACACCGCCCAGCTAGTAAAACAAGTAAAAACGCCCAGATGTACACACAATACACGCCCACTTGGACATAACTTTAAACACGCCCAGTTGTACTTAAGAGGCTCATTTGCATAAATATAAAAATGGTCATAACTTAGCCAAAAATGCTCGTTTTTGAAAAAAAAAACGTTACTGTTATCTACATTGCAGCGCCGATCTGCTGCAATAGGAGATAGGGGTTTGAAAATCTGGTGACAGAGCCTCTTTAAACGCTTGCCACCGCAGAGCTTTTTTTATTTACTCATTTTCGTTTTTTCTTCCCCCACCTTCCAAAAGTCATACGGTTTTGTTTTTTTCGGTGACATAGCAGTTTGAGGACTTTTTTTTTTGCGGGACCAATGTTGGTCTTAACCCCTTCAGGACTGAGCCTGTTTTGGCCTTGAGGACGAAGCTGATTTATTTTTCAAATCTGAATGCTTTTACCTAGCCAAGTGATTTTGAGATTGTTTTCTCGTGACATATTGTACTTTGTTAGTAAAAAAATTTGGTTGGTAAATTCAATGTGTGTGAAAAACACCCAAATTTTGAGAAAATTTGCTAAATTGTGCATTTTTCTAAATTTAAATGTATCTGCTTGTAAGACAGACAGTAATGCCACACAAAATAGTTACTATTTCATATATGCCATATGTGTACTTTGTTTGCATAGTTTTTTGAAGATTATTTTATTTTTCCAGAACGTTACAAGGCTTAGAACTTCAGCAGCAATTTCTCATATTTTCAAGAAATTTCAAAGGCTGGTTTTTCAGGGACCAGTGGCTTTGAGGGCCTTATATATTTGAAAGTCCCCATAAATCACCACATTTTGAAAACTGCACCCCTCAAAGTATTCAAAACAGCATTCAGAAAGTGTTTTAACCCCATAGGCATTTCTCTGTTTTTTCTGTAACACAGGTTTTATAGGAGAAATGCATCTCAATATATATTGCCCAGATTGTGCAGTTTTTAGAAAAATCCCACATGTGGCCCTAGTGTCCTAATGGATTGAAACACAGGCCTCAGAAGCAAAGGTGCACCTAGTTGATTTTGGGGCCTCCTCTTTTTAAAAAAATATATGCACCATGTCCGGTTTGAAGAGGTCTTGTCTTGCCAAAACAGTGGGAAAAAAAAGTGACCCCATTTTGGAAACTACACCCTCAACCTCAATGAATTTATCTATGGGTATAGTTAGCATTTTTTTGCTAAATGTATTTGAATTAGTCTGTGAAGATGAAACGCTACTTTTTTTTTCTGAAAAAACACCCCAGCATTTGTAAAGGAATTTCTACCGATTACGGAAATACCGCATATGTGCTAATAAACTGCTGTTTGGACACACATCGGGGCTTAGAAGGGAAGGAGCGCTATTTGGCCTTTGGAGCTCAAATTTAGCTGAAATGTTTTTTGGGTGTCGTGTTGCATTTGCAAAGCCCCTGAGGGACCAAAACAGTGGAACCCCCCTAAAAGTGACCCCATTTGGGAAACTACACCACTTAAGGGATCTATCTAGGGGTATAGTGAGCATTTTGACCCACAGGTCTTTTTCAGAATTTATTAGAATTAGGCCGTGAAAATGAATATCAACGTTATTTCCACTAAAATGTAGAATTTTTAAATTTTCACAAAGTTTAAAGGAGGAAAAACGACCCCACTATTTATTTGTAAAGCAATTTCTCCCGAGTACGGCAATACCCCACATGTGGTTATAAATGTTTTTTTTATTAGAAATTAATTAACCCTTTCTGGACTGATCCAGTTTTTTTTCTTTTTTTTGTTCGTTTTTCACTCCCCGCCTTCCAAGAGCCATAACTTTTATTTTTTCGTCAATAGAGTAGTGTGAGGGCTTATTTCTTGCGGGAGGAGTTGTATTTTCTATTGACACCATTTAATGTACTGGGAAACTGAAATAAAATTCTTTGCTGGCTGAATCTGGAAAAAAACGATTCCTCCATTTGTTTTTTTGTTTTTGTTTTTACTGCTTCCTTAGCCTCTGTGTGTACAGGAAACAGAGAGGTTAAAAGGGCCCCACCCTCTGCCACCCACCAGTGTATTTCCTGCCCCTACAGTAGTCAGGACGAAGAGAGGATCCTCTTCCCCTTTAGGATCCACCTGTCCGCCTGCGGTCCCGTGCGACCAACGCCGGACGGAGTGAAGCACTTCCGCCGGCGTCCCTACCCACCTGGGATTCAGCCTGCCGGCCAATATCCGGCTGAAGTGGCGTCAGATGACCGCGCGGAAGGAAGTACGTCATAAGCGGGGACTGCATCGGGAACAAGGAACAAGTAAGAGACCGGCGTGTTCAGTTTACAATTAGACCTCAGAGCAGTATGCACGTGGCAGTTTTTCCCAGCATGTCCATTCCTGGCGCTGATCTGGTGGGGTCCCAGTTTACTGATTCTGAGGTCTCCTGCCCGTCTACCATGAGTTTTTTTCCCCCCCCAGGGGTAGATACCTGCCATGTTAAATGTAAGATTTACTAGCTGGGTCTCCCTCCCTCCCTCTCTTTCTTATTATTAGGTGGAGAAAGAGGCATTCCAAAAACCTAAGCATGGAGAGCTTAGAAGATCCAAAAAATGCGCTACATGCTCTAAGAAGCTAGCAGACGCATACAAAAAGCAGCTATGTTCATCATATTTTAAGAAGCTAATCAAGGATGAACAACCTTCCATCATGGAGGACTTGCGTTCCATGATCAGAGAAGTTCAATCCTCCCTATCCTCTATACAGCAACCACCCCTCCCCCGTGTAAGAAGACAAATTGGTGAACAAACCCCTTTCTGATTCAGACATTGAAGGGGCCTTTTGTTCCTTCAAGGATCCTGAGGACATAGGCGAATTAGGGTCACTTGATCCTGAAGGAGATCAGGAAGATTAGAAGAAATATGATTTTTTTTCTCCATATATATGGATGATTTATTACAAGCAGTCTGGTACAATGAACATCGTAGAGGTTGCAAAACAAAAGACTATCCAAGACGAGATGTTTGGTGGTCTAAGATCAAAAAAGAGGCGTGTTTTTCCTATTAACGAAAATGTATTTGAGTTAATAAACGAGGAATGGAAAGACCCAGAAAGAAGGCTGGGAGTCTCCCGGGAATTTAAGAATCGCCTCCTTTTTGATAGAGGATACAGGCACTTGGGACGAGATGCCTAAAGTTGATATTCAGATGGCAAAGGTGGTTAAACAAACATCCTTACCATTTGAAGATTCAGCTCAACTAACAGACCCCATGGATCGGAAGTCTGACTGCCTCCTAAGGAAGGCCTGGGAGACCTCAATGTTTAGTACGAAAACTCACATAGCAGACACATCAGTAGCTAGAACCCTATTTGTTTTGCTAGGTGAGCTATAGAACCATCTCGGGGTAGGAACACCCCGGGACCAAATAGTGGAGTCCATTCCTCTCCTAAAAGCAGCTACAGGGTTTCTTACAGACGCCTCGGCAGAATGCATCAGGTTTGCAGCTAAAGATGCCGCAAGAAGATCTCTGTTGTTGAGATACTGTCAGAGGGGGGGACATTCGTTTTTGTAACATCCCGTTTAAGGGGAAATATGTTTTTGGTCCAGATCTAGAGAAGGCGGCAGATAGGAAAAAGGGATTTCCAGAGGATAAACCATCTAAAAGAAAGTTTCCCTTTCGTTCCCCGAGGGCCCCATGGTGAAAACTCTAGAGGGAAAGGGAAGACCGGTCGTTGGAGCTATCCAAAAGGAGGAAGGAGTAGAGGTTTCTTACTCAACCCAAATAGAAGAACAGATCATGACGTCAAAGTCGGAGGAAGGTTGTTAAAATTCTACAATTTATAGAGCAACATCACCTAGAACAAATGGGTCCTAAATATAATAAAGAACGGCTACCGTGTGGAATTTTCAACCCTTCCTCCGAAGAGATTTGTTCTCACCACACAACCCTCAGTTTCTGAAAAATCAGATGTTAGACAAAATCTGGAAGCTACACCAGACAGGAGTAATATCCGAAGTACCTCAGGATCAGTGGGGAGAAGGTCACTACTCCTCCCTGTTTCTTATTTTAAAAAAAGCCTGACCGTTCATACATGCTAATAATAAACCTGAAACCCCTCAACAAATACATAGTTTACAGGAGGTTCAAGATGGAATCCGTAGCATCCACCACTCCCCTGATAAAGGGGCTTATATGTGCACCCTGGATTTAAAGGACGCTTACTACCACATCCCCATTCATCCTTCCTCGCAAATATTCCTAAGATTTTCAGTAAGGAACTCGACTGACCAGGTGGTCTATTATCAATTTACATCTCTCCCCTTCGGAATTTCATCCACCACAAGGGTGTTTGCGAAAAGCGGCTATCACCTCCATCATAATTTTTGTAGACGGAATTATTATAATTCCCTACCTGGACGACTGCCTGATTACAGCAGAGACCCAGGAGATTCTTTCCACTCAGGTAAAGCTAGCGACAAACCAACTAGCAGAACTGGGTTGGTTAATAAACTACCAAAAATCAAACTTGATTCCGGACACTCGGATGAAGTTTCTAGTCATCATACTGGATTCTACCCTACAGATGTCCCTATTACCGGGAGAGGAAAGAAGGGCCATAATATCCACTGTCAGGGATTTTCAGAGAGTCGCCTCTTACAATATAAGAGCATCAATGAGTATACTAGGTGAGATGAAAGCCTGCATTCAGTCAGTGGCCTGGAGCCAAAACCATTCCTGACCACTCCAGAGGTGGATACTTTCTTCATGGGACAAGAAATCATTATCCCTAGATCAAAAGATAAAAATACCTCAAGGGGTGAGATCTTCCCTACATTGCTGGACAGAGCACTCAAACCTCAGGAAGGGGGTAATGTGGCATCAGTCTCCAGCTATCCTAGTTCTGACAGATGCGAGCAAAAACGGTTGGGGAGCAAAACTCCCAGACAATTATATTCAGAAGACTTGGCCAACGACCATAGCGGCTCGTTTCTCAAATTACCGAGAGTTGAGCAGTCTGGGAAACCCTAAAGTCAAGTTCATTCAACTTTCAGAACAACCATGTCAAAATTCTCTCAGACAACATGACGACTGTATCCTTTCTGAAACCTCAAGGGGGTAACAGATCTCCCACCCTGCTCTCCCTGTCTCAGAGAATATTCTTTTGGGTAGAACAAAATCTGCTTTCTCGATCGGCCATTCACCTAAAAGGCTTAGAGAATACCAAGGCAGATTTCCTCAGCAGAAAAAACCTAGATCCAGGCGAATGGTCTTTAAATCAAGAGGTCTTCCTCCAGATCACACTGCTATGGGGGTTTCCTCAAGTGGACCTGTTTGCGAACAGATCAAATGCCAAGACAGAGCTCTTTTTCTCTCTAAATCCCCAGGACCGTCCCGTAGGCAAAGATGCTCTATCTCAACCTTGGGACATGGATCTAGCATTTGCCTTTCCACCACTCCCGTTGATATCGAGGGTGCTTCAAAAGCTTTACAATGAAGATCTGAGGATCATTCTGATTGTTCCATTCTGGCCAAAAAAGGCCTGGTTTCCAATCCTGAGGGAATTGGCACTGGAAGACCTGATTTTGATTGCGCTATTGATTCCGTCACAAAAACGGAAACCTGCCGGAATGGTGACAAATGGAAACCATTAGTATTGTTTCAGTCACCATTGATATCAATGGTGATGCAAACCGAAGCTAAGGTTTTCGTTTGACTCTCCGTTGGAGGGGTTCACCCGACGGAACCCTCCGACGGAACCCCTGAACGGAAAGCAAATGCTGATGTGAACCAGCCCGAACTTTCAAAGTACAGACGTAACTGCACGTCAAGGTGTGCGAAGTTACTGCTCACCGTGACGTGAAGTTACATCAAGGTGCGGGAAGGGGTTAATGGCACCATTTAATATACTGAAAATCTTAAATCCGCCACTCTTTGTGGGTTGGAATAGAAAGAAAGAGAGCGATTTCCTCTGTGTACACTGCGCGGTGAAAACCACATGTTAACTTTATTCTGTGGGTCAATTCGTTTATGGGGATATTTACCGTATTTTTGGACTATAAGACGCAGTTTTGATCTTAGAATCTGTGCTGTAATCTGCTGCTGCCTCTGATCTCCTGAAGGCAAATAGATACCTGGAGCAGGAGACTGAGCTCCGAGCTTCAAAGGTCCTTGCAGTGCAGTGTAATGGAAGCAGCACGTCCTGTGCTGTGTGTAAAAAATCTATTATCTGCTCACTGAAGTCACATGTTACACACAGAATTCTGTTAAATCTGGCTGTTCAGTGAGCATATAACACAGACCATTAGTACACACAGCACAGTAAATCTATGCAGGTACAGATTTGCAAGGACCTTCTAGCCACGACCCCTACTTTTGTACAGAGCCTCAAGAAGAGCAGATTCAACACCATTAATCCCTGAGTCACCACACCTCTGTCTTGTGAGTTCAGGGGAGGGTGAGCGTATTATAGCTGCCAATATCTTATATTTCTGTGTCTGACATGAGGCACTGTGGCGGGCATTGTTATGAGGCACTGTGGCTGGCATTGTTATGAGGCACTGATAACCGGTGGACCCGCTTTCACTGAATCTGTCAGTACCGCTGACCTGACGGATACAGGTTTCAACACTAGATACAGCTGCTCTATATACAGGATACAAAGTAGCTGTTTTTGAATAAGTAAATATTATTTTTAATAAAGTATTCAAAAAGTTGCACCAATCACACTGATGGACATTTTTATAAAAAAATAAATAAATAAAAATAAAATATATATATATATCTATATATATAATTAACCCCTTAAGGACACAGCCAATTTTTTCAAATCTGACGTGTCACTTTATGTGGTAATAACTCTGGAATGCTTTTATGTATCCAAGCGATTGTGAGATTGTTTTCTCGTGACACATTGCACTTGGTCGATATATTCAGTGTTTATTTGTGAAAAACCCCAAAATTCTCAGAAAATGTGCAAACATTTTTATTTTTCTAAATTTAAATGTATTTGCTTGTTCAACAGATAGTAATACCACACAAAATGGTTACTATTTAACATTTCCTGTATGTCTACTTTGTTTGCATCGTTTTTTAAAAGTCCTTTTATTTTTCTAGGATGTTACAAGGCTTAGAGCTTTAGGGTATGTGCACACGATGAGAGGCTTTTACGGCTGAAATGACAGACTGTTTTCAGGAGAAAACAGCTGCCTCGTTTCAGCCGTAAAAGCTCCTCCTCGTATTATGCGAATCGTCTATGACGCTCGTAAATCTTGAGCTGCTCTTCATTGAGTTCAATGAAGAACGGCTCAAATTACGTTGCAAAGCAGTGTCCTGCATGTAATGTATATAAGTGTCCTGTACTTCTTTGCCGAGGCAGTCAATTTACGTGTCGTCGTTTGACAGCTGTCAAACGACGCGTAAATTACAGGTAGTCTGCACAGTACGTCGGCAAACCCATTCAAATGAATGGGCAGATGTTTGCCGACGTATTGTAGCCCTATTTTCAGGCGTAAATCGAGGCATAATACGCCTCGTTTACGCCTGAAAATAGGTCGTGTGAACCCAGCCTTAGCAGCAATTTCTCACATTTTCAAGAAAATTTCAAAAGGCTATTTTTTCAGAGACCACTTCAGTTCAGAAGTAGCTATGAGGGTCTTATATATTAGAAAGTCCCCATAAATCACCCCATTTTAAAAACTAGACCCCTCAAAGCATTCAAAACAGCAAATCAGAAAGTTTCTTAACCATTTAGGCGTTTCACAGGAATTAAAGCAAAGTAGAGGGGAAATTTACAATTTTTATTTTTTTTGCAAAAAATCATTGGTCATTTTCAAAATTCACTTTTTTCTTTAACACAAAGTTTTACCAGAGAAATGCAATTCATTAATTATTGCCCAGATTCTGCCGTTTTTAGAAATATCCCATATGTGGCCCTAGTGCGCTACTGGACTGAAGCACAGTCCTCATGTCAGGTTTGAAGATGTCTTGTGGTGCCAAAACAGTAGAAACCTCCCAAAAGTGACCCCATTTTGGAAACTACACCCCTCAAGAAATGTATCTATGGGTATAGTTAGCATTTTTACCCTGCAGTTTCTTTACTAAACTTATTGGAATTAGTCTTTAAAAATGAAAATGTTTAATTTTTACAAGGAATAAATGAGAAAAAGCACGCCAACATTTGTAAAGCAATTTCTCCTGATTACGGCAATGCCCCATATGTGGTCTTAAACTGCTGTTTGGACACAAAATGGCAGGAATTCTACTTGACATGTAGATTTTGGTTGATTTTGTTTTTTGTGCGCCATGTCGCATTTACAGAGCCCCTGAGGTACCAGTACAGTAGAAACCCATTGCTGCTTGTATAATGTTGTATTTCGTTCACTGAATTGGTAAGTTTACTGCCTGATTAGAACGAATTAAAAATTGATTTTAATAGCATAGTATAAAATTGGCTCATATGGCCCAAAAGTACATATGTTCAGGCTCAGACAAGTGGTCAGGGATAGGAGACGGTCTATTGAAACGTCTGTCTGAAGACCAAAACCTCCTCTTATAATATATAGAGGTACCTCTAATATACATAAAGGGTTGTTTCCACACATCACTAAGGTTCTACCCGACAGGCAATGGACTCATAAGTCATTTGTCTTTGGCTAAGATTTACATTATCCTTAGTATATTTACCTGATTCCATCGTTGTCCCTGAGTATGTAGGTATATCCGCCTGAGGTCTCCAGGGTTACTAGGGACGCTATGCGTCATACTCTACCCTGATTGGCCAGGCTGTAAGGGGGCACGCCGCAATCCAGATACTTCATTCTTGTGACGTTATAGGGAAAAAGGAAATCAAAGTGCTGTTCAGGAACTATTCTGCTGCTTTGTTGAGAACCTATTCAGGTCCAAATTGTGGGTCTCCAAGGAGGAGTCCACATATAATGATCACGCTATAGGGAAAAATCATTGTTTTATTTATTATTATTATTTTTATATTATTATCATTCTGTAAAAAATGCTTATTCATATTTTTGAACCTACGATCCTTGTTTTGTATCTTTGTCTATACCTTTAATATGAATGAAAAACGGTTTTGTTTTTAAATGAATAATTTTTATACCTCACTGCCGTACCTTGCTTACACAATTGACCTTTGACCTGTAACCTAACCCGGTACCGATTCCTAGGCCAGCTATAAATGCACAGTCATCATGAATAGACCTAACACTTGTACCTAACCTGACGAAGAGGCCGGTACGGCCTTGAAACACATTGTTGTTGTTGTACAAATAAAAGCAATTTCCAGTACAGCTGCGCCCTCGGATATTCCATTTTTTATCTCCCTATCTCCTGATTCTTGTGACGTGTCTCTGTGGGATTGGCGGTGGGTCGGCAGCCTCGTCACTGCGGGGGGCGGGCTCTAGCCCTTCATATGTCCCTAGCTTCGCCGGCTCGTGTGCGGCCATTTGTATTAGAGTCGTGCACGAGCCGGGAGGAATAACGTTCGCACTAAAATCGTGCTAACCGGCACTTAACCTGAAACAATCCCTGATGATTTGTCACATTCAACAGTGGCACTGAAACGCGTAGGGTTGTAATCAATTATTCAGCTTGTGGTCTAAGAGTTTGAAACCATTAAAGGGCAATATCGGTCTGCTACCAGGACTGTTGATACACCCTCTCTCTTTGACCATATGCCGTGAGCCTGTTGGGCTGGAACAATCATTTTTTCAGCGAGTGGCTGTTAGGGCTATATACTATAAGAGGAGGTTTTAGTCTTCAGACAGACATTTCAATAGACAGTCTCCTATCCCTGACCACTTGTCTGAGCCTGAACATATGTACTTTTGGGCCATATGAGCTAATTTTATACTATAATATTCTCAATTTTTAATTCGTTCTAATCAGGCAGTTGTAATGACGGGGGTAAGGAAACGGACAAGTGAGCCCTAATCTACCCGCCACTCTGTCCCTGCCTACTTGCAACGACCCGCCCTAGGCGACGGGGTACAACTTGGCGGCGGTCCCTATGCTCAGTAAGTGCACGAGAAAACAGACAAGGGAACACAAAGCAAAGGGAAAGGGGCAGTTGCCCACGGCAACACCGTGAGCAACAAGAATGGTGAATGAGCCGAGTCAAAACCAGGAGTGCACGAGGTACCAAACGCAGAGCAGGAGAGTAGTCAGTAAGCCAGGGTCAGTATGGAGCAGGATCAAATAGTCAGAAGCTGTAGCTGGGCCAGGAAACCACACGAGAAGAATCACAAGCAAAGGAGGAACAGGAAAGGCAGGTATAAATAGACAGAGGGCGGGAGCTAGCTCCGTCTGGCCAGGCTGCGATAGGCTCTCCCACTCCTAAGCCTGCCATCCTGAGTGGTGGAAGATGGAGTCAGTCTCAGAAACACAGACTCAGGTGCAGACTGATTACCTATGGGAGTATACACAGAAGTTGTGCCTGGCAGATCCTTTACAGTACCCCCCCTTTTATGAGGGACCACCGGACCCTTTCTAAGTGGACCTGGTTTATTGGGGAAACGAAGGTGGAACTTCCTGACCAATACCCCAGCGTGAACATCCCGGGCGGGTACCCAAGTCCTCTCTTCAGGCCCGTATCCTCTCCAATGGACCAGGTACTGGAGGGAGCCTTGGACCATCCTGCTGTCCACAATCTTGGCCACATCGAATTCCACCCCCTCAGGGGTGAGAACGGGAACAGGAGGTTTCGTCGAGGGAGCCAAGGACTGGGAGCAGCGTTTAAGGAGGGAGGCATGAAACACGTCGTGTATTCGAAAAGATGGGGGCAACTCCAGTTGGAAGGAGACAGGATTGAGGACTTCAATGACCTTATACGGCCCAATAAACCGGGGAGCAAACTTCTTGGACGGGACCTTAAGGCGCAAATTCCTAGACGATAACCACACCAGATCCCCGACCATAAACAAGGGGTTAGCAGAACGTTTTCTATCAGCCTGAGTTTTTTGTACGCTCTGGGACGCCTCTAGGTTCTTCTGAACCTGGGCCCAGACTGTGCACAGTTCTCCCGATGAATGACCTCTACCTCGGGATTGTTGGAACTACCAGGTGAAACGGAGGAGATCCGTGGATTAAACACAAAATTACAGAAAAAGGGGGAGACCCCTGACTAGTTACTGACCCGGTTATTAAGGGAAAATTTGGCGAATGGAATGAATGCGACCCAATCATATTGACAGTCAGAGATGAAACACCTTAAATATTGTTCTAGAGATTGATTAGTCCTCTCCGTTTGGCCATTAGTTTCAGGATGGAAGGCAGAGGAGAAGGACAGATCAATCTCCAACTTTTTACAGAAGGCTCTCCAAAACAATGAAACAAATTGTACCCCTCTGTCCGAAACAATATTGACAGGGGCCCCATGGAGACGCAGGATGTGTTTGACAAACAAGGTAGCTAATGTCTTGGCGTTGGGTAGTTTCTTGAGGGGCACAAAGTGGCACATCTTACTGAAGCGGTCTACTACCACCCACACCACCGACTTGCCTTGAGATGGAGGCAAATCGGTGATAAAATCCATGGAGATATGGGTCCAAGGTCTCTGGGGAATGGGCAAAGAACGTAGTAAGCCCGCTGGTCGGGACCTGGGAGTCTTGGACTTAGCACAAACCTCACAAGCGGCGACATAGGCCTTAACGTCTTTAGGCAACCCAGGCCACCAATAGTTTCTGGCAATGAGGTGTATGGTACCCAGGATGCCTGGATGACCAGATAGTGCGGAGTCATGATTTTCCCTAAGTACCTTTAGCCGGTATTGCAGGGGAACAAACAGCTTGTCCTCAGGAAGGTTCCCGGGAGCTGAACCTTGATCAGCTGCAATATCAGAGACTAAATCAGAATCAATGGAAGAAATGATTATACCATGAGGCAAAATACAAGCAGGATCTTCCTCCGAAGGAGGGCTGGACATGAAGCTACGCGACAGTGCATCGACCTTAATATTTTTAGACCCAGCCCTATAGGTAACCAAAAAGTTGAATCTGGTAAAAAATAGCGCCCATCGGGCTTGTCTCGGGTTGAGCCTCCGGGCAGATTCTAGGAAGACCAGATTCTTGTGGTCGGTAAGGACCGTTACCTGGTGCCTAGCCCCCTCCAGGAAGTGGCGCCACTCTTCAAATGCCCATTTAATGGCTAAGAGTTCGCGGTTGCCAATATCATAGTTACTCTCAGTGGGCGAAAACTTCCTGGAGAAGTAGGCACAGGGGCGGAGATGGGTGAGGGAACTGGTACCCTGGGACAAGACAGCCCCCACTCCCACCTCGGATGCGTCAACTTCCACGATAAATGGCTCCATTTGGTTGGGCTGAACCAGCACAGGGGCCGAGATAAAGCACTTCTTAAGGACCTCAAAAGCCTGGACAGCCTCAGGAGGCCAGTGGAGGAGATCAGCACCTTTGCGAGTGAGGTCCGTAAGAGGCTTAGCGATGACCGAGAAGTTAGCAATAAATCTCCTGTAATAATTAGCGAACCCCAAAAAATACTGTAATGCCTTCAGGGAGGCAGGTTGGACCCATTCCGCCACAGCCTGGACCTTGGCGGGGTCCATGCGGAATTCATGAGGAGTGAGGATTTGACCCAAAAATGGTATCTCCTGTACCCCAAACACACATTTTTTGGTCTTCGCAAACAGTTTGTTTTCCCGAAGGACCTGGAGCACCTTCCTGACATGCTCAATGTGGGAGGACCAGTCCTTGGAAAACACCAGTATGTCATCAAGGTACACTACAAGAAATACCCCCAGGTAATCTCTTAAAATCTCATTTATGAAATTCTGGAAGAACGCAGGAGCATTACACAACCCAAAGGGCATGACGAGGTATTCAAAATGACCTTCGGGCGTGTTAAACGCAGTCTTCCACTCATCCCCCTCTTTGATGCGTATAAGGTTATACGCCCCCCGTAGATCAAACTTAGAGAACCATTGGGCCCCCTGAACCTGATTGAAGAGATCAGGAATCAAAGGAAGCGGATACTGGTTCCTTACAGTGACCTTATTCAAGTTACGGTAGTCAATGCATGGCCTAAGACCACCATCCTTCTTCCCTACGAAGAAGAAGCCAGCACCTACCGGAGAAGTAGAGGGGCGAATGTAACCCTTGGCCAGGCATTCCTGGATATACTCCCTCATGGCTTCACGTTCGGGACAAGAAAGATTAAATATCCTACCCTTAGGGAGCTTAGCTCCTGGTACCAATTCAATTGCGCAATCATATTCTCTATGAGGAGGTAACACTTCGGAGGCCTCCTTAGAGAAAACATCAGCGAAGTCCTGAACAAACTCGGGTAGCGTGTTCACCTCCTCGGGAGAAATAGAATTAACAGAAAAACATGACGTCAAGCATTCATTACCCCATTTGGTAAGCTCCCCAGTATTCCAGTCAAACGTGGGATTATGCAACTGCAACCAGGGAAGGCCTAAAACCAAATCGGACGATAATCCCTGCATCAACAGTACAGAGCACTGCTCCAAATGCATGGAGCCAACAAGGAATTCGAAAACAGGGGTATGCTGTGTAAAATAACCATTAGCAAAAGAAGTGGAGTCGATACCCACTACCGGGACAGGTTTAGACAAATCAATCAAAGGCATAGCTAGAGACATAAAACCAAAAATATCAGATGGTTTGACTTATGCTTCAAGTACAATTTCTGTTGATAGCTAGAGACATAGCAAATTCCACAGACATGATATTAGCAGAAGACCCTGAATCCACGAAGGCACTGTCGGTAGCAGACCTACCACCAAAAGAGACCTGAAAGGGAAGCAAGATTTTATTACGTTTTATATTTACGGGAAATACCTGTGCGCCCAAGTGACCTCCCCGATCACTTAGGCGCGGAAGTTTTCCGGCTGCTTATTCTTACGCTTAGGACAGGTGTTCACTTGATGCTTGTCATCCCCACAATAGAAGCAGAGACCATTCTTCCTGCGGAACTCTCTACGTTGTCAGGGGGACACGGAGACCCCGAGTTGCATAGGTACCTCAGAGTCTTCCGTGGAAGAGGGAAGCAACGGGACCTCGGGAGGCATCATGGGGGAGTCAGTGGGGAAAACACAAAAACGTTCAAGCTGTCGTTCCCTGAGACGTCGGTCAAGTCGTACCGCTAAAGCCATAACCTTGTCTAGGGAGTCAGAAGAGGGATAGCGAACTAGCAGGTCTTTCAGGGCGTTCGACAGACCCAACCTAAACTGGCACCTTAAGGCAGGGTCATTCCACCGAGAAGCTACGCACCACTTCCTAAAGTCAGAACAATGCTCCTCAACAGGTCTCTTACCCTGACGTAAGGTCACCAGCTGACTCTCGGCAAAGGCAGTCCTGTCAGTCTCGTCATAAATGAGTCCGAGAGCAGAAAAGAAACGATCAACGGAGGAAAGTTCAGGGGAGTCAGGAGCCAAGGAGAAGGCCCACTCTTGGGGCCCTTCGTGGAGCCGGGACATAATTATACCCACCCGCTGGCTCTCAGAACCTGAGGAATGAGGCTTTAAGCGGAAGTAGAGCCTACAACTCTCCCGAAAGGAGAGAAAAGTCCTCTGGTCCCCTGAGAACCGGTCAGGCAACTTGAGGTGGGGTTCAAGAGGTGAGGTGAGGGGCACTACCATGGTAGCGTGAGGCTGGTTGACCCTCTGAGCCAGGGCCTGGACCTGTAGGGAGAGACCCTGCATTTGCTGGGTCAGGGTCTCAAGGGGGTCCATAGTAGTGACAGGGAGCAGGGTAGACTAGGTATATGGGCTTGTGATTATGTAATGACGGGGGTAGGGAAACGGACAAGTGAGCCCTAATCTACCCGCCACTCTGTCCCTGCCTACTTGCAACGACCTGCCCTAGGCGACGGGGTACAACTTGGCGGCGGTCCCTACGCTCAGTAAGTGCACGAGACAAACCGACAAGGGAACACAAAGCAAAGGGAAAGGGGCAGTTGCCCACGGCTACACCGTGAGCAACAAGAATGGTGAACGAGCCGAGTCAAAACCAGGAGTGCACGAGGTACCAAACGCAGAGCAGGAGAGTAGTCAGTAAGCCAGGGTCAGTATGGAGCAGGATCAAATAGTCAGAAGCTGTAGCTGGGCCAGGAAACCACACGAGAAGAATCACAAGCAAAGGAGGAACAGGAAAGGCAGATATAAATAGACAGAGGGCGGGAGCTAGCTCCGTCTGGCCAGGCTGCGATAGGCTCTCACAGTCCTAAGCCTGCCATCCTGAGTGGTGGAAGATGGAGTCAGTCTCAGAGACACAGACTCAGGTGCAGACTGATTACCTATGGGAGTATACACAGAAGTTGTGCCTGGCAGATCCTTTACAGCAGTAAACTTTCAGTAGAAACCCTTGAGAAGTGACTGCATTTTGTCCTCAGGGTAATCATCTAGGTGTGTAGTGAGCATTTTGATCCCACAGGTGTTTCATAGATTGTATTAGAATGAAGCAGGGAAAATGAAAAATAATTTTTTTACCCAAAAATATGTAGTTTTGCACCCAATTTGTTTTTCCACAAGGTGTAATAGGAGAAGTAACAGCACACAATTTGTTACCCAATTTCTCCCGAGTACGGCAATACCCCATGTGTGGCCCTAAACTGCTACACGGCAGAGCTCAAAATGGAAGGAGCGCCATTTGGCTTTTAGAGTGCAGATTTTGCTGGACTGATGTACGGGTGCCATGTCGCATTTGCAGAGCTCCCTTAGGTACCAGAGTAGAGTGTAGAACCCTGAGAAGTGACCCCATTTTATAAACTACACCCCTCAAGGCATTTATCATTTTCTTGGACATATGACAGGGCTTAGGAGTGAAAGGCTCATGTAAGGCCTATTTTGGTGATTTTCGCAGCATTAGCCCACAATGGCAGGGCTCTGGGGTCAAATGGTAAAACCAACCCCCAAGTAGTGACCCCCATTTTGGAAACTGCACCCCTCAAGGCATTTTAGTGAGCATTTTGACCACACAGTTTTTTTTTTATTTCATTAGAAATGAATGCTCAGTGGATGGTGCAAAGTGAAAATTGCAAATTTCCACAGGTATATGACCTCTAAGTGCACAATATGTTATGCCAAGTTCGTGCCACTGAAGACAAATACCTCAAACTGTTAAGTGGCTTCTCCCGGGTATGGCGATACCATATATGTGGACGTAAACGGTAGTTTGGGTACGCTGCAGGGCTCGGAAGGGAGGGAATGCCATTAGGCTTTTGGAGCGCAGATTTTGCTTGGTAGTTGTTTTGTTTGGGGTTTTGCTGGTATTTCAGTTTATGATGTGGGGACATATGTAAGCTGTGCGGGGTACATCCGGGTATAATAAGAGGGTATAATAATGGGGTAAATAAATAATAATCCGCAGATATGTGGCCAGTGTTGCACTGATAAAGGGTGCCCAATCTTATCCGCTTTTGAAACACTCCATATTCTGAGAGCCAGAACTTTTTTATTTTTTCTGCACCAGAGGGTGTGAGGGTTTATTTGTTGCGGGACAATCTGTAGTTTTCATTGGTACTATTTTGGGGTACATGCGATTTTTATTTAGTTTTTTATTCCATGTTTTGGCAAGCAAGGTGAACAAAAACCTTGGAATTGTAATTTTTTTTTTTTTACGGCCTTCGCCATGCGCTATGAATGACAATTTTACTTTATTCTGCGGGTCGGTACGATTATGGCGATACCATATGTATATAGTTTTGTTTTTTTTATGTTTTGCAGCGTCTGCACAATAAAATCACTTTTGTTTCAAATACATTTTTTGTGTCGCCATATTCAGGGAGCCATAACGTTTTTATTTTTCCGTCAAAAAAGTTGTGAGAGGACTTGTTTTTTGCGGAACGGGCTGTAGTTTTTAATGGTTTAATGTCTGGGTAAATTCAACTTTTAGATCCCTTTTTTTAATCTGTTTTGGGAGAGATAGTGACTAAAAAAACAGCGATTCTGGAATTGTTTTTTTAAATATTTTTTTTTTTACGGTGTTCACAGTGCGGGTAAAATGGCATGACATTTTTATAGTTTGGGTCTTTATGGACGCGGTTCTACCAATATGTGTACTTTTTTTCATGTTTTCCATTTTTCCCTATAATAAAAGACTTATTATGGGAAAAAAGGCGGTTAGTGTTTTTTAACGTGAAATTTTTTATTAACTTTTATCTTTTTAAAAAAAATTTTGTCCCACTAGGGCGCAGGTATGAAGCCCTTATCGCTATTCTAATACACTGCACTACCTACATAGTGCAGTGTATTAGAGCTGTCCGCTATTCTCTGACAGCAAGCCTATTAGGCTGTGCCTCCCGGCGGGGCCTAGTAGGCTCCCGTATTAGGAAGCCATTTTTAGGCTACGTTTGGCATAGCAACCATCGGCACCCCCGCAGGGGGTGCGATCTTACCACCTAGATGCAGCGATAGCTGCATCTAAGGGGTTAATCGGCCGGATGGTTGCCGACAGGCTAGAAGCCACTAAGGATGCAGCGATCGCTGCATCTAAGGAGTTAAACGGCCGGATAGGAGCCTAGCTCCGGTCCTGGCCGGTATAGAACGGTGTCGGACAGCCGATATCCGGCGGTGATGACGCTGGCTCAGCTTCTGAGCCAGCGCCATCACATACACATTCTCAAGGAGCTGTGATTGGTCAGTCTGCTGTGATTGGTCCCCTGCCGTCTTACTGTGTCGTTCAACCATCGTTTGACAGGTTGACAGTTTTTAGCCAGGACGTCCTGGTACGTAAAAGCACTATAATACAGGACGTACCAGTGCGTCCTGGTACGGTAAGGGGTTAAAAGTGTATATAGCATTTAAACTATTCTGTAATAATGAAAATTGTGTTTTGATTAGTTGCTATGGGGAACTAGTCCTGTTTTTCTGTTTGCATAAATAAAGCTCAGTGGTCCACATTTATCAATGTATTTGCACCTTTTGTTTTTGGTGCATTTTACTCCGAAATAGTGTCTAATCTTGTGTGACAGATTTATTAAGCATTTGCGCCATGCATGTCTAGTTTGTGAAAGTGGAGTGAAAAGTGAGTGTGGCTTGCTGCTTGGCCAGGGTATAGACACATTTCTGAAAAAAAAGGCCGTAAAAAAAAAAAAGTCACAAAAAATGCGTGTAATAAACAAGTCGCATCTCTACTGCACATAGACCATGACAAAATTGTAGCCAGTGTGAATGTCAATTTCCGTGATTTATATTTTGACAGATTTATAAATTTGTCGTAAACTATAAATTGACAATAAATTAGTCTTTTTAACTTAGACATTGGCTAAAACGAAGTCCCTTTGGATAAATGTGGACCATTCTCTAAGATCATTTTATTTATTTACAAAATAAGCGTTCTGTTTGTGTAAGTGATATATTACGTATGAGGGAAGATCTATAGATATGAGATGAGGAGATATATAGGATGTCTTGATCACGTGAAAATTCTATATAGGTGCCCCTTGTAGCATGCTTTTGCAGATATATAAAATATTGATTTGTGAAGAATTACATTTTCTTGTACATGTGTAAGGAAAGGTGAATAATATTAGATGTTGTTCTTAGAAATATCTTACTTACCATTTTTTTTCCTGCTTTGTGAGCTGATGGTAATTACTTTTTCTGTGAGCATCTGTCAATGCAGAATTTTTTTCTCCTCAGGTTCATGTGAAAATGGCGGATGAAGCGGTCTGTGTTGGCCCTGCTCCCACCAGCAAAAGCTACCTCAACATGGATGCCATCATGGAAGCCATTAGGAAAACTGGGGCCCAAGCTGTGAGTCTGAATGGCTCTATCTGCTGCAGCTGTTTCAAATATAGAAGGCAGAATAGACAGAATTTGTATTAAAAAAAAAAAAAAAATAACAGAAAGGAACTGAATATTCTATTCTTGTTTGGTTCATGTCACATGAGTTAAATGTGGCCGAAATCTCTACTGGAAATCAAAGGCTTTTGAAGCATCTGGCAAGGCTGGTGGCAGTTCCTGCAGGTGGCTGCTGGATTCAGAAATCACACCAGGGAGCAGCTTCAGTTCATTCCCAAATATGCTGGGGGGGGGGGGGGGGAAAATCCCAATTAGCTTTAACCCTTTCAATGCCCCTTTTTAATTCTTTTTCCTTTGCCGAGTGATAACAATGAATAAATAATGCTGGAATTATTTAATTTATTTTCACAGTCCTACTCCGTTTACACATTAGAATGAGATGTAAAAAAAAACAAAGCAACAATTTCTAGGAAATCTTTTAATCGAATACATTTATGCGCACCCTTATTTCACTTATAGACCCATAGTCATTTTTTTCATTTTATTGTATCTGCAATACAACTATTCACAGATTATCAGAAAATATGAGCATTAGTAATATTTTATCTATACTTTTAGATATTTTTTTTTTTCCATTCTTGTGATCAGCTGGCTTAAAATCTTTTGGCTATGGTGGGGTTAAGAATTGAATCTAAGCATTGACAGAGTGCCTATTATGATAACACCCTCTGTTTTTATTTTCCAGGTACACCCAGGATATGGGTTTCTTTCTGAAAACAAAGAATTTGCCCGACGTCTGGTAAGTCGAGCTGTATTGTGGTGCCTAATGAATCTTTTGGATAAGCGGTAGAATGGCATCGTGTAGTGGCTGCCTTCAGCCGTGAAAGGTGTCTGATTATGGCCATGGCTAAAAGCACTGTTGTTGAGGCCCATTTATAGCTTAACCTGCCCTCATTACTGTATATTGTTCTATTAATAACATGAAAAGGGAAATTGCTGTGAAAGTGTTGTAATACTAGGTTTTATTCAGAACATGCTGAATCTGCTAAGTTTCAAAATACTGTTTTTTTTGTTTTTTATAATAAAACGAATAAAAATGAATAGTTTTTTTTTCTTTTAGTTTATTTAGCATTTCACGCTACATTTCTCTATCCCCTGCAGTTTTTCTGTTCGTATTTATGGAAGAATGAATGTTTTCATAGTTCTTTCCTTGGTTAATTCTCCCTTGTATTAGATGTGATCCTCCTGTCTCTCACATAACTGGCAAGTTCCTTGACACAATGTACAATTGCATAAATCTATGTGATACAGCATCCAAAATTACATATTTGTTTCAAGAGGCAGATCAGAGCACTAATGGTTTTTGTCAAGATTTCTTAAGTGGTTGTTGATCTGAGAACTACATATGGGAAATTATCCAAAATATCTGCCTTGTAGGATTAACAGCCTATTACACTTGTATAAACTGAGACCTTGGGGGGTAAAATGAGCAATCCCTGGGTCACTCATGGTCACTGACCTAACAAAAAAAATATATATATATCCAGAATTTGCTTTCTTTCAAAATTTCTTTGAGCTGTCCATTTAGTTTATTGATGAATAATTTGTTTGCTATCTTTGATTTTCAAGTGACTGCCAAGTCGTGGTGCCATATTGGGGCAGATATATAAATATTGTCTTAGGGATAGGTTCTAGCGATGTCCAAAAGCCGTCATTAAATTAAGTGTGTGACATGAGTCTTCAACGTATTGTTTTGTAACATTAAAAATTGCTAAAATAAAAAATACTTTTTTAAAATACTTGTCTAAATACCATTCTTGTTTCTGAAAAGTGTAGGCCTATGTGAGATGGATTCAGACAGATTTTTGTATATGTTTACAGGGCTGACACCACCTCTGCTCCAGCTCTAAAATGTAAATCTGTTTTGGTTGTGTAAATGCATGGCCAAAAGTTGGTGAATGTCCAAAATTTTCCGTTGGATAATTTCAATCTTACTACTTCTTTTTAAAATTAAGCATACAATCGTGCAAGATATATGAACCAACATTTGCAGTAGAATGGGTCATACGGCACAACAGTGTAACTTTTAAAGGGTTATTCCCATCTTATAAAGTAATGGCATATCGTTATGATTTATGGGGGTCTGACCTATTGACCCCCGCTGATTCGGAGAATGAAAGTGCCTCATCGCTCGCTGATTTACCCCTGCACGAACTCTGGTGAATGGGGCCTGCTGCAGTTCCCCAAAAACAGTCAAGGGAATGCAGAATTAAATCAGCACTGTGGCACTTTTATTCTCATGATCCGCGGGGGTCCGTATATTGGACCCCCCATCAATCATAATGTGATGGCATAATCTGGTGAAACTCCATCACTTTATAAGATGGGAATAGCCCTTTAAAGCAGGTGTCAGCAACCTCCTGTTGTAAAACTACAATACCCAGCATTCCCTGAAAGCCTTTGGTTGTCAGGGCAGGCTGGGAAAGTCGTTTCTCAACAACTGGACTGTTGAAGGCTGCTGAACCCTGCTTTAAAGGATACCGCCCTTCAGTTTGCCAAGTTTGAGCTGCCTTGATGAACTGTATGTGCTGCTAAGAGTAGCAACTACGAAGTTGTAGGTCACGCAAGTTGTTCACATATTGGGATCACAGAGTGCTGAAGTGCATAGCGCAAATAAAAAGCATCTATCCTCTGTTGCATCAAGACATCCCCAATAACTGTTTATCGAGAGTTTCATGACCTGGGAGTCTATGCTTGAGATCTTCATGTGCTGTAGTGATGGAAAACACACTAACCCTGGACTCTCTGGAGCAGTGGAGACGCCTTCTCTGGAGTCAAAATTTACCATTTGGCAGTCTGACAGACTAATCGGTTTACAGCACTACATACTCTGGCTTCAAGAATCCTGTTTTCAAAGTTTGGTGGATGAGGAATGATGGCTTGTGCTCCAGTGAACTGGAATCACTACAGCATACAAAGGCATTCAATTGGAGCAAGTATTTTCCTGATTCAGCATGACAGTGCCTCTGTGCAGAAATGGTTTTGTAAAACTTTACTGGCCAGACCCGGACTTCAACCCCATCAAAGACTTTAAAGATGAATTAGAACTCGAACTACGAGAGATAACTTATTGCCCAAATGCTCCAATGCAGTAATGTTTTTGTGGCTAAATAGATGCAAATCCCCGCAGCCATGCTCAAAGATCTACCGGGAAGCTTACTCCGAAGAATGTAGGCTGTGTAAAGCATAGCAGCAGAGGGAATTGACTTCATGTTAATACCAATGATTTTAGAATGAGAAGCTCTCAAAGCAGATATGGATGTAATGGGTGTCCACATATTTGTGGTCATCTAGTGAGTATTGGTGGTGGTTAATTGTGCTGCGGAATGTTATTACTTCCTACCAGTTTACAGCCACCCAATTATAAAGCTAACCACAGAAAAAAAGTGGGACATATAATAAGATTAAAAACACAAAAAATGGCCGTACTCACAAATTGGGCAGGTATAATCCCAACAGGACGCAGCCAGGTCAAAAATGCTGCTGAAGTAAAGTGCTCAGGTGTGTTAAATAAGAATAGCCACTCCCACTAGACTTGAGGGGAGTGGCGTGTGGTGCATGGGATATGTAGTAAAAAGTAAATGAATAGTGTATAATGTGCAAGTAGTAATAATATGTGTGAAATATAGGGGGCAGTACTGAGTATAGTGAGTGGTGAATAACGTGTAAAATATAGGGGGCAGTACTGAAAGGGTCAGGAACGTGAGTGATGCATGAAGTGTGGGTGCAGTGTGTAAAACATGGAGGGCTAATGCGTAAATCATGAGGCACAGCCTATATAGCCTGGTAGCAGACTTTTTGTAACGCCATGATAATACATAGAGCGGGCTGCCCTGCTTGCTATGCCAGACCGCAACACACCATGCTCTCCCAGCATTGAAGACCTGGCTGCGTCCAAAAAGTAGTAAATATAATACAAGTAAACATGGAAAATACATGGGGTATTGGTTGTCATTTTGGCCAAAAGAACGCAAGCTCGCAATCCTTGTCACGGATCCCCACACTTGCGAGTCCCTAACTGGAACGAAAAGTATAGGCTGTGCCTCATGATTTACGCATTAGCCCTCCATGTTTTACACACTGCACCCACACTTCATGCATCACTCACGTTACTGCCCCCTATATTTCACACATATTATTACTACTTGCACATTATACACTATTCATTTACTTTTTACTACATATCCCATGCACCACACGCCACTCCCCTCAAAGCTAGTGGGAGTGGCTATTATTATTTAACACACCTGAGCACTTTCCTTTAGCAGCATTTTTGACCTGGCTGCGTCCTGTTGGGATTATACCTGTCCAATTTGTGAGTATGGCCATTTTTTGTGTTTTTCACCCAATTATAAAGTACACTAACTGTGATTACAACCTGCTACTGCATGCACGTCTGAGTAGTCCGCATTTTGATATTCTAGATATCTTACATATAAAAACTGTTCGGTTATAATTTGTCAGCTTATTTTATATCTTTGTCCAGTGCAGGGGTCTCAAACACGCGGCACCTGAGACAGTCAGCTGCGGCCCGCGGGGTTCCTTAATTCCCTCCGGAAAAGGGGAGAGCAGTTTGGAGGAGCGCTGCCGGCGCTCCTTTGTGCAGTCACACAGCCCCCTGTAGATAGTGCACCCCCCCAGCGGGTTTCACAGCGCTACATCCTCCCTCCCTGTTGGTAGCTCTCTTTCTTGGTGCTCGCTCTAGGAGTGGAATCCCCAGCCAGAGCATTGCCGACGCTTTGGCCGGGCTTCCTCTGCTGGAGGAGCCCCTGAAGTCACTGTCCATACATGGACAGTGATGTCGGGGGGCTTCCCCAGAGAAGGAGTAATAGAGCAGAGACTATACTAGCGCTCTGCTCAGAGACTCCTCCTCCTTGGAAGCCCCTGACATCACTGTCCATTAATGACAGTTATGTCAGGAGCATAGCTGGAGTCCCAGTCAGTGTTCTAGAAGCGGCTCTGCTCCGGGGAAGCCCCTGACAGCACTGTCCATATATGGACAGTGATGTCAGGAGCAGAGTTGGAATCCCAGTCAGAGCGCTAGTAGCTCTCTGCCCGGGACTACGGCTCTGGTGTTTCCCCTGACATCACTGTCTATATGTGGACAGTGATGTCAGGGGCTTCCCCAGAGTTCCGGAGTAGAGCCTATACTAGCGCTCGACTCTGGTGTTTCCCCTGACATCACTGTCCATATATAGATCGTTATGTCAGGAGCAGAGCTGTAGTCCCAGACAGAGTGCTAGTAGGAATCCTGCTCTGGGGTTGCCCCTGACATCACATTCGGGTCCATCCCCTGTCAGGGGCTCCTCCAGCAGAGGAATCCCGGGCCAAAGCATCTGCAACGCTCTGGCTGGGGATTCCACTCCTAGAGGGAGCCCCAATGGAGCCATCTACAGGGGGGGGGGGGCGTGTGGGGCATTATCTACAGGTGGCAGACTGGCATTATCTACAGGTGGCAGACTGGCATTATCTACAGGTGGCAGACTGGCATTATCTACAGGTGGCAGACTGGCATTGTCTACAGGTGGCAGACTGGCATTGTCTACAGGGGGCATTGTCTACAGGGGGGCACTGTGGCACGGTCTACAGGGGGAACGGTCCATAGGGGGCACTGTGGCACGGTCTAAAGGGGGCACTGGCACAGTCTAGAGAGGGCACTGTGGCACTATCTAAGAAGGGGCTGCCCAATCTTGACGTTCTTGTTCCTGCCAAACCCTGCCAACTAACCCGGAGCTATTTATGGTGGAATAAAGACACTTTTGATACCTGTGTGTGCTGCGGTCTCTCTAACTTAACCTTGTAAACTGCATTGTTAAAATATGTGGATTAAACTCCTACATTTCCAGTGAATTTAAACCTAGCAGTATTGTTAAAGTAATGTAGCATCGTTGTAGTAGTAATGTAGTGTTGTTGTTGTTGTAGTAGTGTAGTATTGTTATAGTAGTTCAAATAACTAATTAATGAACAATAATTTTGTATTATATAAAATTTGATAAATGCATCCCGTCAACTTCACATTTTTTCTATGTGCGGCCCATTTACCCGGCCGAGTTTAAGACCTCTGGTCTAAGTGCTATTTTAAAATAGCCTTTTAACCAAGAGTAGTAAAAGTATGAGTACCAACTAGTGGATAAAATTTAATAAATATTGGAAGGGACTCCAGGTTTTTTTTTAGCACATAACCATATTTTATTCTCATCGGTGCAGGTGCAACATGTCTAGTTTCAAAGGAGATGTGGTAAAATAAATGTCCCACATTATGAGAGTAATAATGAGCCAAAAGCTTAGCGTTGTCTTCAATTAACACATGGTGGGCTCGGTTTGTGTTTAATCCCACTTGGGTGAGCAAGTGATTATCTCCCTGTTGTGTGTTTTTTTTTTTAATACACTTAATGAGTCAAGGAAAACTGCTTGGGTTGTGTACGGAAATAATGTCATATGTATCTTGCCACTTCTGACTCATCAGCATGCAGCGCACGTCCATTTGCGGACTTACAGCTTGGGAATGCAAGTGAGTAGAAAGATAAGTTACAGATTCGGAAACCGTCTTTTTTTTTTTTTCCAGATATTACCGAATGATTGTAATTTAGTGGGATTTTCGGAGGCGACGGCCCTTTTTGTAGCAAGATCAGAGGAAGAATAACTATTTAGAAATCTGTAGATACTGTATTTATAATCCTTTATTTAGTTTTGTTCTGTGGAAAATAACTGAGCCGTGTCTGCGGTATATTTGTGGCAAAAAAAAACAGATATGAATGCTACTATATATATATATATATATAATCTCCTAATTTCAAGAGATCGTATATGACTTTAAGAGTGTTAGATGGACCGTATAGCATTTTTTAATTAAATTTTTTTACACGCAAACAAATCCGGGTAAAACAAAACGACAACCCCCAACACATTGCTCCTAACCAGGTCCAGAGAAGAAAAAAAATATTTCCTAATCCCTAGTTTCTTCTCTTCCAATGACATAAAATATAGTAATTTCTCATATCTGCGAGTATATCTATTGTTCAAATATACACATTTTTGACACAAGCAATGTTATGTGTATATAGTGTACATGATCTTAGAGGTCTGAACATTTTTTTCACCTAATACTCGGCTACCAATCTCTTTAAAAAAGAACTGTTACTGGGGGCTTATTAGAACGTGAAAGCAGAATAGGCCTTGTAAATTAAAGGGGTTGTCGGAAAATGTTCCTAATTGGTTAGGAAATATAATATGGAGGCACTTACTAATATGCTTTCATTTTAGAAACGGCAAGAATGTCCAGACATACCGACACAGCTTCAGGATGCAGGGAACCCCCCCCCTCCGTGATGACAGTCAATTAGTTGTTGAACTTTTAATTTTTTTCCACTCAGTCACAGATCTATCTCCATATACAAGTAATGTTTTAAAATTCTGAAAGCCTATTTCCCCCACCTTTTGGGTTTTGTTAATTGGGTTATAGAGATTTAGGCCCTTTGTACCCCTCCACATAAATTGTCTAAAGGTGTTTTCCAGAGCTACTATATCCGTATGTATCCAATAAAAGGGTAGCATCTGTAAAGTCTACAGTCGATAGGGAAAGCATATCTTTGATAACCGTGACCAAGCAGGGAAAGTGTAAGATTTGCTCAGCCTGTTAAGCTCATTCTGGATCTTTTTGATTGATGGGGGAAAATATATGCTTACTCTCGACCATGCCAGCTTGCCAAGTTTACTTAAGTAGGTATAGTGATTAGCTGCAACTGTCAAATGTAGGTCCGATATCTAGTCCATATAACATTTATAAATAAGCATAAAAACGTTTGCAATTTTTTCCCTCAATTTATCTGGTAACCGTAAAAACCGCCATACTTGTTTAATATTCCTAGAACTTTTCCATAATTATTTTTTTGGGACACTAAATAAACTGCAAGACCAGGAAAAGCCACAGTGGATACTATTAAAAGCCGTAATACAATTTAAAATAATAAATATATTAAATTTTTCACGTCTTCGTTCCAGCAGAGCGCTGCTGCATCTTTTGTGTATTTTATTTTTGCATTGCAGTCATAGCAGATTAGCACCTGCCCATTTATTTCACTTTGTAAGGAGGTGAGGCCCATTTACACGGGCCAATAATCAACCGAACAAACGTTCTTGCAAACGCTCGTTCTCGACTATTGGCCTGTGTAAACAGAACAGTTATTAGCCGACAATGGAGCAAGCATTTGTCGGCTGATCACATTGTTTTATGCAGCCTGTAAAATCATCGTTGCAACAGCACATCTTCCCATGTAAACCGATTGATGGGTACAGAACGATCATATTATCGATCGTTCGTCCCCCATACTAATTATTGGGCAAATGAGCGTTCATATTGTCAGGGATCATTACCATGTATATTGTTTGCAAAAATATTATCCTTACGTATATATGTATGTATATATCCGTATATTACACAAAGAACTGGAATGTAACAAAATGGACCATGTATCAAGAACACGCCTTTTGAGACACCGCCCCTGGAATGCAAGAAGAGTGTACAGATGAACTTACAGCTGAGGAGCCAATGGTGTTTAAGCACGTCCCACATCTCTAGGGAGGGAACTTGTGATTCTTTCTTTGTTCAATAAAAAAGTTCAGTACTTCCTATTTGACTGAGGGAAGAGGTGTACCAACTTGTCTGCCTGGTATATTTTCTCCATGCATGCTCTCAGATTTCAACTTACAGAGGTGGTTATTCAGTGTGAGATAACAGGGAGAAGGAAGCTACCGTGACAATTGGCGCCCGAACCCTGGGGCCATACTTGAGGGGATCTCTGAATCCGGACAACCGACAATCACAGGGTGAAACAGACGACCCAGGACTGCCCACTCAAGGAGCCTGATCACCTCCACAATAACACGGTAAGTCAGTTGATTTTATAAATCTTCGACTTATCTGTGTTAGTGGACGGTCTTGTGGGAATTTGTATAACCCTTGTCGGTTGGCTGGATTTTCTCAGGCGACAGGAGAGACATCCCCGCTGTGTGGTCACGAACCCGTAAGAAAATAGTCGCGCCCGACTAACCATCCTCTGGGTAATTAGGGACTAGATAGAAAATATAACCTGTCTTATACGCGGGCACGATAAAATGTGTGATAAGTCGTGTGATAAGGTGCACGCGGGGTTTAAACACTGATAAGTCGTGGATAGTATTATAACCTGTCTTATACAGGTGCACGTGGGGTGTGTATAAACACTGATAAGTCGTGGGTAATATATTGGCCAGACCAGAAAGTTGCAGGCCAAAAGTTGTTATATAAATTACGTGAAGAATATACACGGTTAGAATGGATGGTTTACGGTCCATATTCAAATCATCAGGATCACCCGTACCTGGACGATCCTATTCGTATGATTTGGTGAAGCGAATGGAAGTTAGGAATAAGAAAGGCATTGTATTATGTTATGTATTAGAAACCACAGGACCAGCCACCGCCCTGTTATGGCGTCCGTCCCTCATGTTGAGTGTGTCCTCATTGTGGGCAGCAAAACCCCCCTCACAGCTGAGCACTGTGCTTCCTGTGGGAGAGGCTGCCCCCCACCCCCTGATGAGGGCACGCCCGGCCCAATCAAATCAGTATGAAATGATAGCCTTGTTAATTTTGTCATTTCCCTGACAATATGTATGCTCATTCCCGATCATTGCCCTGTGTAAACTCGGCAATGATCAGACAATGAGTGGGGAAATGCTTGTTTATCGGCTGATCACATCTTTTATGCAGCACATGATATTGTTGTCAGCAGCACATCTCCCTGTGTAAACAGGGAGATGTGCTACTGACATGACGCAAACACATGAGAATGAGCAATCGTAGTAACGATCGCTCATCCCCATACATAACCAATTATTGCTCCTTGTTAAAGAAGCAAACGAGCATGCCGATCATCGGGCTGTCTTATTGATCGGCTCTCGTTTTCATGGCCCATATTGGCCTGTGTAAAAGGACCTTAAGCATCGGCCTGTGTAATAGGGCCTGGTAATGAGCACTGATCGACTTGTTATATCGTTGATTGGTGCCATTTATGGGCGGATTTTTTTTGTAGTAAGGAATTGTAGTGTGAGTAATGAGCAGGACAATGGCATGGCAATCAAATTATCTGCATCAGGTTTTAAACCGTCCTTTATTCTGTGAATGAAGTCCGTAGACTGTCGCGATGTTGTGATGGCGCGCGAAAAACCCTCACTACTCACAGCACCTGTATTCTGCTTACGGTGACTGCAGGACAGATGGGATTTTGAAGCTCTATTATCCAAATTTCTTCAAATATATGTAGCGATTTATGTTTAAATATTATAAAAGTGAATAGCATTCTGAGCTCCGAGTACAATTCCCTAATAGAATAGTTAAAATGACCCAGTGGAACTGGCGTTTTGTTATTTTTGTATATACACTGTTAATTATGAAAGTGTTCGTTTGTATTCGTAATAAGGTCCCTTTCACACTGCATTTCACCTGCACGTTTGACGTGTGTGTCAGAAAAAGCTGCAGTCTCCTAAAGGGGTTATCCTGGGACCAAAAATTGCATTGCAATAATATATTTATGTGAAACGAAGTAATTTACTAATATACTTTAATTAAAAATTCTGTACTAAATGGTGCAGTTCAAACCTCATGAATTATTCAGTAAGTGCTGGAGCTTTTCTAATAATGATGACGCTCCGACACGGCCCCACGTGACTGAGCTCTTCATGTACTGTTCGTGAACATGACCGCAAGGGGCTGTCACATTGCCTATTGCTTGAGTCCCGAGCAGAGCATAAGCTAGCGCTTTGCTCGGGACTCAAGCACTGCTTCCGACATCCATCTTTGGTCAATTCAGTCGTTCCCGATCGCTGGAGTCCCTGAGCAGAGCATCAGCTGATGCTCTGCCTAGGTACTCCACAACTTCTGCCCTCGTCATTGTCACTGTCCGTATATGGACAATGGCGTCGGCAGAGCAGTACTGAAGTCCCGGAGCAGAACATCAGCACTACCCTTGGGGGGGGGGCCCACTCGACCGTTGGGTGCTGACACTGCCGTCATGACTCCTCCACAAGTGGAATGCCCGGCCAGAGTCTTGCTGGGGATTCTGCTTCTAGGCGGAGCCCTGGCTAGGAGGCGGCGTAACTACCGCTGTAGCAGCCGTTACAGCTGCCACAGAGCCCACGGCATGAGGGGGCTCGTTCCACCCGCCATCATGGGCCCCATGCCCAGTGACCCCGTTAGCAGCCACAAAATAAGGACAGTGATGTCAGGAGCAGAGCAGTGTCCCAGTCAGTGTTATTAACGCTCTGCCCGGGACTTTGGCTCTTGGGTTTCCCCTGACATCACTATCCATATATGGACAGTGATGTAAGGGGCTTCCCCACAGCCGGATTATCGGAGCAGAGCCTTTACAAGCGCTCTGCCTGGGACACTGCTCTTCTTCTGACATCACTTTCCATATATGGACAGTGATGTCAGGAGCAGAGCAGGAGTCCCAGGCAGAGTGCTAGTAGTGCTCTGCCTGGGACTATGGCTCTGGGGTTGCCCCTGACAACACTGTCCATATATGGACAGTGAAGTCTGGGGCTTCTCCTGAAGCGGAATCCCCAGCAAGAGCGTTGGCAATGCTTTGGCTGGGGATTCCACTCCTAGAGGGAGCCCCAAAGGCGCGAACTACAGGGAGGGGGGCTGTGTGGCACTACCTGGGAGGAGGGGGCTATGTAGCACTACCTGGGAGGAGGGGGCTATGTAGCACTACCTGGGTGGGGGGCTGTGTGACACTACCAGGAAGGGAGGCTGTGTGACCCTACCTGAGAGGGGGGGGGGCAGTGCACTACCTGGGAGGGGATCTGTGTGGCACGATCTACAGAGGGCACTAAATGTATGGGGGTACAAACTGGGGGCCTAACATCTTTATGGGGGCATAAACCGGGCCTAACGTCTATATGGGGGCACAAAGTGATGTTTTCTGCCATTGTACTGCCACCGTAAGTTCCCCCGCAAAGGGGCCTACCAAGCCTGTCGCGCCCAAGGGCCCACATAAACCTGGAGCCGGCCCTGCCTAAGAGTTATGGTTTTATATTAAATATTTTAAAGTTACCTTTTCCCCACCTTGTGCATTACACTTGGCACAGAGATTTTCTTTAATGAATAGTATATAGTTTCGATGTTAAACAACTTCCACAACACAATGAAACATGCAAATGCTGTACATGTGAAATAATTGGAAATTTCTTCTAGTTACATTTTTTGACAGTTATAAATATTCATTACAATGGGGAGCTCAATTAAAATGGCAATGTTAATGTATTATGTCATATTATGAGAATTTTCCAGGTCAAAAGTTTGTTGTTTGCATCTGTGGGCTAATAAAATATGAATACAATCAATCATGACCACAGGGGTTGTCCAGTGGGACATTGCAGTGCTATACTTTGATGCTTTATCTTGTACCTAGATGGAGAGTCAAGAAGTGGAGTTTGTATTGATTTAAGTAAGGGATTACGCTGATTTTATGTTTATATAATAGGAAAGAGCAGGAAGTGTTTTTTACATCTATGTATGTATGTATGCTAGGTGACCAAGGACAGTAAGCCATTGCTCCCAAAATAGCTCTCAATGATTGCAACTTTTTGTCTCTAAATACAGTAAGAGCAGCTCTGGAACACAAACTACTGCTTTAGGCCCCATGCGTTTGACCGTGCCTGTAATTATGGGCACAGACGGCCGTGGACAGCCGTCCCTTTTTATGGGCCGTGCTCCCATTATAAAGTCCGCAAAATAAAAAAAATAGGACATGTCCTATTTTTTTCGGCAAGTTTCTAAGGCACGGACATCTTCCCGTAAATATATGGGAAGGTGTTCCGTCGGCCATAGAAACTAATGGGACCGCAATTACGGGTGATTTTACGGTGGTGTGCATTGGGCCTTAGCAAATGAAATACTGAATTAAAGAACCTAAGACCTGAAAGGTTTAGTTCCATTACAGTCAACCACTTAATTTTCCCAGTGTTCAATACTTGGAGGACCTTTTTTTTTTTTTTTAGCAATGTTACCTTTATGAAATAACCTCTACACACTCCTAGTTTTATCTAAACCAGTGCATCGAAAGAAGCTGCAAGTGAGAGCAGGATCCAAGTCTGTGATTACCTTGCTCAGCTCATTGGGGGAGATTATGCTCATGTATAACCTAGTGACCGCAGGGGCGCCATAATTCTGGTTCAGTTTGTGCCAATAAACTTACATGCCTTGTGCCAGATTTATTACGTGTTTTAGACACACTTTTTGCCTCACTAGACCGTTTTTAAAATGGGGAGCAGCTCAGAGGAGTGTTAAAATGTGGCAACATATTATTTTTATTTTTGTGCAAAAGTAAGGCAACCCAAAGTGTTTATTTTATGCTTAGCATTATGCGTCAAATTTATCTTGCATATACCACTGTGATAAATGTGGCGCACCTTCTGCCTGCCTCGTCTAGTTTTAAGATAATCTCCGCTATTGCCTTAAGGTAAATACATGCAGAAAATTTACAGTATTGGTGGTAACACACCTAAGTCTCTGTTCACATCACGCTGGGGCTATAAGTCGGAGTTATACATCAGGAGTTTTTTCCAACGTTTAGCTGCTATATATTCTACTGTAAAGCAATACAATAGCATATGTCGGCTGTTGGCCTTAATGGTAAAAAAAAAATACCTTGCAGTATACTTTATTTGCAGTGGCCCACTGTACAGGAAAGTGCAGTCTGCTGTGCTTTCCTATACAGTAAACTGAAAAAATAAAAATGGAAAGGACTTTTTTGGCCTCTGTCTGGCGAATGGGGGCCTACGGCTACATTTGGCGTTTGCGCCGGGAACTTTACTGACCTATAAACCGAACGTGTTCACTAAACTTGAGCCTAACTCCGCACATTGAGAAATTTATACTGTTGTAATTTGACCACTCGCATTCTCAGTCTCATATACATAAACACAAATTGACAATTGTTGCTGTACAGGTAATCTTTTTATATTTCAAAATCATGTAAACTCACATTACTCTAATACAACAGAGCAAAAATATCTCAGGAGGCATAACTGAGGGAGCAGAGCAACAAGATTGCTATTAATTGGTCTTTCTCCCTGTCATTTCAATAGTCCTTGACCATGCCGCCACTGTCTCATTCAGACTATTCGATCAATGCTAAAATGCTCCTACAAGCAGTCGCTTTACACAATGCCTACATGTCCGTAATGCAGCCCCGTAGGCAATGTTCCCTCTAAGTCTTGGCAAGTACTGAGCGGGGCAGTTGGGGAGCAGGGTAAGTCTCCATCATTGTAGCAAAAATAGGAGAAGAGGGGGGAGGAATCCTCCAGCTCACCTGACACTGTGGGTTGTGTCACAATAGCGCCCGGATCCTCGTGTCGGCACACGGTCTGAAGCAGGGAAGAAGAAGAGTGTTTGGATCCAGCGCTGTGTGCAGTTTAAAACGGAAGCAAATTCCAAGTTTAATGGTTCTTGGTTTAAAAGGTAGTCCAGAGGTATAAAGTCCAGGTGTGGAAGTACCTCTGGACTACCTTTTAAACCAAGAACCATTAAACTTGGAATTTGCTTCCGTTTTAAACTGCACACAGCGCTGGATCCAAACACTCTTCTTCTTCCCTAAGTCTCCATCAATGATGGGCGATCTGATGACCAAAAGTAATACCCCCAGTAAACGCTAATATAGCGTACTAAATAAGAAAACTTCAATTCGTTTTAATTACTTTTTTGAATACTACAATATTACAAGTCCACCAGAAAAATAGACAGTTATAAACAATAATTATAGGCACCAATGAAAGAATCCCTCATTACACCACTGTCCCTGTAGATAGCGCCACACAGACCCAGACCGCATCACACGCAGCCCCCTGTAGACCGCATCACACGCAGCCCCCTGTAGATAGCGTGACACCCCCTCACTGTAGATAGTGCCACACAAACCCCTGTAGATACTTCCACACACGTCCATCTGTAAATAGCATCACACATCCCCCTGTAGATAGTATCACACGCAGCCCCCTGTAGATAGTGCCGCACAGATCCCCACTGTAGATATTGCCACGCGGCCCACCCTGTAGATAGTGCCACGCGGCCCCCCCTGTAGATAGTGCCACGCAGACCCCCCCTCCCCTTGTGTATATAGTGCTACGCAGCCCTCCTCCCCTTGTGTATATAGTGCCACGCAGCCCCCCTCTTCCCCTTGTGTATATAGTGTTACACAGCATTTTATTTATTATATATACTTTATTAAACTTTTTTTTATTAGTCCCACTAGGGGACTTCACTAAGTGATCATCCGATCGCTTTTATAATACACTGCAATACTTCTGTATGTCAGTGGCATGGCATTGCCTAGCAGGCATTAAATAGAGGCAGACCTGGGGCCTTTCTAAGGTCCCCGGCTGCCATAGAAAGCACAGACACCCTGCGACCGCATAGCCCCCTCCCTCACTCCAAAAGCACTTAGATGCGGCGCTCGCTATTGAGCGCCGTATATAAGTCGTTAAATGGGCGGATTTCGATCTCCCCGCTCGAGCATCGATGCTACAAGTTTTTAGCTACCTCAGATATCTGATAGCAGGGAGTTTTAACTGCTCCCAGCTGCGCAGATTTATTCTGATGCAGCGCTGTGAAAAGGCGTATGCATCAGAATAAAGCCAGGTAGTGGCCGACCTGAAAAGGTGTATTGGTGGTCACTAATGGATTAAATGGAAAGCTATGCTTTGTAAACAAAACTCATGGCAGACCATTTTGAGCGTGTGGAGATTTGGCCCTCTTGAATGAGCCTGGTAGAAAGCCTGCATGTATTCTTGATCTAGGCTTAAAGGGAACCTGTCACCAGCATTTCACCTATTAAACCAACAATACCAGGTGGTAGTGGGTGAAAAATAATTTCTATGTAACTTATAATTGTCGTCTTAGTCGGCTCTATAGCTTTAGTATTCAGTTTTTAGTGTTCCCACACCGTATGCTAATGAGCATAAGAGTCATATCTTCATTTGAAAAGAGTCATAGCTTCATTCCTCAAGTCTTTCCGCGTTTCCCCGGCCTCCTTACTTTTGATTGACAGCTCCTCCCCTCCCCCCAGCACACAAAATCCTGCGCTTGTGCATTGATGTCCTCTTCTGGTGTGTGCGCACAACGGGACAACAGATTATTACGATAAAAGGCGCGAAATGTTTGCAGACTGTTATTTACAGTCGGAGGAGGAGAGGGGATAACGGCAATGAACTTTTGATAGCAGCGGCCAGTGAGGGATAAGTAAAGTTCAATAGGTGAAACGCTGGTGACAGGTTCCCTTTAAAGGCTATGTACACGTATGTGTTTTTTTTTTTTTTTTTATAAAAATGTGTATCGGTGTGATTGGTGCAACTTTGTAATGAAATTTTCTTAAAAATTATTTTTACTTTTTGAGAGCGTATGATAGAGCTGCTTTGTATCCTGTATAGAGCAGCTGTATCTCAAAGTACAAATAATTTTTAATAAAATGTAATTACAAAGTTGCATATATAATACTTTTGGAAAGGTGTACGTAACCTTTAATGGCCGAGAGATTTTCAATTAATTTAACCCCTTCCCGCACCTTGACGTTAATAAACGTCAATGTGTGCAGTAACTTCGCGCACCTTGACGTTCATTAACGTCAGTGCTTTGACAGTTAACCGCCGCGCGGCGCTACACCGCAGCGGCGGTTAACTGTGCAGGGTGTCAGCCCTGCTCTCCCTGTTGCAGATCAGCGGCCTGTCGCCGCTGAAATCGGCAATTAACCCCTTCGATGCGGTGGTCGATTGCGATCCCCACATTGAAGAGGTTTACAGCGGATCGGCAGCCCCCCACATGTATTTGCGGGGGCTGGCGATCCTTCTCACGGCAACCAGAGGCCAGACAATGACCTCCGGGTTGCCATGTACGGAAGCCTCGGAGGATCAGCCTCCGGCCGTTCCTCCTCTGCTTCATGTCAGTGTGACAGTTACGTCACAATGACAGTTACAACACATTACACTACGTGTGTAGTGTAATGTGTTCCAGCAGCGATCAGAGCTGCAAGTCTAAGTGCCCCCTAGTGGGACAAGTAAAAAAAGTAAAAAAAAGATAATAAAAATGTTTTGAAAAAGTGTAAAAATAAAAGTTAGAAGTGACATAAACAAAGAATGCTTTTTTTCCTATAATAAGTCTTTTATTATAGGAAAAAAATTAACACGATAAAAAAAGTACACATATTTGGTATCACCGCGTTCGTAACGATCCCGACTATAAAACTGTAATATTATTTTTCCCGCACGGTGAACACCGCGAAAAAAATAAACGAAAAACAGTGCCCGAATCACAATTTTTTGGTTACCACCCCTCCCAAAATCGACAATAAAAAGTGATCAAAAAGTCGCATGTACGCCAAAATGGTACCAATACAAACTACAACCCGTCCCGCAAAAAACAAGCCCTTACACCGCATTTTTGACTGAAAAATAAAAAAAGTTGTCGCTCTCAGAATACGGTGACACAAAAAAGAATTTATTTTATAAATAAGTGATTTTATTGCACAAACGCTGCAAAACATCAAAAAGTTATATACGTATGGTATCGCTGTAATCGTATCGACCCGCAGTATAAAATATAATGGTAATTTATAGCCCAGGGTGAACGCCATAAAAAACAGTTTCAGAATTGATGGTTTTTGGTCACCTTGCTTGCCAAAAAATTGAATAAAACGTGATCAAAAAAATTTCTAGTACCCCAAAATGGTACCAATGAAAACTACAGATTGTCCCGCAAAGAATAAACCCTCACCCAGCTCCGGTGGAAAAAAAATAAAACCGTTCTGGCTCTCAGAATATGGCGATGCAAAATGTGCAGTGTTCCAAAAGCAGATAAGATCGGGCGCCTTTTATCAGTGCGACACCGGCCACATATCTGCGGATTATTATTTATTTACTGCATTATTATACCCTCTTATTATACCCTGATGTACCCCGCACAGATGACATGTACCCTGATGTACTCCGCACAGATAACATGTACCCTGATGTACTCCGCACAGATAACATGTACCCTGATGTACCCCGCACAGATGACATGTACCCTGATGTACCCCGCACAGATGACATGTACCCTGATGTACTCCGCACAGATAACATGTACCCTGATGTACCCCGCACAGATTACATATGCCCCCACATTATATATTGAGACACCAGTAAAACCCCAAACAGAACTACTACCAAGCTACATCTGCGCCCCAAAAGCCAAATGCTGCTCCCTCCCTTCTGAGCCCTGCAGCGTGCCCAAACACCAGTTTACGCCCATAGATATGGCATCGCCATACCCAGGAGAACCCCCTTAATATTTTATGAGGTATTCGTCTTCAGTGGCACAAACTGGGCATAACATGTAGTGCACTAAAATGGCATATGAGTGGAAAATTGTAATTTTTACTCTGCACCATCCGCTGCACATTAACCCCTGCGCGCACCACAACATAGCATGTCGTAGTGTGGGGGGGGGGTGATGCATGGAGCGTCTCACGTGAAAAATAAAGCATTTAAAACGGCAAAATCACTGTTTTTTGGTCACCTTGGCTCTACCTAAAAATGTAATAAAAAGTGCTCAAAAAGTTGTATGTACCAAAAAAAGGGTACCAATAAAAACGACCGCTCGTCCCTCAATAAATAAGCCCTCATACCGCTCTATTGACTGAAAAATAAAAAAGTTGTGGCTCTTGGAACGCGGGGAGGAAAAAACTAAAAAGGAAAAGAAAAAAATGGATCAGTCCAGAAAGGGTTAATTACTTGCTAATGAAAAACCATTTATGACCACACGTGGGGTATTGCCGTACTCGGGAGAAATTGCTTTACAAATGTTGGGCAGCATTTTCTCCTTTATCCTTTGTGAAATTGAAAAAATACAACATTTTAGTGGAAGAAATGTTGATATTCATTTTCACGGCCTAATTCTAATAAATCCTGCAAAAGACTTGTGGGGTCTAAATGCCCACTATATCCCTAGATAGATTCTTTAAGTGGTGTAATTTCCACTTTTGGGGGGTTCCACTGTTTTGGCCTCTCAGGGGCTTTGCAAATGCAACATGGCACCCAAAAACCATTTCAGCTAAATTTGATCTCCAAAAGACAAATAGCGCTCCTTCCCTTCTAAGCTCTGCTGTGGGTCCAAACAGCCGTTTATTACCACATATGGCATATTTCCGTAATCGGGAGAAATTGTTTTACAAATGTTGGGGTGCTTTTTCTCCTTTATTCCTTGTAAAAATTAAAAATGGCTACCTTTTTTCAGAAAAAAAGTAGATTTTTACCTTTACAGAATAATTCCAATGAATTCAGCAAAACAACTGTGGCATCAAAATGCTAACTTTACCCCTAGAAAAATTCCTTGATGAGTGTAGTTTCCAAAATGGGGTCACTTTCCGGGGGTTTCCACTATTTTGTTCCCTCCAGTGCAATTCAAACGCGACACGGCACTGAAAACTATTCCAGCAAAATCAGAATTTCAAAATCCAAATGGTGCTCCTTTCCTTCTGAGTCCTGCTGTGGGTCCAAACTGCAGTTTATTACCACATATGGGGTATTGCTGTAATCGGGAGAAATTGCTTTACATATGTTGGGGTGTTTTTTCTCTTTTATTCCTTGAAAAAATAAAAAAATTCTACGTTTTTTTCAGAAAAAAAGTAGATTTTCATCTTCACATACTAATTCAAATACATTTTGCAAAAAAACTGTGGGTTCAAAATGCTAACTATACCCATAGATAAATTCCTTGAGGGGTGTAGTTTCCAAAATGAGGTCACTTTTGGGGGTTTTTATTGTTTTGGCCCCACAAGACCTCTTCAAACCTGACATGATACCTAAAATATATGCTAAAAAAAAGGAGGCCCCAAAATCCACCGGGTGCTTCTTTGCTTCTGAGGCCTGTATTTCAGTAAATTAGCGCACTAGGGCCACATGTGGGATATTTCTAAAAACTGCAGAATCTGGGCAATAAATAATAAGTTCCATTTCTTGGGTAAAAACTTCTGTGGTATAGAATTTTTTTTATTACAAATGAATTTTGTAAAAAAAAAATGACATTTGTAACTTTCACCTCTACTTTGCTTTAATTCCTGTGAAACGCCTAAAGGGTTAAAACACTTTCTGAATGCTGTTTTGAATACTTTGAGGGGTGCAGTTTTCAAAATGGGGTGATTTATGGGGACTTTCTAATAAATAAGACCCTCAAAGCCACTTCAGAACTGAACTGGCCCCTGTAAAAATCGGCTTTTGAAATTTTCTTCAAAATATGAGAAATCGCTGCTAAAGTTCTAAGTCTTGTAACGTCCTAGAAAAATAAAATAATGTTCAAAAAACGATGCCAAACTAAAGTAGACATATGGGGGATGTTAACTAGTAACTATTTTGTGTGGTATTACTATCTGTTTTACAAGCAGATACATTTAAATTTAGAAAAATGCTAATTTTTGCAAATTTTCTTCAAATTTTCGTGTTTTTTACAAATAAATATTGAATTTATCGACCAAATTTTTTCCGTAACATAAAGTACAATATGTCACGAGAAAACAATCTCAGAATCACTTTGATAGGCAAAAGCATTCCGGAGTTATCACCACATAAAGGGACACATGTCAGATTTGAAAAATCGGCTTCGTCCTGAAGGCCAAAACAGGCTCAGTCCTGAAGGGGTTAAAATAGCCAAAATATTGTTTTGCAGCGCGGGGTATCGGCTGCAGTGACATAGCCAGATCAGCAACGTGTAGGGGTTAATATGCATTTAATGACCTCTCCGACATCTCTGCATCATTGGTAACAGAAAATCATACTCTTTAAAAAACAGATAAACGTCATAGTAGTAAATGCAGCGCGTTTGATAGTTTAGCATCAGACTGAGTATAGGTCTTTAGCAACTGGATTTGGCATTTGTATAATGGTGTGTGACCATGCAGCCACTACTGCTGACTTTTGTTTGTCATTGGCTATTAATCTGCTTATCCAAATAGCAATTCGCCACTGTTTAAAAGTTGAAATACTCATTAAACATGAAATCAATGGAACTTAATAGCTATGTCATTGATAAGTAATTTCAGAAGAGAAAAAAATTCCCTGCACTGGTTCTATCTCCATATTGAGATATGCACATAATTAATCTACACTTCCAGCAGCGAAACAAACTTGGGGACTCATGCAGAATATTAGATGGTACATTTTGCAAGATGTCTCTCTTCATCGCACTGCTCATCACCAACCTTCTTTCCATAGATGATCACACAGCTGACTGTAGTCTACTTCTGTTTTACTTCCAAAAAAACACCTCAATTACGCTATTAATTTTATTATTTTCTGTTCGGTCATTTTAAATGAGATGCTTGCAGTTATCGTACTATGACTTTGATCTGTAATTGGAAGTGAATTGTTGCATTCAGTGAACACAGAATTAAGTGAAAATGGTTATCAACCACTGAACATTTGCTCTTAGCCGCTGCTAATGAGCACTTTCAAGTCCAGCTTTTTATCACGTCCGTAATTTACATTTCATTGTTCAGTGGTTGTTCTTGTTGAGGAGTTGTTTCTTTGACTGATAAATATATGTGTATTAAGAATAAACCGAGTACAAAAATTAAAACCCTAACACCCTGTCAAGCTTTTAACTAATTTTTTAAAATTTCCCCGACTATCCCCAATCAGTAGCGCATGACTCTTTGAGGGAATTCTCTGTTCTGTTCAAAAGTTACAGTACCTGTTCTAGTAAAGGAATCCTTGTGGCCTAAATTTACAGGATAGTGATTTGAAGTATAGAAGAATGGGAGGTGGACGATACAGCCCTTCAGTGTGTCATTTTTATTGTTTCTCCACATAAAATCTAAATTTAAACAAGGACTTGATGAGTTAAGTATAACCCGCAGAAAATAAGATTATATTGAATAACCCCTCTTTTGTATGTTTGGCTTTGCCTGATTAATATCCGCTCTTTGCGGACAGTTTTGCATTTGTTCTCAATAGAAATATTTAAGTTGTTTTCATGGCTTTTAGTCATACTGTTGTGTTGTCTTTCTTCCTCAAATGCGCATTTTGTGGGTTTTCAATTTTTTTGCAGGTACAATCTCTAATTTTTCTATTTGAAGGACAAATATACTGTACATACTGTTGCGCCGATAGAAATAGGTTATACGTTCACTTTAAATTTAAATAGTATCCCTGCCTGTATGAACGATTATAACTTGAATTTTATTATAGAAATCAAACCCTAAAAGATGGCTAAATAGCCAAACAACTAATCAGGCGTTAGCACAGCGACCAGTCAGGGGGTGCAGAAAAGGTGACACACAACTGTGCACCTCAAATGCCAATGTATTTATCCCCCTCTTATTTTATGATATAAACACCTGGTCATCCATGCCAATAGAATTGCGTCCCTACGCGTTTCCACACCCCCAGTTTACAGCGTGCATCATCAGGGGTCACACTTCTTGCTAAATTAATACACCTAATGGCCAGCGATCACCTATTGCGTGCGCTAACGTTCACCCGGCTCATGCACGACACTAGTCGTCCAATGTCGTTCAATGCATTTATATCTTTAGTATATCAGAAGGTAATTCTGTTTCAATAACCTAATGTCATAATCACCAATGATAATTTTTATATTCGCTTGAATGATTTTCCACATGATCAACGAGAATTTTATTGCGGGTTATTCACTATTAACATTAAGCAATTATCGGGCACGGTTGTACAAATCTGACCGATTATCAGCTCATGTAAATGGGCCTTTAGATGAACACATGTCTATGTAGCAAAAAGCGTGTGGGGAGGAGGAGTTAAAGTGACAGCAGCTGTAATGGGTGTTTATTATTAATATTTAATAAGTTCAGATTTTAAAAATAATAAAGAAAATTGGAACAAAACTTGTTCAGTGTTTCTGATATGCAATTTTTAGACTCCATGGCAGTTGTAGTCATATCTATAATCTGATTAGAATTGGTTAAGAATAATTTGCTTGCATCGTTAAATGATGTAATCTGAATCATGTAAACTATGCCCCTAATAATTGATGGATACAAGAGAAAGTCTTGGACTCTAATTATCCACATACAATTAGATGGTCTCCTTATTATAAATCGTTGAGGCATACACCGTCACATTGCTCTTTGTCCTTCTCAAATATAAATCTAAGCATATGCATCATTACGGACTATCACATCTACGACCTTACAATTCTCTGTACTCGCAAACTGTAGCTTGGATGTCATTTACGTTTATAATGATGGGCACCTATTTTAATTTTCTGTCATTTTAGTAGTAGTATTTATCTATTCATCTATCTTACAATTTAGATTGTAAGCTCTTAGTCAGGGACCACTCTGCTTTTGCCTGTTCACTTGTTTTTTTGTGCTGCGGAATATGGAGGAAATGAAGACTGATGTTTCATATTCCAGTCTTAATATAAAGAAAATTGGAGTATGGTTCGACACATTTTTTAAGAGGCAAATGCCTCTTAATATATGTGTTGCGTCTTTCGTCCAATCATTGCCATTTGCCATCCATTACCATCGGACATAATATAAAAAATATATACTCCCCTTGCTGCTACTCTTTACTTCTCCCCATCGGGTCCCCTCAGACTCCCTCAGCATTCTGCAATTCATGCATCGTCCTATGGTCAAACAGTGTCAGGGCCTCATATTCGAGCACTCTACGTCATCAGTGCTGCGTCACATACAACCTCCTGACACTGCCCAGCCTCAGTACGTTATGTGAGCCGCAGCATGTTGTGGGAGCCCGAGGGGAGCTGGATTGGAGAAGAGGTGTGGGGAGGTGAGCAAACGCTTTTTTTATTTTTCTCTCTAATTGTCCAATTGATAGGGGTTGTCCGATCTGGGGGGGGGGGCAGGCAATGTACAGCTCCCAGGACCTCTATCCTGCTACGCCACACAGTCATGTAAACAACCGTGGAAATCGGCGTAGATTTCCACTAATATTTACTCCAGTTTTCTGGTGAAATTTCTAATAAGTTTGTCGTGCCGCAGTGGCCTTGCCCTCTTTTAGGAAGTCACACCCCTTTTCACAAAGCGGCGCGGGTGGCGTGAAAGGCCCAAAGTGCAATTCACAATGCACTTGCTATTTTTGGGCTCTTTTGCAACTTTCCTCTGTATAAATGTTGATAAATGCCTAGCAATGTGTTTTAACCCCTTCAGGACACAGCCTGTTTTGGCCTTAATGACACATCCAATTTTCTCAAATCTGACATGTCCCTTTATGTGGTAATAATTCTGGAATGCTTTTATGTATCTAAGTGATTCTGAGATTGTTTTCTCGTGCAACATTGGACTTTGTTACTGGCAAAATTTGCTCGATACGTTCAGTATTTAATTGTGAAAAACACCAAAATTTTGCGAAAAATTTAAATGTATCTGCTTGTAAGACCGATAGTAATACCACACAAAATTGTTGCTAATTAACATCCCCCATATGTCTAAAGATTTCCATAGTTTTTTTAACATCCTTTTTTTTTTCTAGGACGTTACAAGGCTGCAACTCAATATTTATTACCCAGGTTCTGCAGTTTTTAGAAATATCCCACGTGTCCCTAGTGCGCTTATAGACTGAAGCATCTGCCTCAGAATCAAAGGAGCACCTAGAGGATTTTGGGCCCGTCTTTTTATTAGAATATATTTTAGGCACCATGTCAGGTTTGAAGGGCTCTTGTGGTGCCAAAACAGTGGAAATCCCCCAAAAGTGACCACATTTTGGAAATTACACCCCTTGAGGAAATTATCTAGGGGTATAGTGAACATTTTGACCCCGCAGTTTTTTTTGCAGAAATGGTTGGAAGTAGGCCATGAAAATGAAAATCTACATTCTTTCAAAGAAAATGTAGGTTTAGCTAATTTTCACAAGGACTAAAGGAGAAAAAGCACTGCAACATTTGTAAAGCAATTTCTCCCGAGTAAAACAATACCCCACGTGGTCATAAACGGCTGTTTGGACACACAGCAAAGCTCAGAAGGGAAAGAGCGCCATTTGGCTTTTGGAGCTCAAATTCAGCAGGAATGGTTTGCGGAGACCATGTCGCATTTGCAAAGCCTCTGAGGGACCAAAACAGTAAAAACGCCAAAAAAAGTGACTCCATTTAGGAAACGACACCCCTTGAAGAATCCATCTAGGGGTGTAGTGAGCATTTTGACCCCACAGGTGTTTCATAGATTTTATTAGAATTGGGCAGTGAAAATAAAAAAAAAATATTTTTTCTTCAATAAGACGTAGTTTTAGCTCAATTTTTCATTTTCTCAACAAATAAAGGAAAAAAAGAAGCCCAACATTTGTAAAGCAATGTCTCCGGAGTACAGCAATACCCCATATGTGGTCATAAACTGCTGTTTGGGCACAGAGTAGGGCTCAGAAGGGAGGTAGCGCCATTTGCTTTTGGAGAACAGATTATGCTGGATTGGTTTCTGGGCGCTCTGTCACATTTGCAGAGTCCCTGTGGGACCAAAACAGTGGAAACCCCCCAGAAGTGACCCCATTTTGGATACTACACCCCTCAAGGTATTCACCTAGGGGTGTAGTGAGCATGTTAACCCCACAGGTGATTGGCAGAAATTAGTGTGCACTCGATGTTGCAGAGTGAAAATGGGATTTTTTCCATGGATATGCCAATATGTGGTGCCCAGCTTGTGCCACCATAACCAGACCGCTTTCTTATTATTATTTGCTGTGTTTCCCGGTTTTAGAAACACCCTACGTGTGGCCCTAATCTTTTTCCTGGACATTCGACAGGGCTCAGGTGTGAAAGAGTACCATGCGAAATTGTGGCCTAATTTGGCAATTTACAAAGTATTGGTTCACAATTGCAAGGCTCTGATGTGAAATAATAAAAGAAACCCCTGACAAGTGACCCCATTTTGGAAACTGCACCCCTCAAGGCATTTATTAAGAGGTGTAGTGAGCATCTTCACCCCACAGGTCTTTTCCATGAATGATTGCGCTGCGGTAGGTGCAAAGTAAAAATTAACATTTTATCCTAGATATGCCATTTCAGTGGCAAATATGTGGTGCCCAGCTTGTGCCACTGGAGATACACACCCCAAAAATTGTTAAAAGGGTTCTCCCGGGTATGGTGATGCCAAATATGTGGAAGTAAACTACTGTTTGGGCACACTGTAGGGTTCAGAAGGGAGGTAGCGCCATTTGGTTTTTGGAGCGCAGATTTTGCTTGGCAGTAATTTTGTTTGGAGTTTTACCGGTGTTTCCGTTTATAATGTGGGGGTACATGTGAGCTGGACAGAGTACATCAAGGGCATAGTCAGGTGGTATAATAATAGGGTAAAAAAAATAAAATAATAATCCATAGATGTGTGTTACACAGTGATCAATAATTTCTGCACAGGCCAGTGTCACGCTGATAAATGTCCTTTCTTATCCCCCTTTTGGTCCACACTCCGCACCTTTGCAGTTTGGGGAATTCTGCTGGGAAGTGTTGTCCTGGTATAATACGGGCACCGCCGCTTCCAGCAGATGTGTTTGGGCCCTCCCCTTCCTGGTTCCCTAATTTTAGGGGCCTTGATAATTCGCCACTTGAAACAGAAGAAATGTTCCCCTCGGGCCAGCACAACTGCATATTTTTTCTTTCCTGACTTATTGGAGCCTTAAAGAGGCTCTGTCACCACATTATAAGTGCCCTATCTCCTAGATAAGGAGATGGGTGCTGTAATGTAGGTTACAGTAATGCTTTTTATTTTAAAAAACGATCTATTTTTACCACTTTATTAGCGATTTTAGATTTATGCTAATGAGTTGCTTAATGCCCAAGTGGGCATATTTTTACTTTAGACCAAGTGGGCGTTGTACAGAGGAGTGTATGACGCTGGCCAATCATCGTCATGCACTCCTCCATTTACTCAGCGTATAGTGATCCTGCTAGTTCCTTATGTGCTGTCTTATACTAACACATTAACAATACTGAAGTGTTTAGACAGTGAATAGACATTCCACGGGATGTCTATTCACAATCCCTGCACTTCATTACTCTGTGGTAGTTACAGCAGAGGAAGCGTGATCTCGCGAGATCTCGCTGTTAATGACCGGTTACAACGAGATCACGCTTCCTCTGCTGTAACTACCATAGAAACCGTAACGAAGTGCAGAGATTGTGAATAGACATCCCGTGGACATTACGGGGCCTATTCGGTTTCCGTAATGGCAGACCGGAAGCCATTGTTAGGCCTCCTGTTGCCATAGTAGCAGTCGCCAGCCTTGCCTTCGCATGGCAGGCTGACTATTTGCTACATACCGCTAAGATGCAGCGATCGCATTGGATCGCTGCATCGAAGGGGTTAATGGCAGGAATCTGAGCTAGCTCCGGTTCCTGCCGATACATTGGTGTGTCCGCTGTAACATACAGCGGACACCCACTGCTGATGACGCCTCCTCAGCTTCTGAGCCGGCGCCATCTTGTCGATGGTACCGGAAGCCTTTTAGTCCCCGCCGCCAAGCAGGGCATAGGAGGCTTTCGTTGCTGGCAGACCGGGAGGTAAGTATTAGGCCTCCGATCGCCTTTGTAGCCACCGGCAACACAGCGATCACGTTGCTGGTGTGCCGGTGGCTAAAAACTCCTCACATGCTGCGATCTCTATTGAACGCAGCATGTGAGGGGTTAATCGTCCGGATCGGAGGCTAGCTCTGGTCCTGGCCGATACCTCAGGGTGCCGGCTGTAACATACAGCTGTCACCCGGCGGTGATGGTGCGGGCTCAGCTGCTGAGCCAGCACAATCTCCTTCACGTACAGTTACGTGGAATTGCGTTAAAACACCAGTTCCCATCACGTAACTGTACGTGAAAATGCGGGAAGGGGTTAAGATTATTTTCTCTTAATTTTGCTTAATAAGAACAACAATTTTTACTCCGTTTGTTTTTGTTTTTTTATTTCTAAGATTAGTTCTACGTTGGTGACTTTGACAAAGCTGCAGTGCTGTGAAAATGTTTTTGCCCGCTCCCGATTTCTTCTATTTTTGCTAATTTGTCACATTTACAATTTTCAGATCATCCAACAAATTTTAATATAAGATAAAGACAACACAAAATGCAGCTTTAAAATAATCCTTCTATTTATTAAGGATAAAGATTTGTTTGAAACCTAGATCACTTATGTGAAAAAGCAATTGCCCCTATAGCATTATCCACCAAACTTTACAGTTGGCACAATTCAGTCAGGCAAGTAACTTTCTCCTGGCATTCGCCAAACCCGGATGGACTGCCAGATAGAGAAGAGTGATTCATTACTTCACAGAACATGTTTCCACATCTCTAGAGTCCAGTGGTGATGTGTTTTACACGACCCCATCTGACGCTTGGCATTGTGCTTGGTGATGTAAGGCTTGCATGCAGTTGCTTGGCCATGGAAACCCATGCCATGAAGCTCCCGACGCACAGTTTTTGTTCGGATTTTCGTGCCAGAGGAGGGTTGGAACAGTTCATGAATCAGCCGTATGGTGACAACTTTTATGCACTATGTGCCTCCACAATCGGCAACCCCGCTCTGTAACTTTACATGGTCAGCTAATTAGTGGCTGAATTGATGTGGTTCCTAAATGCTTCCACTTTGCAATAATGCCGCAAACTGACTTGTTATAACAGTGGCATCATATTATAGTACAACGCTCAAATTCAGTGAGATTTTTTTTTAACACCCCATTCTTTCACAAATGTTTGTATTGGTAGACTGCATGTCTATACACCTATGGCAATGGAACCTGAATTCAATGATTAAGAGGGGTGTCCCCCATACTTTTTCCACATAGGGTATCTTTCAATGACTTTGTTTGGCATCTGTATTTTAATCTCTTTAATCTAGGACATGACCTTATGTGCTGTCTTTTGAGACCTAGGCTGTTTCACATTGCCCGGTTCTTTTTATGTAGTGTATACTTTCAACAGGTGTAGCAGTAATTATGCCTGGGTGTAGCAGGGCTCCATAGAAGCCTGTCAGAAAGATGATATACTGTAATACTCTAGTATTGCAGTATATAGTGCAAGCTTTAGTGCAAGTTTTATAGTGTATAGTTGTTTTTTTTCTGTACAAAAAAATAAAGTTCAGAAAACCCCCCTTTTCCTATTTCCCCCCCTGAATCATTGTAAAAATAAAAATAAAAAAAATAAACCTAATTGGTATTACCACGTCCGTAAAAGTCTGAACTATTACAATGTATCATTTTTTAACCCACACGGTGTACACCGTAAAAAAAAAAACTAAAATGCCACAATCTGTTTTTTGGTCACCTCATCTCCCATAAAAAATGGAATAAAAAGTGATCAAAACCTCGCAAGTACCCAAAATGGTACAATTAAAAACTACAGTTCAACCCTCAAAAAATGTGCGCTCATACCGCTTAATCGACGGAAAAAAAAAAGAAGTTATGGCTCTCATAATTTGGCGGCACAAAATAAATTTTGTTTCTTAGTTCGTTTTTTACTTGTAAAAGTAGTAAACTATAGAAAAAAAACCTATATAAATTTTGTATCCCTGTAATCGTATTGACCCGCAGAATTAAGTTAACATGTAGTTTTATTTGCATGGTGAATTCTGTAAAAACGAAGTGCGAAAAAAACAATGTAGGAATCACTTTTTTTTTTTTTTTTTTTTCATTTTCTACCCCACAAATAATTTTTTTCCTGTTTCCTAGTACATTATATGGTACAGTAAATGGTTCCCTGAATAACTACAGCTTGTCCCGCAAAAATAAAGCCCTCATAGGACTATGTCGACAGAAAAATAAAAAAGTTATGGCTTTTGGAAGGTGGGGAGGAAAAAAATGAAATTGAAAATCTGAAAAATGACTGCGGCAGGAAGGGGTTAAGGGACAATTACTTTTCCACTTAAGCTGGCCATGCACATTAACTGGCCGCTGTTCTCAGCTGGACGGGCCAACCATCCAATGTGTATGGCGGTATCCGACTCTTTCCCCCCCCCCCCCCCCCCGCCGATGGCGGCGGGGTAGATTAGGTTTGGGCATGTTGAAGTTCAACAGGCGCAATCCTTTTGTTCATTATTAGGCAAGCCCCTGCCAGAGGAGTCCGACAGCGGATTTCTCCCTGAGAACACATGCACACTTGGGCAAGCTGAGTGTGCATGTATATCGCGGAGTCGGGATGAATAGCTGTCGGCCGACAGCTATCTAAAATATATTGGCAGCCATAAATGATAAATGTGCAAAATAAAAGAAATTTGGAAGAGGGCAAATATTTTTTCACAGCACTGTACATTGTGCCTGTGGCGAGGATGACCTGTAACCATGGTGGGTCATTCTAATAATGTGGCAGCCCTATCATGGCAAAATTTGACCCATGTAGCCCGAGCCCTAAAATGTGAAATAACTAAAATATTTGTATAGTATAGTTTGTGATTGCTGTCGTTTTATTGTAGCAAATCTGTCTGTTGAAGCTGAGCAAGATCATTAAGGTTAGAAAATCCTCAATTGACAAGAATACCGGAAAAAAATTATTCTTGCCCTATCTCTTTACTCATGTGATGTGTTATATAGTCTTGTGCCTAAGTTTGTTTCATACTGGACTTGTCCCAAATAAGAAATCCAAGTTGGACCCACATAGCTATTTATCCCAATGTATCTGTAATGACGGGGTAGGGAGACAGACAGGTGAGCCCTAATCTACCCGCCACTCAGTCTCTGCCTACTTGCAACGGCCCGTCCTAGGCGACGGCGTACAACTGGGCGACGGTCCCTACACTCAATAAGTGCACGACAGACAAACAGACAAGGGTACACAGAAGCTAAGGGAAATGGGGCAGTTGCCCACGGCAACACAGTGCGCAACAACAGTAGTGAACGAGCCGAGTCAAACCAGGAGTATACGAGGTACAAATCGCAGAGCAGGAGCGTAGTCAGTAAAGCCAGGGTCAAAAATTAAGCAAGGTCAATAATCACAGCAGGAGCAGCAGAGCCAGGAAACAGGAAAGAATCACAGGCAAAGGAGGAGCAGGAAATGCAGGTATAAATAGACCGAGGGCGGGAGCTAGCTCCGTCTGGCCAGGCTGTGATAGGCTCTCCCACTCCTAAGCCTCTCAGCCTGAGTGGTAGAAGATTAAGTCAATCTCTCAGACTGACTAACCACGGGCGTCGACACAAAAGCTGTGTCTGGCAGATCCTTTACAGTATCTACAGGTTTTACATATTCGTACATGCTGGCTTTGGGTGATCTGGCTTTTAAAGAGGCTCTGTCACCAGATTTTGCAACCCCTATCTGCTATTGCAGCAGATCGGCGCTGCAATGTAGATTACAGTAACGTTTTTATTTTTAAAAAACGAGCATTTTTGGCCAAGTTATGACCATTTTTGTAGTTATGCAAATGAGGCTTGCAAAAGTCCAAGTGGGTGTGTATTATGTGCGTACATCGGGGCGTTTTTAATACTTTTACTAGCTGGGCGCTCTGAAGAGAAGTATCATCCACTTCTCTTCAGAACGCCAAGCTTCTGGCTGTGCAGATCTGTGACGTCACTCACAGGTCCTGCATCGTGTCGGCCACATCGGCACCAGAGGCTTCAGTTGATTCTGCAGCAGCATCGGCGTTAGCAGGTAAGTCGATGTAGCTACTTACCTGCAAACGCTGATGCTGCTGCAGAATCAACTGTAGCCTCTGGTGCCGATGTGGCCGACACGATGCAGGACCTGTGAGTGACGTCACAGATCTATCTGCACTGCCAGAAGCTGGGCGTTCTGAAGAGAAGTGGATGATACTTCTCTTCAGAGCGCCCAGCTAGTAAAAGTATTAAAAACGCCCCGATGTACGCACATAATACACGCCCACTTGGACTTTTACTTTTAAACACACCCACTTGGACTTTTGCAAGCCTCATTTGCATAACTACAAAAATGGTCATAACTTGGCCAAAAATGCTCGTTTTTTAAAAATAAAAACGTTACTGTAATCTACATTGCAGCGCCGATCACCTGCAATAGCAGATAGGGTTTGCAAAATCTGGTGACAGAGCCTCTTTAATGTTGTGCAAACAAAAAATGTATGTGTCTGTCTGTCTGTCTGTCATTATAAAGGCCACTTTGTCAGAGACACCCATCCAGTTGCGTGTCTCTAATAAATCTCCTCTTGGCCTTCAGAACCGCTGCAATTTGTTGTGGCATAGATTATATCTAATAGGCTGTTTTTGCCTTAAAGGGGTTGTCCAAGATTTAATGACTTTGTGTTAATGCTTGCAATTTATAAATGTAAATACACTTGTAATATACTTGTTTTCCAAAGTGGCCTCGTTTCCAGATTCTTCCGTGGGGAACTTGACTGGTGACGTCACTCTCTGCAATGGCTCTGCCCGCTTTGTTGATCTTGAATTATTTTCCGGGTATACGACACGTCACTTGTGACGTGGTGTATGTATCGGCTTGTTCTGTTGTACTGCGCATGCGCGGCCCCTGCTGTTATCTCGAGAACAGCAGGGACCACGAGAACAGCAGTCACAGCGCATGCGCGTTACGGGCTGTGAAGCAGAACAAGCCGATATATACCACGTCACAAGTGACATGTCGTATACCCGGCAAAGAATTCAAGATCAACAAATCGGCAGAGCCAGTGCAGAGAGTGACGTCACCTGTCAAATTCCCCACGGCAAGATCTGGAAACGGGGCCACTTTGGAAAACGTAAGTATATTACAAATGTATTTACATTTATGAATTACATGCATTAACACAAAGTCATTAAATCTCGGACAACTCCTTTAAGGTTAACAACTTCCATAAAGAGTTATTAAACTTGTTTGTCCAGAATGCTTAGGTATGCCTCGCTGTTCAAACGTCCATCCATAGGTATTTGAGGACCCAGGGTGTTCCAAGAAACCATTCCCCACACCATAACTCCACCGCCACCAGCCTGAACTGTTGACACCTGACAGGATTTATCGATTCATTCTACTTGCGCCAAATTCTGACCTCTGCATGGTTCTGACATAAGCATTGTGCCACAGAAATCTGGATTCAGCTGCCGAAGGCGATGTTCAGTGAGCCAATATTTGTACTCTTTTTGCCCACTGGAGGCTTGCTTTCGGTTTCCTTTAGACAGTGATGGCAATTAAACTGGTTGTCTGCTGTTAATAGCCCTTCTGTGCTAGGGAACAATGAGTTGTGTATTGGGACACGTATGTTGAAGCACTAGCGTTGCATTAGACTGCAGTTTGTTTGACTGTGCACCGCCTGTTCATCAGAACGATTTTTGACATCCTTCTCTGACCCCTTTGTTGACAAGTTGTTTACATCCACAGCGTCTTTCACTTTGTTCTTCTTGATCACACTCTCCGTGTGTTCTCCACAACATTGCATGAGAAACACCAACCACAAGGTTGGCAGCTTTTGAAATACTGGCCCGGGTTAGTCGAGCACTGATGACACTGCCTCGTTTGAAGTCGCATGGATCGATCGATTTTCCTATTCTAATGTGGATTCACACTGAAACAGATCCATGGAGATCTTGCTTACATGATTTTTTGCTGTGCTCCAGGGGTCACGTGTCTAATTTCCATAAATGGATGCTTCAATCTTGAAAGGGCAGATATCTTTAATAAAGTGGCAGTTCAGTGTATATGTATGTGTCTACTATATCTATAGCGATAGAGCTATGTATAATCTGTGTATATATATATCTTGCATGATCATGTCGTTCACAATAATGCCAGCGTGGGGCTCGGGCAGGTTTTGCTGTACAATGTTACGCTTCAGTTTAACGTATGTGCTTCTTGCAGAGAATTATTTGTGCTGAAAGTTAAGCCCTACACAGCACATTTTTATAGTAATTTCAGCGCCTGCTATCTTTAGGGTTCATTGCCTTGAACATTTTTTTTTTTCAAATTATTAGCTTCTTAATGCATGAGGCTTCAATTTACCCCCTACTGGCAGCTTTAAATGTTTTTTTTTTTTCATTTTGTAAGTGGGCTACTGCAATTCATAGCAGCTGATAAACTGCTGGCTCAGTTATAAAATAAGGAAATTATGACGGCCTTTTAATTTTTTTTGTTTACTTTTTAAGGGCTCTGGTCACAATTTGCAGCAATAAGTATGTACAGCGTTGTAAAAATATTTCTGATATCCTTTTATTATTGCATATTTGTCAAGCTTAATGGTTTCTGATCTTTGTTTATTCAGGTTTCCCCTAGTTTATTGTTACATTTTTCACTTAACCGGTTTTGAACTATTGGATGCCTCCCACTTTTATCCAGTCTTACTTGGGTCTCCTTCAGACCGCTGTAATGCAGCCACATTTTAGTGTCCATATTGTGGCTGTAAGATCCAGATATCCTATGGTTTACGTGAACTTAAGTTGATCACTTTAGAGTTCAATGGACACTGACTTTAGCTGAGGCTAGAGAGGCCAGCAAGTCTGTGGAAGTTTTTCTGAGATGTTTTGTGACTTCCTGAATGAGTTTTTGTTGCACTACTTGTGTACTTTTGGTAGACTGAGCGCTGACCAACGACCATTCAACAGTTTCTTCTGGAATTTTTTGAACCTGGCATATTGTATTTGTAGAAGCTTTGGGTGGAATTTATTAACGGCTTAACTCTACTTTTGGGCATTAAAAAGTCGCAAATTATAGTGCACACTATATTTGCATAATTATTAGTGACTTTTTGCCGTTTTACGCTTTTCAAAGCGGACCAATTTACTATAAATTGACGTAAATTATAGGGCAAAACTATTCCTGATTATAGAAGCTTTGACTTGCTGCTGCATGGACAGGTAAAGATGCGCCAAATTTACTAGGTGTTTGTCTCTAAACATAACGCATTTTATTCCAGCTCAGTTTAGTTTAATACTGGTATTTAAACTGCCGTTTCATATAAGTCCTCCCCAATTTGTGTTGTCTTACCTGTCATATTCAAAAAAGGCTGCCTGCCGGCAGAAATAAGCCCTGTTTTCCAACCATTAATAAAGAGTAAAAATAAAGTCTTTATTCGATTTGCAACAAGGACAGACTACATGAAATTTAAAAGTTAATGTCCATTTCTGACAGCAATTAGCACAGTGCCAGACGTAGGAGCTCTGTCTAGAAAGGGTTAAGTACCACAACCACAGAGCGCTACATGCAGTTAGTTATTAGTTAGATTCAAAGGTGTCAATAGGACAATTATTAAAATAAAAGGTAGAAGCCCCCCCCCCCCCGACATGTTTAGCTACGATGTAGCGTCCTCAGGGGTATCGGGGCCAATGACCAATGGCCCCGATACCCCTGAGGACGCTATATCGTAGCGAAACATGTCGGGGGGGGGGGGGGGCTTCTACCTTTTATTTTAATAATTGTCCTATTGACACCTTTGAATCTAACTAATAACTAACTGCATGTAGCGCTCTGTGGTTGTGGTACTTAACCCTTTCTAGACAGAGCTCCTACGTCTGGCACTGTGCTAATTGCTGTCAGAAATGGACATTAACTTTTAAATTTCATGTAGTCTGTCCTTGTTGCAAATCGAATAAAGACTTTTTTATCTTTACTCTTTATTAATGGTTGGAAAACAGGGCTTATTTATGCCGGCAGGCAGCCTTTTTTTAATTTAACTGTTGCACGCCCACCAACTATCGAGGTCCGCTCCATTGTATTTCTAGTCTTACCTGTCATGGTACGGTTCAATAAAACCTGCCTATACTGAATCTACTTATCAATCAAAAGGGTTATACCATGAAACCCTGCGGCAAACCGCAGTGCTATGTAAGTGAATGAAGTTTTCAAAATCTTGCGCTTGCGCCTTGTATCTGCATCTGCAGCATGAATAAAACGCTATGGGGGAAATTGATTAAAACTAGTTCACAGGAAAGTGTGCATTGCTATGAGCAGCTACTCCTCTTTTCCATTGCTCCAATTTTGATAATTTTCTGCCTTGACTTTTTCTTAGAACAGGTTTTTATGCAGGAAGGGCCAGTGTTGCCCAAAGTCCAAATTATTATTTTTATTTTTTAAGGCGGGGTTGAACATAAATGAGGTGATATGATGGGTTGCTATGAGCAACCTTGGTGATAGAGCAACTAAGACAGGGATCTCAAACTCGGCCGGGTAAGTAGGCCACATATGTAAAAAAATGGGAAGTTGATGGGCCGCATTACTTTCAAATTTGATACAATACAAAATGATTGTTTCTCAATTAGTCATTTGATCTACTATAACAATACTACATTACTATAATACCAATACTACATTACTATAATAATACCGCCATGTTTAAAATTTGAGATATATCTCCACGTGCTTATTTCAACAATCCAGTGCCCTCTGTGGATGCTGCCACAGTGCCCTCTGTAGATGCTGCCACAGTGCCCTCCCCTTTTGGACATTAAAATGGATGCATACTTCTACAACATAGCAGACTTGGCCTATAGGTGGTGCATGCTTTCGAATAGTGTACTGTATACCAAAAATTTTACACATTGATCAATTCACCGACTGCTTTAGGTAGTGTCACAACGCGTACGTGAGCCTCAGGATTTTCAATGCAAAGAAAGAAAAAAAAAAAAGTGTCCGTTTTTGAAAACCCATAAATATATAACTTTATGGTGAACATGTATAAAGCAATTGTCTTACATTTACATCAATATTCTTTCCATACCACTGACTCTCTAGTAGTCATAACAATTTGTCCAAGAACTTAACCAGTTGTTGCAGCAGGGAAAAAACACTTGCAATTACTCTATCTCTTTTTACAGTGTGTTTTAAGCAGTCCTGTAAAGAGTATTTCCCGTTCACCACCTCTATTCTTATTGTACAAGAAAGAATGGGAAGAATGGCTGGGTGAATGGTAGCTGCACAGAGCAGGCAATAACCAACGTCCTCATAAAGCTGCTAGACACTGAATGTGGACATTCCCCCTGTTGAGCAACTATATATGAGTGCTGTTAATCTCCAGTACACAACAGTCTACTGCTGTGGCGCAAACAGGGAAACAGTAGGAAACTTCCTCCATTATATGGCCGGTCCAGTTACCGTGTGTTGGCCATTACCTTGTGCCCTGTTATTACTCACCTAGCTACCAAGCATCATGGCCCTTTTGAGGACAATACTTCTTTGTTATTGTTGGTTGTTCTTTGTTTCTAGGCTTTTAGAAAAGTAAAGTCATGCCAAATTGAAGATGCTTTTTCAAAACAACTTTTGTTATCTGACCCCCCTTTCCCCGACCCTCAGGGCAGCAACTCCTAATTGGCATTTCCCCACTTTGTGGAGGTGAATGAGTTAAGGTTGATGGAGATAAATGTTGAGAACATGGAGAATTGGTATGGTTTCTATTGACAGGGCCTCTGCATAAAAGTGCAATATTTGGCGTGAACCACGGCATCCAGTCAGCAATTACCTTCATCTTTTATGTTAGAGGATGAATATCTACCCAATTATTCGTTAACTGTAATGAATATTTTTCACCTACAGTAATATCAAATAATAGTTAATGGACCACGATATCTTTGCAAATACATATTGTAATGGTTCTGGGGAACAGTGTTTTATGCAGCTGGATGATTTTGGTTGCTACCCCTGATCATCTTTAGAGTTATTGCTTTAGATGATATTGTAACTTTTATCACGTTTTTTAGAATTTATTTATTTTTTGCCCCTTGTAAAAAGGACAGAAATTTTTCATTCTTTCTTTAATATAGAAATGATTTGGTTTTAGAGTGTGGATACTTATCACACTCCATTTTGCATTTAGGACACATCATCCCTACTTGCTTTTTCTGAAAGTCGCTTATTCGCAAGCTATTAAAAATGTTTCATTGTAATGACTATATATTAGAATAGTGTTATCCAAAAATGCAAGCCCTGGGGCATGTATGACACAAGGATATAACCCCTTAATGACATGGCCAATTTTTTATTTTTCCTCTTTTTGTCCTCCTCCTTCCAAAAGCCATAACTGTTTTTATTTTTTCTTCTACAGCTTGATGCAATTACGGCGATACCAAATTTATATTGTTTTTTCTTTGTAAAAGAGGTAAAACTCCCCAAAAACTATTAAAAAAATTCAATATTGGCTTTGTGTCGCATTCACATTCTGAAAGCCATTTTTTTGTCGATTTTGAGCGATGTGAAGGCTTATTTTTCATGGGCTGAGATGTAGTTTTTATTGGTACCATTTTGGGCTACATGTGTCTTTTTGATCACTTTTTTTTTTTTATACATTTTTTTGGGGGGGGAGCTAAGGTGACCAAAAAAACAACAATTCTGGTGTTTTTTTTTTGTTTTTTTTTTTACAGCGTTCACCTTGCGGTTTAAATGTTATATTGAACCAGTGATCGTTCGATCGCTTGCATGATATACTGCAATACTAATGTATTGCGGTACATCGTTACACTGCCGGAGGAAGGGCTTAATGGAAATACAAAGATGGCAGACCTGGGGAGCCTTCATTCAGCCCCCAGGGTGCCATGACAACCATCAACACCATGCGATTGCCGGGATGGGTCCGCCCCTCTTTTTAATGCTTTGATTGACCGCGGCATCTAACGGGTTAAATGGGTGGAATCCAAGTAATCTTTGATTTTGCCCATTGCAGTTAGGTGTCAGCTGACACCCGCTGGGTGTGGAGCACACTCAGCCCGTGAACGCGCTCCATATTACTTTTAACGCTCATCACGTACATATACGTGATTATGCGCTAAGGGGGTTAAATAACACCTAAAACAATAGAGAATTCTTGGGTCATGAACTGCCCCCTTAGATCCTGCACCAGGCGTAACACAGTTTAACTGATTAGATTATGTCAATCTGTGTCCACTGGATAGGTGACAAACGTTCTAGATCGTTGGGGGTCCAACCCTGGGACCCCTACTGATCACCAGAATGGAGGACCCTAGTTCCTTGTTCCCCCAGCCGCTAAACACTGGCTAAGAGTTTGAATGGAGCGGAGGCCGCACAGCGCTGCTCCATTTAAAGTCTGTGAGGCTGACGCAGCAGCCAAGCATGCGGGGGGGGGGGGGGTTCTCGCTGCAGCCATTTTTATTTTCTAATGGTTTAGATGCTGGAGATCAATACTTAGATGCAGGACAAATGTTATATCATAATATTTTGGAATTTTACCGATGCGGTAATATGAATTACGTTTATTTTTTACATTGCTTTAGGTGGAAAATGTAAATGTTTTGGGTTGTTTTTTTTTTTACAGATACTTTTATTTTCCGTTTTTCAACACATAAAATATAATGGTGCAGAAAAATGCAGCACTGACATCGACCCACAGGCCATTAAATGGAATTACAAAGTGTGCAAAGAACACACAGAATAACAACGTACCGCTGAAATCAATAATGATAAAGAACCTCTGGTATGCACCCTGAACCCTCAGCCATGCATAATAACCTGTAAGAGAACAGGAAAGAAGTAAAGAGAAACTAAAGAGAAGAGGGGACAGGAAAGAGGAAGGAGAAAGAACTGACCTGACGCAATGGACCTAATGATTATGCCCAAGAGGCCATGATTGTCCTATACTCCACAGAAGATTGAAACCTAATCCAAACACGCCATGTTTTGAGGAAGTTGGCGTGGGATCCTCTCATTGATGCCGTGAGGTCTTCCATTCTAATAATCTCCTGGATCTTGCTGAACCCCATGCCCACCGACGGAGGACAAGATTGTCTCCACGGCGTGGGGACACTCGCTCTAGCTGCGTTCACCAGGTGGTGAACAACTGAGCGTCGATACGTAAATAGAGGCACATCACACAGATGGAGCAGGAAGAGGCCCGGAGATTGCGGAAGTGGGAAATCCGTAAATTTCGAGGAAATGCACCACACCTCAGACCAAAAATCTGTCAACAGCAGGCAATCCCAAAAAATGTGCAAGATTGTACCCACATGGTCACCACATCTCCAACACAACGGCGAGACCGCAGGTATCATTGCATGCAATCTGGAAGGCACCCTATACCATCGCGATAGAATTTTAAACCCAGCCTCCTGAAATCTGCTAGCCATAGAGGATTTATGCGTCAAAGTGCACAAGCGATCCTTATGTTCCGTAGTGAATGGTAGACCCAAGTCCCTCTCCCAGCTAAGCAAGTAGGAAGATGTGGAAAGATTGGATGGAGGGATCAGGAGAGCATAAAGTCTGGACAACGAGTGACACACCGAGCCCATGCAAAGGAGTTCGAAAGGGGAGCTATCCCGTAAGTATGCCGATGGGTTAGGTAGGGACGCAAGGAAGTGTCTCAACTGGGTGGCCTGCCATGTAGTAAATAAGACCGGGTCAGACAAAGACTCCAACTGAGCGCTAGTCATCCACGCCACGCCTCATCCTGCATAAAGTGTGTGGCACGTCCCTTACCTGCCCTAAACCAGAACTGGAACAGGCCCCCTTCCCGCCCCGGTGGGAATGCAGGGTTCCCCAAAATCAGAAACAGGGGGAGAGGGACTAAAATCTCTTTCCGAGGAAAGAGCTGCGACGCAACTGCCAGGGTGGGCCCGATAGTCGGGTGCGTCCGCGCCGACAGGGGAACGTGGTTGCCCAACCAAGGTAAGGCCTGCAAAGGGACTTCAAGAAAGGCCTCTTCCATGGACACCCACTCTTTAATTTCAGTGTGAATAAACCAGTCCAAAATACGTGTCCGGTGGGAGGCCTGATGGTAGGAAACAAAGTCCGGGAGACCAATGCCACCCTCACAGTTAGCACGAAAAAGCATGGATCGGGCAATACGCGCAAGTTTCCCCGCCCATATGAACTTGTAGAGTAGGAACAACAGAGCTTGAAAGAATGGGCGTGGGATGTGTATCAGCAGCGCCTGGAAGAAATACAAGATCCGTGGTTAAATATTCATTTTAAATATGGCACACCTACCAAACCAGGTAAAGGTGCCCGACGTCCAAGAATCCAAATCGCTCTTTACACATTGAAGAAGCAGGGGGTAGTTCACCGCATAAAGGCGAGACAGATCACTGGGAAGCCGCACCCCCAGATATTTAAGCGAATCTCTAGCCCATTTAAAAGAGAAGGACTCAGACAGATCATCCACCAAGGTCTGCGGCAACGAGATATTAAGAGCCTCCGACTTCTGGTAGTTGATCTTGAAGTTGGACAATTTCGAGTATCTACTCAACTCCATCAGGTTGAGCAAGGAGATCCTGGGAGCAGTGAGAAAAAAAGAGCAGGTCATCCGCATAAGCAGCGACTTTATGGGACCTACCTAGGTTTTTGTTTTTTTTCCTATCTTAGTAGAAAAGTTATTGAACAAATTTTTACGTTTTAGACTTTTTTTCTTTTAGTCCCACTAAGGAACTTGAACATGCGTCCATTCAATTGCTTGTACGATACTACAATATTTGTGTCGAAGTTTGTTGTATTGTTACCGCTCTCCTATTTAAAGGGGGTTTCCAGCTAGTAAAAATTGTTGGTGTATCCGCCTCTTGATAGGCCATCAATAGCTGATTGGTCGGGGTCCTACTCTCAGGATCCCCGCGGATCAGCTGTTTTGAAGGGGGTGCAACTCTCATACGAGCACTGTTTCCCCTTCATTTTCTACTTGCTCACTGTGAATCATCGACATATAACGGCGATTCACAGATATTGCAGCCTTTTCTCCCATTCACTGCAATAGGAGAAGAACGCTGCAGGTAGACCTTTATTAGGCCCCAGGCTGCCATGCCAACCATTGAAGGGAGATGAGATAAAGAAGGGGGCACCCTTCTCTCTAACTGTTTAGATGCCGCGGTTGCTATTGACCATGACATTTGCGGGTAAACATCAGGGATCGTGTCCTCTCCGATCCCGCATGTTACAATGAGGTGTCGGCTGTAACACACAGCTGACACTCACTGGGTATGGAGTGTACTTTGCCCATGAGCCCCCTTCCTTCCCCCCCATCCCGGCCATGACGTACAGTTACATCAATTGTCGTGAAGTGGTTAAACATGTATGAGACTAATATATCTCAAGTGTCAATGCATAAAATACTCTCTCACTGAGCAGATTAGGAGATTAAAGCTTGGTTCTCATAGTTTGATGTACATACAGTTTATATATATTTATACGTTCGGAGCGTTTCATGTTGTACCAACTTTATGCCCATAGACCATTATTGGCCAAATGTATGACTAAGACTTATCTTATGGTATACGTTTCGCTTTTTATTTATTTTATTAAAAAACTGATCAACTGCTTTTTGATTGGCTTTTCAAGTGAATCCTGGGGGAAAAAAAAAAGGTCCACTATCCGTTTTTGTTCTTTTTTTAACAATAGTTAAAATGTGAAAGCTAATACCCGAACTGAAGAGGAAAAGATGACTAAGTGCTTGTATACACGTAACGGAATTGCTGCAGAAAATTTCTGCAACAATTCCACAGAAACTACCAGAAATTCAGCTGCGGAAAAAACGTACTATATCCTGCATTTTTTACTGCAGAAAATGGTGCAGATTTTGCTGCATTTTTCACAATGTTGGGACTGAAAAGCGCAGAAATTCATTCCACTCTCCGCAGCATGACATGCTGTGGTACGAAAAATACGCACTGCAGTCGAATTTCTGGTCGGAAATTTTATACAGCGTATGGATGAGATTTGTTAAATCTCACCCACTTTGCTGCTACTGTATTCTGCTGCGTGTTTTCTGTCGCAGTTCCGAACTGAAAATACACAGCAATTCTGTACTGTGTGGACAAGCCCTTAAAGTTTTTTGGTGCAGGTTTTTAAGGCAAAGCCAGGAATGGAAGCAAAAGAAAGAGAAGTTTACGTTTTTCCTCTAAAAATTGCATGTATGAATCCCGCATTATGTGAATGTATTATCAGAATGTGTTATGCAGCCTATGGCTATGTTCACACGGAGTATTTTGCAAAATTCCGTTTGGAAGTTTGAGGCAGATTTCCCTCTCCCTGCACGCCGATTTTCGCGGCCTATTTCGCCCGCGGCCATTGGGCGCTACGGGCATAAAACGCAGCGAAATACGCTTTCTCTGCCTCCCATTGAAGTCAATGGGAGGTCAGAGGCGGAAACGCCCGAAGATAGGGCATGTCACTACTTTCACCGGCTCGCGGGAGAAAACCGCCCCCGCCTCCCAATGAAATTTTTTTTTATGTGGCTATCGTCATATCTTTCTGTTTTCACACCATGCACTGCAGCTCACATTAAAGTTTTACGGTGTAAACTGGTCAGAACAGTCATCTCTTTATCATTAACAACAATGCACCCATATAAAATTAGACAGAAGGAGGCAAAACATATGCTGCTAAAGCACAAAAGTAAAGGCCAAATCTGCTGAGGGGGATAGGACAAAGCCTTTTTCAGATAGGTTAGTGATAGAAGAAAAACTGTGGACTTAAAAATGGATAAAATAACTATTGATAGGTATTGTTGATCATTTGATCAATACTGATCAATAGACTTCCAACTGGACTGATATATACCACCCGTAAAGAGAATTTCCGAGCATTTTCCCATAAAAAATATAATTGTATTATACACACAATGTAATCAATGGGCGACTTTTTCGGAAGTTTTTTGGCGCGGTTTCCGCGTCAAAAAACACGCCAAAACACTGTGTGAACAGGGCTTTAGGCTCTGTTCACATCTACATTAGGAGCCTCAGTTGCAGTACCGGTGAAAAATGCAATAACAAATAGTGCTGTGCTGTTTTTTTTTTTTATGGTAAAACGATGAACACCCTCACGTAAAACCGACGGAACCCATTAAAGTCAATGGGTTCCATTGGGAATATTTAGCACAGCCTACGTCAGACTGAAAATATAGCCTTGTGAATGCACATTATTTAAAAAATTGCTAGCTGGTTTCAATGATATTATGATGTGTTTTACAAACCGTTAATTTGAGTATTTTGAAGTGTAGAAATGTTGAGTTTATATTTTTGTAATATTTCTCAATTTAGTAAGTATTGCACCTCTGCTATTTGCAGGCAGTATGCAAGTTACTCTGTACTTTTGATTCAAGATACTGTCCTACGCATGTTTTTCATTTTACTGTGGTGTACATCTTGCTTTAAATGTTTCATTCTTATTAAAGTTATTACTTCCAGATTTCAGCTGCAGACTTTCCATGTTTTATAAGAACATGTACTCGACCATAAGACCCCCACATGTTATCATGCTTTCCATAAGCCATCAGGCTCTTTTAATGAAGCGCGTCAGCTGAAATTACTACTTGCTTATAAATGTATTGAGGAGAGCGCATAGTACCATAAACCCATGCCATTGTCTATCAGTTGTCTCTTATAAAATAAAGGCAAATTAAACTGGGTTGGGCATGATCTATGCCAATTTAACCTATTAGTGAACGCCTCATAGTGTTTTTACGGCGGCCACTAACGGGCTTTATTCCAATGCATAGGCCTTTTTACGGCGCTGCATTGGAATAAATAAACAGAGCAGGGAGCCGTTAAATCTCCCTTCTCTCAGCTGCCATAGGTAGCTGAGGGCTGGGGGCGTCCCTGCTCGAACGTGTGAGATCGATATCCGTATCGATCTCACCCGTTTAACCCCTCAGCTCCCTCTCATCCCACCAGCACCTGGCGATAAGATCGCCGGGTGCAGGTGTCTTCTATGGCAGCCGGGGGGCCTAATAAAGGCCCCCAGGTCTGCCTGTAGTGTATGCCTGCTAGGTCATGCCAGAGGCATGGCCTAGCAGATGCCTGTCCGTTTTACACGGACTGGCATAATACATTATTATTATGTATTATAAATGCGATCGTACGATCGCATAGTGAAGTCCCCTAGTGGGACTAGTAAAAAAGTTAAAAACAAAGTTTAATAAGAAGTTAAAAAAAAACCAAAAAACACTTTTTCCCCTTACAAACTGCTTTATTATTAAAAAACAAAATAAAGTAAAAAATTTACACATATTTGGTATCGCCGTGTCCGGAACGACCACAACTATAAAGTTATTACATCATTTAACCCGCACGGTGAACGTCGTAAAAAATAAAATAAAAATCAATGCAAAAATTGCTGTTTTCTTTGAATCCTTCCTTAAAAAAAATGTGATAAAAATGATCAAAAAGTCGCATCTACTCCAAAATAATATCAATAAAAACTACAAGTCGTCCCGCAAAAAAAACAAACACCCTCATACAACTGCATCGGCAAAAAAAGTTATGGCTCTTCAAATATGGAGACACAAAAGCAAATAATGTTGAAAAAAAAAGTGTTTTTACTGTGTAAACGTAGTAAAACATAAAAAATCTATATAAATTTGGTATCGTTGCAATCGTAACAACCCGCTGAATAACGTTATTGTGTTATTTATACCACACGGTAAACGGCGCAAATTTAGGACGCAAAAAAGTGTTGCGAAATTGCAGGTTTTTTTTCTATTCCCTTCCCCAAAAAAAGTTAATAGTTAATCAATAAATTCTATATACCCCAAAATGGTGCCATTTAAAATGACAACAAGACCTTATACAGCTATGTCGACGCAAAAATGAAAAAGTTATAGCTTTTTGAATGAGACGATGGAAAAACATAAAAAATAGCTTGGTCATTAAGGTCTAAAATAGGCTAGTCATTAAGGGGTTAAAGTATATTTTCCAGTGACCCAGTTGGCTGTCATTAAACAATATTGCCATACCATCAAACTATCAACTTTAACCCCTTAATACCGAAGGTATTTTAAACCTTAATGTCCGAGCAATTTTTTACGTTTTTCCATCATCGCATTCAAAGATCTATAACTTTTATTTTTGCGTCGACATAGCTGTATAAAGACTTTTTTTTTTGTGGGATAAGTTCTATTTTATAATAGCACCATTTTGGGGTACATATAATTTATTGATTAACTTTTTTAGTAGGGTACTGGGAAAAAAGCCCAGAAATGTCGCCATTTTTTTTGCCTCTTAATTTTACGCCGTTTACTGTGTGGTATAAATAACATAATAACTTTATTCAGCGGGTTGTTATGATTGCGGCGATACCAAATTTATATGGATTTGTTTGTTTTCCTACATTTACACACTAGAAACAAATTTTTTTTCAACATTATTTGCTTTTGTGTCGTCCTATTTTAAGAGCTATAACTTTTTTATTTTTTGACCGATGCAGCTGTATGAGGGCTTTTTTTTGCGGGACGACTTGTAGTTTTTACTGGTACCATTTTGGAGTAGATGCGACTTCTTGATCACTTTTTATCACATTCTTTTGAAGGCAGGATGAACAGAAAACCGCAATTCTGGCGTTTTTTTATTATATTTTTTACGGCGTTCACCGGGCGGGTTAAACAATGTAATGGCTTTATAGTTGGGTTCGTTACGGATGCGGCGATACCAAATATGAGTAACTTTTTACTTTTTTTCATAATAAAGTATTTTGTAAGGGGAAAACTTTTAGCTTTTTTTTTTTACTTGGGACATTTATTTATTTCAAACTATATATATTTTTTTAACTTTATTTTTAGTCCCACTGGGGGACTTTGCTGTGCAAACTTTTGAACGCTATTATAATACACTGCAATACTTCGGTATTGCAGTGTATTATTGCCGGTCAGTGTAAAACTGACATGCACCTGTTAGACCATGCCAGAGGCATGACCTAACAGGCAATTACTAAAGGCAGACCTGGGGGCCTTTGTTAGGCCCCCAGGCTGCCATAGAACCCATCGGTACCCCGAGATGCATGCGGGGATGCCAGTGGGATGAGAGAGGGAGCCCCCTCCCTCTAAAATCACTCAGATGCGGCGCTTGCTATTGAGCGCCGCATCTGAGGGGTTAAATATGATCTGAGACCACTGCTAGTGGTCTCCGATCGTTGCCCTGACGCTCAAGGCTGTTACTAACAGCCAGGGATTCAGCAGCACCCCACACGATGCGGGGAAAGTTCTTCTGAAGTGCCGACGTGAAAAGGCGGCGCTTCAGAAGAACTACCCTGAACGGCCGATGTAAAAACACTATACGCCGGTCGTTAAGGGGTAAAGGAGGTACATTCAGGGTATGTTTACCCATTGCAGATCTTGTTTTAGAATTTTCTGCGACTGTACCATACATCTGTATGGAATGTCAACAGTAATGTATTCTAATTTTTTTCGTCCCTAGTTTATTGTGATATCTTTAGAGATTCATTAATCTAATAATTTATCACACAAATTGTGCTGGAATATTAGCATAACTTTGCTATATAAAGTTCATACAAAGCTACCAAATAATTTTGACAACTTCACCATTTTTTATCTCTATTTTCAATCATATTAACATTAACAACTTCTGAAAAATGAATCCTGCTTATACAATATTGATAATGTTGTGCAATGTATTGTTTTTTTTCCATAGAAAAGACCATGATGTTTAGGCTGGATTCACATCATGTTTTGCCATATATTTGACAGTGTATGTCTGAAAAGAAGTGTTATTCAGACATATACTGTACAGTATCAAGAGGTTTCCATTGGGCAAAAGAGGGGCACAGGTTTATATCTGGATGTCTAGGCTGCCATGCTTTTTAATCCCTTCAGAACGCAGCCTATTTTGGCCTTGTGGCACAGCCAATTTTATTCAAACTTGACGTGTGTTAGTTTATGTGGTAATAACTTGGGAATGCTTTTACCTATCCAAGCGATTCTGAGATTTTTCTCGTGACATATTGTACTTTGTTAGTGGAAAAAGTTGGTCGATAAATTCAGTATTTATTAGTGGAATAACACCAAAATTTTGAGAAAATTTGCAAAAATGTGCATTTTTCTAAATTTTAATGGATCTGCTTGTACCACACAAAATAGTAACTAGTTAACATTTCCCATATGTCTACTTAATGTTTGCTCTAGCAGCAATTTCTCACATTTTCAAGAAAATATCAAAAGGCTATTTTTACAGGGACCAGTACAGTTCTGAAGTGGTTTTAAGGGCCTCATATATTAGAAACCCCCAATAAATCACCCCATTTTATAAACTTTTCCTATCAAAGTACTCAAAACTGCATTCAGGGGTTTCTTAACCCTTTAGGCATTTCACAGGAAATAAAGCAAAGTGGGGGGAAATGTACACATTTTAATTTTTTTTGCCAAAATTAATTTGTAATACATTTTTTTCTGTAACACAGAAGGTTTTACCAGAGAAACATAACTTAATATTTAATTGCCCAGATTGTGCAGGTTTTAGAAATATCCCACATGTGGCCCTAGTGTTCTAATGGACTGAAACACAGGCCTCAGAAGAAAAGGAGCAGCTAGTGGATTTTGGGGCCTCCTTAGTTTTAGATTATATTTAAGGCACCATGTCAGGTTTGAGGAGGTCTTGTGGTGCCAAAACAGTGGAAACCCCCTCAAGTGACCCCATTTTGGAAACTACATCCCTCAAAGAATTTATCTGGGGGTATAGCTAGCATTATGACCCCACAGGTATCTTATATATATTTTCGAAAGTTTGTTTGAAGCCCGATTTTTCATTGGTTTAAAATGGATCACGTCATCGAGGCCACCATTCTAACAGGATGTGCCAAGGGGGAAGTTGTCTTTATTCCTACATAATATTGATGGTTATGGATTCTTTCTATCATCTCCAACCTCTAATAACACACACACTTATGTACCATTTATTATTATTATTATAAGCGGGGCACACATTGCGGTTATCGCATACACCACTACACACATTCACTTTCCCTGGAGCTGCATTGTTCCTGTTATTGGACTTGAGGCGTCGGGCGTCCGTCGTACTGCGCATGCGCAGGGAGCTGCGCCGTGTTTCTCCTGGTGTCGACCCCGGCACATGCGCACTGGGTACGGGAGGTGTGGTGCTTGGTCCTGCCCCCGCCCGTCGCATTGGGCATGCGCAGAGGGCCACGATGTGGGGCGGCGCGTGCGCGTTGTGCATGGGTGGGGGAGTGTTCTCGTGATGCACTGGGCGTGCGCGGAGTCACGCATCATTCAACATGGCGCCGGTTTCTGATGCATGCACATGGCGCTCTGACGGACGCCATCTATAACGTAAGTCAACCTCCCGACCAATGCTGGGTAAGAAAGCTAGTTTTGCTATATTTATTGGAGTTTGCCTACATTCACACGAGTGTATCAGATTCACATACGTGAAAAACGTGCGTGAATCTGGTGTGTGTGTGTGTTGCGTTATTGCATGTGTGCTTTGCGAGTGTCATGTGTTATGCACGCACTCGCAAAGCACATCTTGTTGTTTTTTTTTGTTTTTTTTAAAATTTATTTTCAATTGAATTGATGCGTAAATCACGCACAGAATACGGGGTGAAATTTGAAAAAACTGTGATTCCGTGCGGTAAAAAATACAACTTAACTTTATTTTGCGTCTCAATACAATTACGGTGATACCAAATTGATGGGGTTTTTTTAATATATATTTTACTACTTTTACAAAGAAATAACATTTTTTTTTTAACTACCGGTATATTGATTTGTATCAACACATTCTGAGAGCAATAACTTTTTTAATTTTTTTTGGTTGAGTGGTGTGAGGGCCTATTTTTGCTGGGGCAAGCTGTAGTTTTTATTGGTACAATTTTTTGGTACATACAACTTTTTGATCACTCTTTAGCTAAGGTGACCAAAAAACAGAGATTTTGGTGTTTTAAATTCTTTATTTCTTACGGCGTTCACCGTGTGCTATAAATTACGTTTTACTTTTTTCTGCGGGTCGGTAAGATTATGGCAATACCATATGTATATTATTTTTTATTTTTTTTTTATGTTTTGCAACGTTTTGCACAATAAAATCCAATTTTTTATAAAATAAATTTTTTTGTCACCATATTCTGAGAGCCGTCATTCTTTTATTTTTCAGTCAAAAAAGCGGTGTTAGGCCTCATGCACACAAACGTAAAAACGCCCGTAATTACGGGCCCATTGACTTCTATTGGCTGCAGCTACCTCCCCGTATGCTTACGGGAAGGTGCCCGTGCCATTAAAAAATATAGAACATGTCCTATTTCAGGCCGCAATAACGGCACGGGCAGGCCCATAGAAGAAGTCTATGGGGCTCCCGTAATTACAGGTGACTACGTGTGTGCGCCCGTAATTACGGGAGCATTGCTAGGTGACGTCAGGGTGCTGAAAGAGTTAAACGATCGACAGTAACTCTTTCAGCACCCTGGACAGTGACTACCGATCACAATATAGATCAACGTGTAAAAAAAAAATAGAAGTTCATACTTACCCAGAACTCCCTGCTTCTTCCTCCAGTCCGGCCTCCCGGGATGACGTTTCAGCCCATTTGACCGTTGCAGCCAATCACAGGCTGCAGCGGTCACACGGACTGCCGCGTCATCCAGGGAGGTCGGGCTGGATGTCAGAACAGGGACGCATCACCAAGACAATGGCCGGGTAAGTATGAATTTATTTTACTTTCACTACGGAAAGGGCTGCCCCTTCTCTTTATCCTGCACTGATAGAGAGAAGGGCTGCCGATTAGTGCAGTGCAATTTTGCAGCGAAAACATGCCCGTAAATACGGGTGGAATACTGGTGACACCGGACCCATATTTACTGGCACGGGTCCGTAAATACTGGTGCAATACGGGTCGAATACGTGTGACCAAGGACCCGTATTTACGGGAGGAAAAAAATACGTTTGTGTGCATGAGGCCTAAGGGCATGTTTTTTTGCGGGACGGGTTTCAGTTTTTATTGGTACTATTTTGGGGAACATGCAGCTTTTTGAATAACTTTTTATTCTATGTTTTGGGAGGGGTGGTGACGAAAAAAAGTTATTCTGGCATTATTTTTCATTTTGTTTTTTTTTCGTTTTTCACCTTGCGGGAAAAATAACAATAGTTTGGATTACTACGAGCGCGGTGATACCATAATAATAATAATATGTGTACTTAATTTTTGCCCTATAATAAGACATATTATAGGATTACAATGTTTTATTCTTACACTTTTATAAACACTTTTATTAACTGTCTTTTTTTTTTACTTTTTACACTTTTTGTGTTTTTACCTGCAGCACTGATCGCTGCTAGAATATATTACACCTACCTAGTAGTGTAATGTATTCCAACTGTCATTGTGACATCACATAGGCTGGTCCTCATAGGCTTCCATACATGGCAGAAACAGAGGCCGTTGTCTGGCCTCCGGTTGCCATGACAACCGTCGGCAACTTCCACGATTGCATGGGGGCTGCCGATGTGCTACAAACCCCCTAAATTAAGTGATCACAAACAATCGCCGCATTTAAGGGATTAATTGCCAAAATTAGCGGTGATTAGCCACTGAACGGCAAGAGTGGAAGGTCAGCTGTCGCAGACAGCTGACCTCCCGATTCCCAATGCACACAGTCACCGACAATATGCATCGGGAACGACACAGTGACTTCCAGTCACTCTTGATAGGAAGCCTATCGGGAGGCTGGTCGCAATAGGCTTACATACATGGCAGACACGGAGGCATGCCAACCATCGGCAAACCTAGCGATTTCATCGTGGGGTCTGCCGATGTGATAGAAACCCCTAAAATGCAGTGATTTCAATCGATCTCCGCATTTAAGGGGTTAATTGCCGAAATCAGCAGCAATGAGCCGCTGATCGGCAACTGTCGGGGACAGCTGACCTCCCATTTCCCGATGCCCATTGTCACAGACAGTGCACACCAGGAACCACGCAGTAACTGTACGTCCTGGTGCGCTAAGACACTGGCCACCAGGACGTACAGTTGCGTCGTGATTCGCCTAGTGGTTAAGAACACAACAAAAAAAACAAAGTGTAGTTAGAAGTTGTCTAGCTTTTTTTTTTTTTTTATACCGTTCTAAAAGTCAACATTTCGGCCATGCAGGGCCTTTCCCAATCCAAGACAAATCGTGAAATAGCTAACATTTATGTGTGCTACATATTTAATCTCTTGGTGACATCCAATGTTCAGTTACATCGGATGTGCGCCATCACATTATGGTGCGGGTTAAGGAGCTGAGCGTGCCCCATATGTGGCAGGTTCTGGCTATTTCACACAGCGGTCACCCACCTGCAACATTAGGGGTCGGGTCTAACTCCGATCCAAGACATTTAACCCCTCATACGCCGTGGTCAATAGCTACCTCTGCATCTAAACAGTTTCAGAGTGAGGGGCCTTCCTCCGTCTCCCGATCGGCCCCTGTGATGAAACTGCTGGTGCTCTTTGAAGGCATCTTATTCTTCCGGAATTAGGGCTTAATTAGTAGAGCACAGATCAATGTACTACAATACATAAGTATTGCAGTGTATTACACGAGCAACCCATAGATAACAGTAAAAAAACAAGTTGAATTTTTTTAAAATCTAAATTAACCCCTTCGCTCTCAGTGACATACTATTCCGCCATGGTAACCACACGTAAAATGACAGGTCGTCGGCACAGTACATCGTAAAGCCCATTGAAAGTAATGGGCAGATGTTTGCCGACGTATTGGAGCCGTTTTTTCAGACGTAATTCGAGGCGTAAAACGCCGCCATTACGTCTGAAAATAGGTAGTGTGAACCCAGCCTAAGGGTGGATTTACACGAACGTGTAATACGTCCGTGCGACGCGCGTGTTTTTCACGTGCGTTACACGGACCTATGCTAGTCTATGGGGCAGTGCAGACTGTCAGTGATTTTTGCGCAGCGTGAGTCCGTATTTAAGTCAATGGGTGCGTGAAAATCACGCGCACCACACGGAAGCACTACCGTGGGACGCGCGTGATTCGCGCAACAGCAGTCAAAAGTATGTTTGCAAACAGAAAAGAAACCACATGCTTTTCTTTTTACAAACATCCAAACAGTGTCATAATGATGGCGGCTGTGCGAAAATCACGCGGCCTCGCATCCTATGTGATGACACACAGAGCTGTTAAGTGCCTTTTGCGCACGCAAAACGCCGCGTTTTTTGCGTGCGTAAAAACGCACACGCTCGTGTAAATCCGCCCTAAAAAAAATCTTCACAAAAAATACACACAAATGCACATTTTGTACAATAAATGAACTTTATTAAATATAAGTCCCAAAACATAAAATAATAATATACGTATATTTGGTATAGTCATGACCGTAACAACCTGCACGACAAATTTATAGAATCATTTAGGATAATCGGTGTATGCTCAAAAAGGAAATTAATAAAAATTGCAGTGGAATATTTTTTTTTTATTTTCTGCGTTTTTGCCCAATTTTTTTTAATATAAGTTAAAGTGTAGCTAAACGTTTGACAAACTTCTGACATGTCATAGTGACATGTCAGAAGTTTGGATTGGTGGGGGTCCGAGCACTGAGACCCCCACCAATCGCTAGAACCAGGGGCGTAACTAGGAAAGAGTGGGCCCCATAGCAAACTTTTGACTGGGGCCCCTCCCCCCCTCCTCTGAGTGCCACACAACCCCCCCCCCTTGTAGATAGTGCCTTTTTTAAACCCCCCCTGTAGATAACGCCATACAGCCCCCCTGTAGATAGCGCCATACAGCCTCAACCCCCAAAAAAAATCCGACCTATAGTGTCCTACAAAAGACATGTATCCCCTATCCACAGGATAGGGGATACATGTGTGATCGCTGTCAGCGATAGGGAGAACGGGGGACTGAAAGTCCCCCGAAGTTCTCCATGACTAACCTCTGACTTCCGGGGTCTGTGTCGGCAGCTCAATAAAAATGAAAGGAGCGCTGGTCACGCATGCGCACAAGCGCGACCGGCGCTCCATGCATTTCTACGGAGCTGCCGACACAGACCCCGGAAGTCCGAGGTTTGTGATGGAGAACTTCTGGGGACTTTTGGTCCCCCGTTCTCCTTATCGCTGCCAGTGATCACACATGTATCCCCTGTCCTGTGGATAGGGGATACGTGTTTTTTGTAGGAACAACCCCTTTAATGGCAGAGCGGGGAGATACCTCCCTGCTCTGCCATAGTGTTTAGTGGCGTGGCGCTGTGGTAGCCATAGCGGCAGCTAGCGGAGCCTCCGGCCATGGTGGGGGCCCGTGCCGTTGGGCGACATGGGGCCCCCCCATGCCGTGGGCCCCGTAGCAGCTGCTACGGCTGCTATTGTTGTAGTTACGCCACTGGCTAGAACGAAGCAGCTGAAGCGCTCGTGTGAACGCTCAGCCACATCGTGTCTGTTCAGCTTTTTCCAGAAATAAATTTATCCGTGTACGGACCCAATAGAAAGTCTGTGCCTGTAATCTGATGCATCTACTTTACGGAAAAAGTCCCATACAGCTGTGTAAAAAAAAAAAAAATGGGAGGTAATGTTTGGACTTATCCGCTGAGCCTGCCCTGTACGCAGTGGGTGTCAACTGTGTTTTACAGCTGACACCCAGGACTAACAGCCAGGTCCGGTCATCCCACTGTTCCTGGCTGTTTAACCCCTTAGATCCTGCGATCAAGCTCATCGGCCCCCCTCTGAAAGCTCATCGGCCCCCCCGAAAAGTGATTGGGGGTTTCCAATGGTTGTCATGGCAGCCAAAGGGGTCTAATGAAGGCCCCCAGGGCTGCCTTTCTTCATCTTGTTTTAAGCCACGTCTCTTGCAGTGAATTGTATCAGAGATCTAACGATTGTTCGTTCAAGTCCCCTAAGGGGACTATTGGAATGTGTAAATAAAAAGTGAAACAAATTTTTTAGCAGTGTAAAAAAAAAAAATTTTTAAAAATTACAAAATTGGTATTGCTGCATCCGTAAAAGTCCAAACTATTACACTATAGCATTATTTAATGCGCACGGTGAATGCTGTAAAAATAAAAAATCTAAAACGCCAAAATTGCTGTCTCTTGGTCACTTCGTATCTCACAAAAAAATTAATAAAAAGTGATCAAAAAGTCTCATGAAGCCCAAAATGGTACCAATTGAAACTACAGCTCGCCCACGCAAAAAAATAAGCTCTCATACCGTTCAAATGATGGAAAAATAAAAAAGTTATGTTTCTTAGAATGTGGTAATAAAACACAAATTTTATTTTTACCAATTAGTTTCTTCCTTGTAAAAGTAGTAAAACATAAAAAAAATGTATATCAATTTGGTATCGCCGTAATTGTATTGACTGGTAGAATAAAGGTAACTGCCATTTTTACCATATGGTGAAAGCCGTAAAAACTAAACCCCTCAAAAGATTGAGGAATCACTGTTTTTTTCCTATTTCCCCCCCCCATAAGAATTTTTTTCCAGTTTCCCAAAACATTATATGGTACTACAAATGGTACCGTTAAAAACTACAACTCGTCCCGCAAAAAACAAGCCCTCATATGCCTGTATTGACGGAGAAAAAAAAAAAGTTATGGCTTTTGGAAGATAGGGAGGAAAAGATTAAAATTAAAAAAATGGCTTTATCCTGAAAGGGTTAAGGGGCTAGGTATATACATTTAATGCGCAACTGCACTTATTCCAATAATTTATAGACTACAAGCAACCCAAAAAAAGGTTTACAAAAACTAGTTTGTATTTATAGATTTTTATTATTATTAGGCTAAGTTCACACTTGCGTTGTATAATCCGTTACTCTGATCCATTTTTAGATCATAAGGATAAAAAAAGTATCCGTTAAAAATCCCATTGAAATCAAAATAACGTATGCAAACTAATTAAAATCCGTTTTACATGGACACCAATGATAAAAAGAACTAATCCGTTAGACATCGTTAAAAAAAAACCGGGAATAAAAGTCCTGTACTCTGTGCTTATGTGTCCGTCAATAAAACGGAGGACTAACATAACGGACGCGAATGGTTGGTTGCAATTAAAATCCCATTGATTTCATTGGGATTTTTAACGGATCCGTTTTTATCCCTATTCTGATCTAAGTAATGTGTAAAGATATTTCCGCATGAGGGGAAAATGTGTGGGTGACGGAACTCTGACGTAATAGTTTGTTCAATAAAAATCCTTGAAATATTCCCTAGATTTTAGGGATCGGTCACTAATGGCAGTTCCCGTTTTTCTCCATGTAATAAGCAGCTATATCCACTTCCAGAGATTACTTGCATGTAATGAAGGAGGAGGCTGGACCATGAAGGCTTTGCATTCTCTGCTCTTTGTACTGGTCCCAGTGCTGAAGGGCCAAGTTACCATAAACCCGAGCTGGTTGTTTAACCTCCATTCTCTTCTGGACATGTAGATGCAATAACATTTGCAGCTGAAAAGGTCCTTTCTCAGATTGTAATGTTTAGGGATGTAAATTAAGCATTTTGTCTCTTGTGTAGCCTGGAGGTGTTATGCAGGAAAACACAAGAACTTACTGGGATTAGTTCCACAGGTCCCTTTTCTTATGTAAAAAGCCCAGGCAGCTTTTTGTGCCATAAAGTAAAATAAGAACAGCGTGGACAACATCCAGGGAAATTGCATACATTTTTATTTGTTTGCGTTTTACTCTTTATCCTGGAACTCTTAAAAAGTAATTCCCTCAATGCAGCTGCAGCTTCCTCGCTTGTTTGAGAATGATCTGTATGTGTTTTCACCATTTAACTCTAGAGAGGAGCGTCTTCTAACTAAAGCTCACAGACTCCAAGAAATGATGCACTCGGCTCATTCCCAGGGTCACGAAAATATTTGTTTTAACCTGCTGATTGAATTGTAATGCTGATGAACTTGTGTCTTTTGTATTATTATGTAGTCTATATCAGATCATAGACCAAATTTTGCCTGTCTATGGTCACATGTTCACTTTCTGATGATCGCTCTTTAATATTACACAGTCTAATTTATCCCCAGAGTGAAAAAGCAAGAAATGTGTGCATAATCTATATTTAACGTCTCCAGAATAACTGGATGTGAGGTTATGGCGAACATCCTGAATGCATTGCCTAATGAATGTAGAATTAATTGGTTCACAGCATTTTATTCTGCAATCCGTTAATCCTTGCATACTTGTTAGATTTAAGACAAATCGGACCTTTCAGTGTCGTCATTGACCTTATTAGCACAAATTAGGTAAGAAATGTGTTTACTATCCCCAACCATAGTAATTAGTTTATTGATTAAAAATCCTTTTTTATTAGTCGCTGAAAGTAAGAACTATGATTATGTTTTTACTGTTTTTTATAATTTTATTCTTATTTAGTAGACATCTCCCATGTTAGTCCGTTATGGCTAAATGATGCAAATAGTTTCAGAAATTGTAGCTATATTATTAAAACCCCTGATTTGAAATGAGTAGGCTTAAACGAAATATTTAACAACTTTCCGTGCAGGGGATTGGGAAAATAATTGAATATTCCTAAAATTCTGGAATTCGAATAAAAAATACTCATGGTCCATATACATTTGTTAGTTCTTCTGTCATCCAGTTAAAATAATTTTTATATTCATTTTAAACATTATCATAAATATAAGAAATGGATGTCATCTTTGTCATTTTTTCTTTATCTTTTTAATTTTGGATAAATTACTGTAGTGTTAAAAATCAACATCTGTAAAGGTGTAGAAATAGTAACCGTGTTACTAGATCACAAACGATACTAATACAATCCTTCACATTCTTAAAATAATAAATATATACACACAAAATAAATAGGAAAACAACATGACCATTGTGATTTGTTCTGTTAGACCTCGTTTACACAGCATTTTTTTTGCAGGCAGAAAAAAAATCTTTTGACCTGCCTGCACTTTTTTGTCGTTTTTCGCCTGCGGCTATTGAAGCTAATGCAAGGACAGCGGGCAGCAAAAACTCCTTTTCTGCCTCCCATTGATTTCAATGGGAGGTCAGAGGCGTAACCGCGGCAAGAAATGACATGACGCTTTTTTTCTCCGAGTGGCTAAAAGCTGCCCGAGAAAAACACCCGCCTCTGGGGGGGCAATTTCTGACTTTTTTTGGCGCAGATTCCGACGCGTCCAAATCGGTGCCAAAAAACTCTGTGAACTGGGCGTTACTCATGATTGTGAGCGTTATTTCCCTGCATATCCTCACGAGACTGAAGAAAGTTCTTTATTTGGAAGGTCTGTTAAAATGTTGGATAATTTCACCTATACTGTGGATGAATTTGATTTGCTTTTAGGATTAGTTCTCTACTTGATGTAATACAAAATGCTGAATAACCTATATCAGGGGTCATCAAACTTCGGCACTCCAGCTGTTGTGAAACTACAACTTCCATCAGTCCCCGACACCCAAAGGCTTTATTATTCCATCCAAAAACTGTCAGGGCATGCTGGGAATTGTAGTTACACAACAGCTGGCGTGCTGAAGTTTGCTGACCCCTGGTCTATATAATTCCAATAATTTTTTTCTCCAGTTTATATTTAGTCTCATTTTAACAAATGGTATTAAAATTTACTTAGTTAAACTTTGTTCAGGTGTAACAAGTATAATTGCTTGAGTAAAACAAAAGTATCATTCGTGTAATGTTTATAGATTATAGCCAAATCCGTGTCACGTCATGGCTGATAACCTTTGACATGCCACAATCATCAGTGGGTAAGAAGGGAAAGGCAATGGTCTTAATCTCTGTGTAATTTTGCGTTCTGTCACTCATGTGTATTGTTCTTTGGTGATAAGAGCAATGAGGTGAGTATACAACATCCTTATCATGCTTGTAACCACAAGAGATAAGGTTCTTTGTAGGTAGCTGCTACTAGTAGGTGAAGGTTTGCGTTTAAACCATGTGAAAAAGCCGGAAATGTCACTTACAGGTATCTGATAGTGATCTTATCCTGGTTAAACATGTCTTCGGGCAAGTTGAAGGCCATGGCTGGATAACTAGCTCACTGATGGTACTAGGAAACCTCACACATCAGTATTATCCAACTGTTCTGTAGTCCTGTTAGGCTTTGTTCACATCTGAGCTAGGGCTCCGATCCGAGGTTCAGTCTGAGCTTTCCGTCGGAACAGAGCCCTGACGGACACAAGCAGAAACCATAGGTTTCCATCACCATTGATTTCAATGGTGACTGATTGGGTCACAATGGTTTCCGTTTGTCTCCGTTGTGCAAGGGTTCCGTCGTTTTGACGGAATCAATAGTGTAGTCGACTGCGCTATTTGTTCCGTCAAAACGACGGAACCCTTGCACAACTGGGACAAACGGAAACCATTGGGACCCGATCCGTCACCATTGAAGTCAATGGTGATGGAAACGGAAACCTATGATTTCCATTTATGTCTGTCAGGGCTCCATTCCGATGGAACGTCGTAACGGAGCCCAAGCGCAGATGTGAACGAAGCCTAACAAGATTGTGTAGTCTGGATTTTACATTTGTGTTAAGGGCCATTTGGTTAAAAAAAAAAAATTATATTCTGAGTCTCTGATGGGAATTTCTGTAAGAAAAATCATAATACGTATACCACCATGTTTGAAAGAAGCATCCTATACGTTATAAATGTAAATCACTGACAAAAATTTAATTTACACCAATATTGCCAATAATAATTATTATTTAAAGATAGTTTAAAACTTCCTTTATCATTGATTAAAATCAATGGCGATCTTACAGTGTACTTGCGCTTGGCAATAATTTTTACAATCACTTGGTAACCTACATATAATTGCTTAGTGTCAGGCTAGATTCACAAGGGTTGGAAATTATGTTTCTACATGGTTTCTGCTGCAGAATCTGCATGTGTCATGTGCAGACTTTTCTGCGGATTCTGCTACAGATTTCACCTCTTCATTGAAAAGGGTGAAATCTGCAGCATGCACTGATTTCCATCCGAAAAAATGTTAAGCAGCACGTGAATGAGATTTGTTCAAGTCTCCTCCACATGTCTAGTAATGTAATCTGCTATAGATTTTCTGCACAAAAATTCTGCAGCATTTCCGTCATGTGTGAATCCAGCCTAATTAGAGCTTTAGTTAAAGACCGTCCTGGATGAACGAAAACATGTATTTACACTTGATGAAGGTCAACAATGGTAACACTACAAATTAACCGAAATCCATTAGCCAGTTCTACACCCCGATTATTTCCAGACATTATCCATTTGCAGAGTGAACGCAAAGGTATTGGGGATTAATCCTGAGTTTTATTATTTTTACCATTAAAACTATCTTCTGACATCCTGGGTGGTGGCACACTTTGTATAAAAACTAGTTTTAGGCCTGATTCACAAGAGCGCTGCGCATATCGGACGTGAAAAACTGCTGTTTTTCACGTCCGAGGTGCATCTGTGCTCAACTCTGCAGGTCGCGATGTCACGCATCCCCCATAGTTGAGAGTCTATGGAGGGATGCGTGATGCGTGAAAAGATAGGACATGTCCTATTTTCCCACGGACCCTTCACACGGTCCGTTACTGTTTCAACGACTGTCCCACGGACGTTTAACACGTTGGTGTGAATCAGGCCTTAGAAAAATATTTCTTGCAGCCCGGCAAGTGTATTTTCAGAATGCTTCTGTAACTATTGCTTAGTTTGATATTACTTCTTTACAGAACTGCTATGTAAACATGGCTATATACATAAAGATTTTGGAAAGATGGAACGAGCGTTTACATTTTTTTTTTTAATATTTAAAGTGAATTTCTCATTGGGAAAGAGGGAGTACATGAAAATATATTTTCCATGGGCTTTTGTTTTTCTTTTCAACCAATGGAAATCTGTTCCATTAGTCGGAAAACGTATTGTTCACACTTCAAAATTCATTTTTCATACGCTTTTTTCCCATACACATAATGGTTATCAATAACTATTGTAAAATCATTCTGATCATTAACGATAATTGATAAATGTTTGGTCAGCATTAGTAATTCTTTGGTATGCTTGTATAAGTTCTTGATAGAACTCTGTTGTTAATTGTAGCTTACATTCATTTAACACGCAGAAGAAATTGTAGTATTTGACCTCTTGTAACTGTCAATTGTCAGAATGTGATTTGTGTTTTGATAGTTGCTATTATTGTGAGCGTCAAAAATTGTGCTTGTGATTGATTTAGGTGAAATCTGTTACTTGCGGCATGCTATGCTACAAATGCACAGCATTGCACAAAATGTCCAATAGTTTTTAAATTCAACATCAGCTTATTGCTGTTCTGGTGCAGTTTTCCATGTTAAGTTTTTTTTTTTCTTGTTTGTTTTTTCTTCACTCCAATTTGTATCTATGTCCATGTGGGGGGGGGGGGGGGGATAAAACACAAAAATAAAAACAAATTACAAATCATACCCCAAAAAACCTTGATGGCGAAAATTTGCTTATCAATATGTGACTGAATTATGGCACAAATTACATCTCACCCCCCCCCCCAATGGAGCACACGGCATGCGCCAAATATATTATTAGCTTTAGACATGTTTTGCACCTTCCTCAACAGATTTGAAGGTGTCTAGAAAAGAAGCATGGCTAAGAGGAGTATTTAAAATGCTAACAATTTATTAATGGCGTGCGCCACTTTTTGGTGCTAAATATTGGTAATGTAAGGAAGAAAATAGGTTCTAACATGTCTAGCGAGTTTAGCTAAATTTATCATTCCATACGCACTGTTCTAACAAATTTGCCACAATTTTCACAATTTTTGCAGCTTCAAAAAAATATGTATTTTATGACAATATTGAGAAATCTCTCCCATTGTTTTAAAGTGGTATTCCCTGAATCGACAGTTCTCACCAGGTCATAATTTACTGATCGCTGTGGGGCCCCACCGCTGGGATCCCCATCAGTCGTTAGAACGGGAATCCCTGTGTTCCTCCTCCCTGCAATTAACGCATGTAACGACGTGCTTGACTGGAGCAGCGGTCGAGCATTCACCCGCCACACTACTCAAGGTCTATGGGAATGACGGAAGCAGCCAAGCACTGTACTGTTTGTCATCCCCAGAGACTTTGAATGGAGCGGCATCAGTGCATGCTCGACCATTCAATGTCCTGCTCACTGCGATTAAGCAGTGAGGAGGATCTGGGGGTTCAGGACTCCTGTTCTCGCGATTGGAGGGGGTCCCAGTGGTGGGGCCCCCAGTGATCAAACGATTATCACTTATTCTGTGGATAAGTAAAAAAAATAAATGTTATTCTGGTACAACTCCTTTAATGGAAAGTCACATCTTTCCATGCAGTAGAATAAAATATTTGCTCACTGCATTTTTTGCAAGCATATAAAGAAAAAACCCTTACCAAAACCACTTTGGCCATCTTCAGAAAAACATACAAGCCAAAATCAAAAAAATCAAAAATATGCTGCTTCTAAGGCCCCCTGCACACGGCTGTGCCTCTAATCACGGCCAGTGATTATGGGCACGGCCGGCCGCAGACAGTCATTCGCATTCGCGGGCCGTGCTCCTATTATAAAGTATGGGAGCACGGTACGTAAAATGAAAAAATAGGACATGTCCTATTTTTTGCGGGTCCTTTCTACAGCCCAAACACCTTCCCGTAAATATGTGTCTGTGAGCAATAGAAATGAATGGGTCCGTACTTTGATCCGCAATTACGGTCCGTAATTGTGGATCAAAATTCCGGCCGTGTGCATGGGGCCTAAGGGCGTCTAGCAACATTACATTCCAGACACCGGCTTTCATGATATGCAAGAGCCTTTCTGCAGTCTGTTGAGAATATACACGCTGCTGCAAATTATTGCCTATTTTCTGATGATGGCTCCTGCATCTAATGATGACTACTGTTTTTTCATTGGGTTACTCTTGCTAGTAGGACCGTTTGCAAATGCAGCGGACATTTTTTGCAATCTTCCACTAGCTTGTGCCGTTTTTTTTACAAACGCATGTTTATATGCTGTTGAAATTGTGCTGAGAAATAGTAAAATAACTGATGTAATCTTCAATCCCTTTTTGCTGGGCGTGTAAATGAGGATGCCTTATTTGTCAATCACATAGCTGACACTTGACAGGAACAATCCTCCTTGTTTTGATACTTGCATTCTAATGAAGCAATGAAAAGAAGGATTTTGTTACACGTACTGTAGTTGTGTGGCCAAGCAAAATGTGCACTTAATGAGAGGGCAGGTCGGCCTGTTTCTAAACCATTTTGTTTGCTGTGTTTATAACGTTAATCACATTACTCTCCACGTGCTCTCCTTAAAGGTCGATCTGAAGTGTGAAACCACAGACCACACTCAATATGGTTTTTTTTAAAATAATAAATCTAAGACTTTTGTTGTCTCTACAGGCAGCAGAAAACGTCACCTTCATTGGACCTGACACTCATGCAATTCAAGCTATGGGGGACAAGATCGAAAGCAAACTATTAGCCAAGAAAGCGAAGGTCAACACCATCCCTGGCTTTGATGGGGTGGTCAAGGTGAGGAACAGTTTGTGCAAATATATCGTGATAAGTGAGTCAAAGTGGAATTCTTATCCATCTATGTATTGTTTTCTCCTCATTATATATATATATATATATATATATATATATATATAATGTAAGAATTGTGCTAGTTGAACCTAAAGTCTTTTTTATATAACGGTTTTAAAGTTTTTATTTTCGACCTAAAGCTTCTGTCACTGCTTTCTCACCCACAAAATAAACATAGAGAGGTCAGATTTTTTTTATATGCAATAGATACATTTTAAGCTGCATGTGATGGTCTATGAGATGGCCAAAACCACTCATTCCCTGCCTATGCAAATTGGGCAGGCAAGAGTCAATTTTTCATTGGCATGCATGAGTTTTTAGACTATCACCCGCCCGTTCCCCTGCCCTGGCAGAGAATTTGATTCTGTTTACGTCTGCGCCATGGCTTCTGTTAACAGAATCCACTACGCTCTGCCAGATTTGTCGTACGACTGATACCAACTGCACCTGAAGGGCTGCATTCACTTACAATGGGGTCCTTCGAGGCATCCTTTTGTTTTGACCGGTAGAATAGCACTTTATGCAGCTCTATCTATTCCTCCTGGCAAATCTGACGGAAGTGGAGCTTCTGAATCAAGTGCAATGGGGTGTGCGGAAAACCCCTTTGTAGATAGAAGAGCAGCATGTAGCACTATTGCTCCTGTCAAACCTGACGAAAGTGGAGCCTCTGCAGGTGCAATGGGGTGTGCGGAAAAACATTTTGTAGTGCGCTTTTCTAATTATAAGCTAAAATAAAGCAGTCAATGAGATGAGCAGAACTAAACACAATCTAAATCTTTACAGTTATCCCTATATGAAAAGGTGGGATTTTTTTTTTTTTTTTTTTAAATACACTTTCAAAAAAACTTAAAGGAACAATGTGATGAAAGGGGGAATTTGCTCATTGAATCTAGAAGTACTTATTTTGTTTGCTAAAGGCATAACATTTGCCATGCGACGTTCATTTTGTCTCCTTTCCATGCCTGATTAGTTTTTCACATCACTAAGAAATGAGCAGTCAATTGAAGATTAGGATTGTGTATATGATAATTCCACTTTAATGTGGTTGTACTTTTGCTAACTGTGTCAGGATTTGTGACGTTGCATTGCAAGTTATAAAAAATATGACTTCCTTTATTGATAAATCCAGTGGCCCCCTCTGCCGCAGCCCAGCACATACGTTTTTTCCTTCTTTCCCCTGTACCTTTTATGGAGACGAGTGCACATGGCCGCTGTTCAGGGCTTTGCTTTGTCCATTGTACGGGTGTGGGTTTGGGATGATGGAGCAATATACAGGCTAAACTGGCACTGCATTGTGTAAAAGTGGCTGTAGCCAGTGAAGGGGCACTGGATTTATCATAAAGACAGACACATTTTTTTTAATATTAACAAATAGAAAGGTAACTTATTTGTATTAACATGAGCACTTATGATGAATACTAAATCAAAAATGTAATTCCTGAAATCCATTTTAATGATTTCACAGTAAAATGGCATAAGGCCAGGATCACACACCGTTTTAACGCAGTTTTTGTGGTAGTTTTTGGCTCTGTTTTTTTTAGCCAAAAACAGGAGTGGACACAAATAGAAGGAGATTCATCAGTCTTTTCTTTTTTACCTCTCCTTTCTTTTAAACCCATTTCTGGCTTTGGCTCAAAAAAACTGAGCCACAAACTGCATCTAAACTGTGTGTGTGATCCTGGCTTTAATCTAGTATCATTGAGACCTGGTCGGTGCCCGATTCAAAAATATTCTGTGTTATTGGATGACTAGAGGAAGCTCCAGGAAGAAAGCACAAAATAAGCTGCCATGGCTTTAGTTTTTTCTTTTTAAGGGGACATTTCTAATTGATTTCCTGCTCAATGTTCTGCTTGCTAATTTGTTCTGCAGATCTGTCTGCTGGAAACAAGTGCCGCATTATCGGACCAGATCATTGGATGCTAGATTAAAGTGTGTGAGTGTGTGTGTATATGTATGTATGATTGTGTGTGTGTGTATATAGACACACACACACACACACACACACACACACACCCCCCCCCAAACCACACCACACCCCCCCATCAGTCAAGGTGAAAATTCAACCTGTCCAGTATTCATACTCATGGGATTATAAGCATTTTCTGCTGGAGGCAAACGTTAAAGGGCAGTTTTTGGCATAAATCTCATAGGGCAGTTGGGAAATTCTGCAGTTCTTCAGCAATGAGGCACTTGTTAAGTATAACATGGGACTTATCCAAATGTATATATTTTTTAGCTTGCACCTTGGGGTAGTTCTTCTATCCATGATACAGATGAAATTATATTACAACGCTTTTTGGTGCCTTTCTTAAAATTCTACCTTTTTCTTGTCTTTATTTTCTATTTTTCCCCTAATTTCCTTACCCAAATATAAATTGGCTTGGTAATTGCGTTTTCCGAACACAATCAAATTTGCAAGCAAAAAGAAATGCAGAAAGTTCCCAACTCGTGCTCTAATCATCAGTCATTGCTGCGTAGTATTGCTGGAGAGGTTCTAATTGTCTGCGTTTGGAAGGTTTAACACTTCCTGACAGAGAGGCTATTAAGGGGAAGTATTCTCGCATAACTGTCACGGGCAGGAACAAAGGTCCTCGCTACTCAGTGTACAAACCACTAACATTCTTAAATGACCCCCTTTTCATGAATTTCATTCTTTTAAGCCAACATCCCATAGAAAGAAACAAGGTGTAATAAAGCAGTAAACCTATACATTCTTGTGAGGGAATTTATCTATGGCTTAAAAACAATTGTTATTTTGTGGACAAAAAAAAATAAATCTCATTAGCAGATGTGAGTGCTCGGAGTAAAAGGACTTAAAGCGAAGGTTGCTCTTAAGACTGCTTTGAACTTAACAAGCACCGATTGTGGCGCAGACTAGTTAATGAAAGGAAATTAAATTTTTTGCCAACTTCCCCTGCTAGCGTCCTTATTCTTCATGAGTCTGTAACACGGTAGTGAAACTTTTTTTTTTTCTTTGAAAGAGGATTTTACTTTATGATCTACGGAGAAACGAAAACTGTACATAAAGTTCATTAAAGCATAATAAATATCGGCCTAATTTGTACATATAAATATTCATTCTATAGATTTCTATATATATTTTTTTTATATTTGTTTTTTTTTCTTTTTTGCTGTTCTTTCCCTTTTTTGTTACATTAAAATTCACTTTATTTTAGATTTTCTGTAAAATGGTTGCAATCTTTTTTTTCTTTTTTTATATAGACTTGAATTATTTAACTTCATTGAAGCTGGCAAAACAGTATTTGAAACAATAGAGAATCATCTCCCCCTGCTGACAGCTTCATGGAAAACATGACAGACAAACAGGAGAGGAGACAGGAACAAGCTTTAGCCGACAAGTTTTAATGCCTTGATTTATGGCCCATTATGGATTGTAAACTCTGAAATTTAATCACTTCATTTCGGCCACTGCAAAAGGCCATCTCTCACTGGTAGCTCCGCTTCCTGTCAGCTGATTGGGTAGCGCTTTGAGTTTTCCTCTAGTAGTATAATAATGATGAGGTAGAATTTACATTCCACTTATGGTATTAATTTTACATTCCTCTGAATGAACAAGGTCACAAGGTTGTAAAATCAAACATTAAATGAATCGGAGGAGACAGTAGTGCAATATATGACTGCCCTTAGGACACAGTGCAATGGCTGATGGGATTAACGGGAGTCTCATTTCCTGCTTTTACAGGATGCAGATGAAGCTGTCAGAATTGCAAGGGAAATTGGTAAGTTCTTAAATTAGCTATGGTGGGATTTGTATGCCTCTTAGCAGACATGCTTGACTAAATGAAATGTGTAATCGGTAATCCCCATAGAACAAATAATGTTTTAATAGTTTAAGATCTCATTTGCCCATGGCTTTTGGAAATACTAAGAAATGGCTCCTTTTCTCTCCTGACACCACATGATATCTTTGCAAATTATACGGGAAGTTTCTTTCTGTTCAGGCACGGAGTATATAGTTACTATTCTGTGTTAATTCATTAAATATTCTTCGTGTATTAGCTTATTTTACAGTAACAGAATTTCATCCATAGATTTGCATCATATGTGTTAAATGTTGGCATTTATCTGTATTTATTTACAACACTCAAATGAAAAAAAAAATCGGCCATTAGTCTAAGGGCTCATTCAGACGAACGTGAATAACGTCCGTGTGCTGCGCATGGAAAACAAGCGCAGCACACGGACCCATTGATTTCAATTGGGCCGTTCGCACATGCAGGACTTTACACCCAGCGAGAAACTCACCGCATATCCTATATTTTTGAGTTATGACGCACCGACGCGCCCATTGAAGTCAATGGGTGCGTGAAAACCACGCACCGCACACGGATGCACATCCATGTGTGATGCGTGATTTCCGCATCAATTCAATTGAAGAAAAAAAAAAAGATGTGCTTTGCGAGTGTGTGAATAATGCATGCCACTCGCAAAGCACACTGATGCATAACGGACCAGATTCACGCGCGGTTTTCACGCCTGTGAATCTGATATGCTCGTGTGAATGTAGCCTTATGCAACTTTTAGTCAAATCGCGCTTGTTTGTGTATATAATATTACTACATTTATATTGTTTGTTATGAAAAATCTCTCATATCAGCAGATGTTGTGTCCCCTACCTAACTTTCCATCTTTGTTACATTCAAAGGATTTTCTCTAGCTTTTCAATCATACTATTTTTATAGAGATTGTGCTAGTGAGTATGTTTGGTGAAATTGTGTCATTAACCCCTTAAGGACGCAGCCTAGTTTGGGCCTTAAGGCTCAGAGCCCATTTTTCAAATCTGACATATTTCACTTTATGTGGTAATAACGTCGGAATGCTTAAACCTATCCAAGCGATTCCGAGATTGTTTTCTCGTGACACTTTGGGCTTCATGTTCGTGGTAAAATTTGGTCGATATATTCAGTCTTTATTTGAGAAAAATTGCAAAATTTAGAGAAAATTTAGAAAAAATAGCATTTTTCAGAATTTAAATGCATCTGCTTGAAAAACAGACGGTTATACCACCCACAATAGTCACTAGTTCACATTTCCCATATGTCTACTTTAGATTGGCATCGTTTTTTGAACATTATTTTATTTTTCTTGGACGTTACAAGGCTTAGAACATAAACAGCAATTTCTCATATTTTTAAGAAAATTTCAAAAGCCTTTTTTTTAAGGTACCTGTTCAGTTCTGAAGTGGCTTTGAGGGGCCTATGTATTAGAAACCCCCATAAAGCCCCCATTTTAAAAACTAGACCCCTCAAAGTATTCAAAACAGCATTTAGAAAGTTTTTTAACCCTTCAGGCATTTCACAGGAATTAAAGCAAAGTGGAGGTGAAATTTGCAAATTTTGTTTTTATTTCTGAATTTCAATTTTATTCTATTTTTTTTCTGTAACAAAGAAGGTTTTACCAGAGAAACACAACTAAATATGTATTGTCCAGATTCTTCAGTTTTTAGAAATGTCCCACATGTGGCTCTAGTGCGCTCGTGGACTAAAACACAAGCCCTAGAAGCAAAGAAGCACCTAGTGCATTTTGGTGGTTCTTTTTTTATTAGCATATATTTTAGGCAGCATGCCAGATTTGGAGAGGTGTTGAGGTGCCAAAACAGTAGGAATCCCCCAAAACTGACCCCATTTTGGAAACTGCACCCCTCAAGGAATTAATTTATGGTTATTGTTACCATTTTGACCCCGTAGTTTTTTCACAGCGCGTATTTGAATTGGGCTGTGAAATTAAAAGAATGACAATTTTTCCAATAAGATGTAATTTTTGATCAGAATTTCTTATTTTCACAGGGAACAAAATGCCCCATTTTGTTGCCCAATTTGTCCTGAGTGCGGCAATACCCCATTTGTGGTGATAAACTGCTGTTTGGGCCCATGGGAGGCCTCAGAAGGAAAGGAGCGCTAAGTGTTTGTTGGAGTCCAGATTTTGCTGGATTGGTTTTCGGGTGCCATGTCGCATTTGCAGAGCCTCAGAGGTATCAAAGCAATAGAAACCCACCAAAAGTGACCCCATTTTGGAAACAAAACCCCTCAAGGAATTTATTTATGGGTGTTGTGACCATTTAGACCCCACAGTTTTTTCACAGAACTTATTTGAATTGGGCTGTGAATTTAAAAAAAATACCTTTTTTCCAATAAGATGTAGTTTTGGCTCAAAATTTCTTATTTTCACAAGGAATAAAATACCCCAATTTGTTGCCCAATTTGTCCTGAGTGCGGCAATACCCCATTTGTGGTGATAAACTGCCGTTTGGGCCCATGGGAGGCCTCAGAAGGAAAGGTGCGCTATGTGTTCTTTGGAGCCCAGATTTTGCTGGATTGGTTTTCGGGTGCCATGTCGCATTTGCAGAGCCCCAAAGGTATCAAAGCAATGGAAACCCACCAGAAGTGACCCCATTTTGGAAACAAAACCCCTCAAGGAATTTATTTATGGGTGTTGTGACCATTTAGACCCCACAGTTTTTTCACAGAACTTATTTGAATTGGGCTGTGAATTTAAAAAAAATACCTTTTTTCCAATAAGATGTAGTTTTGGCTCAAAATTTCTTATTTTCACAAGGAATAAAATACCCCAATTTGTTGCCCAATTTGTCCTGAGTGCGGCAATACCCCATTTGTGGTGATAAACTGCCGTTTGGGCCCATGGGAGGCCTCAGAAGGAAAGGAGCGCTATGTGTTCTTTGGAGCCCAGATTTTGCTGGATTGGTTTTCGGGTGCCATGTCGCATTTGCAGAGCCCCAAAGGTATCAAAGCAATGGAAACCCACCAGAAGTCACCCCATTTTGGAAACTACACCCCTCAAAGAATTTATTTATGGGTGTTGTGACCATTTAGACCCCACAGTTTTTTCACAGAATTTATTTGAATTGGGCTGTGAATTAAAAAAAAAATTATTTTTTCCAATAAGAGGTAGTTTTGGCTCAAAATTTCTTATTTTCACAAGGAATAAAATACCGCATTTTGTTGCCCAATTTGTCCTGAGTGTGGCAATACCCTATTTGTGGTGATAAACTGCCGTTTGGGCCCATGGGAGGGCTCAGAAGGAAAGGACCACCATGTGGCCTACTGGGAATTTTCTGGTGCTAAGTCGTGTGTGCAGAAGCCCCTGAGGTATCAGTACAGTTGAAACCCCGAGAAGTGACCCCGTTTTAAAAACGACACCCCTTAAGGAATTCATCTAGAGGTGTAGTGAGCATTTTGACCCCACAGGTATTGTGTAAAAGATAATGCGCAGCAGATGGTGCAGAGTGAGATTTGCAATTTTCTATATATATGCCATGTCAGTGTCCGATATATTGTGCCCAGCATGTGCCACCGGAGACATACACCCCATAAACTGTAATGTGGGCTCTCCCGGGTACGGCAATACCCTACATGTGGCTGTTATTAGCTGCCTGGGCACACGGCAGGGCTCAGAAGGAAAGGACCACCATTTGGCCTACTGGAGCTTTTCTTGTGCTAAGTCTTGTACGCAGAAGCCCCTAAGGTACCAGTACAGTTGAAACCCCCAAGAAGTGACCCTGTTTTAAAATCTACACCCCTTAAGGCATTCATCTAGAGGTGTAGTGAGCATTTTGACCCCACAGGTATTGTGTAAAAGATAATGTGCAGCAGTTGGTGCAGAGTGAAATTTGCAATTTTCTATACATATATGCCAATTCAGTGTCCGATATATTGTGCCCAGCATGCGCCACCGGAGATATACACCTCATAAACTGTAATGTTGGCTCTCCCGGGTACGGCAATACCCTACATGTGGCTGTTATCAGCTGCCTGGGCACACAGCAGGGCTCAGAGGGGAAAGATGAGGAGGGGTAAGCTGTGCGAAGTGGATCAGAGCGAGTAAAACTGGGGTAAATTAAAAATAAAGGGATGGATGATAAATTTGAAAACACTCTTTCATACAGAGCTCTGGTTTTTCAGGACACGCGTCACATTGATATATTGTGTCCTTCCTTATCCCCCTCTTATAGCAGACTCTGCACCTCTTTTGACTTTTTCCCTTCTTGCCAGTTTGGGGAACTTCTAAAAAGTGTTGCCCTGGTACGATGCCTGTGGCCCCGCTTCCAGATGTACTGTAAGGCTTCAGGACTTGATCTGACAAGTCCACCCCTCCCATGTACCTATTGTAGTCCAGGATGCAGTCTAGTTTGGGGGTCCCTGTACTGGTACCTCGTACAGGTACATGGGTACTGGTGTGGCATCTCCCTGGTCTTGTACTTGACACACAATATGTTGCTGCTAGATTGTGCCCTGCTCTCACCCCTTCTGAGTGTTTGCCCAAGCAGAGTCGTAGGGAGGCCTCTCAGGTTTCTTCTAGCAGTGCCGCATGCCGCAGGACTTCTGGAAGCGAGGCAGTTGAAGAGTGGGACGCTGGTATAAAAATTATCCAGGTAGAGGTGGTAACCCTGGTCCAGCAGTGGGTGCACCAAATCCCACACAATTTTTGTATTAACTCCCAGTAAGGGGGGGCATTCTGGGGGCTGAGAACTGGTGTCCTTCCCTTCATATATCCTAAATTTGTAGGTATACCCGGATGCACTCTCGCACAGCTTATACATCTTCACGCCATACCTTGCCCTCTTACCCGGCAGGTACTCGCGGAATTGAAGCCTCCCTTTCAAATGTACCAGGGATTCATCTATAGAAATACACTTCTCGGGGGTGAATGCTTGGGAAAACCGGGCACTGAAATGGTCTAATAGGGGTCTCCGTTTATACAAACGGTCAAAACTGGGGTCATCTCGGGGTGGGCACGGCTCATTATGAGTATAATGTAAGAAGCGAAGTATTGCCTCATTTTTATTTTATTTTTTAGTTTCCAGCTCAGTTCTGAAGTTGCTTTGAGGGGCCCATATATTAGACACCCTTATCAAACACCCCATTTCAGAAACTAGACCCCTCAAAGTATTCACAACAGCATTTAAAAAGTTTATTAACCCTTTAGGCGTTTCACAGGAATTTAGTGCAAAGTAGAGGTGACATTTAATTAATTTAATTTAATTTATTAGGCACCATGTCCGGTTTGAAGAGGTCTTGTGGTGCTAAAACAGTGGAAACCCCCCAAAAGTGACCCCTTTTTGGAAACTAGAGACCTTGAGGAATCCATTGTAGTTTTCTTGGGGTGCATGCGACTTTTTGATCAGTTTTTATTCTAATTTTAGGTGGCGTGGTGACTAAAAAAACAGCAATTTTACTATTGTTTTTTATTCAATTTTTTTTACAGCGTTCACCGTGCGCTATAAATGACATATTCACTTTATTCTGCGGGGCGATACGATTACGGCGATACCAGATGTTTATAGTTTTTTTTATGTCTTATGGCGTTTGCACAATAAAATACATTTTGTAAAATATAATTTATTTTTTGTGTTACCTTATTCTAAGAGCCATAACTGTTTTATTTTTCCATCAATAAAGCCGTGCGAGGACTTATTTTTTGTGTAACGAACTGTAGTTTCGATCAGTACCATTTTTAGGTACATGCGACTTTTTGATCTCTTTTTATTCCATTTTTTGGGAGGTGAAGTGACCAAACAATTGTGATTGTGGTACGGTTTATTATTATTTTCTCTTACGGCGTTCACCGCGCGGGATAAATAACGACATCGTTTTGTAGTTCAGGACGTTACGGACGCGGCGATACCAATTATGTATAGTTTATTTGTTTTATTTATATATTTTTATTAATAATAAAGAACTGATAAGGGAAAAAGGGGGACTTTTACTTTTATTACTTTTAAATCTTTTATTTTCTTATTTTTACACAACTTTCTTTTACTTTTTCACACTTTTTTTACTTTGTCCCACTAGGGGACATGAGGGCAGGAGGCTCTGATCGCTATTCTAATACACTGCACTACATGCGTAGTGCAGTGTATTAGAGCTGTCAGCTGTTCGCTGACAGCAAGCATAGTGGGTCCTAATTTTGTCGGGACCCACTAGGCTTCCGTCGATGGCGTAGCCAGAGTCCATTGTTAGGATTCTGGTTGCCATAGTAGCCATCACGGCCCGCTATCGTGTAGCAGGCCGGCGATGGCAGCTTAACCCCTAAGAAGCCGCGATCGCTATTGAACGCGGCTTCTAAGGGGTTAATCGGCGGGGACCACCGCGATCGGTCCCTCCACACTAAGCTGTGATAGCCTGCTGTCAGAAACAGCAGGTATCACAGCTCAAACACGCGCCGGGATTAAATGGCGCCGTGTTTACTCAGGTCAGTAATAGTACTGACCTGAGCGCGAACGTTCTACTTAGCAGGACGTACTATTACTGACCTGAGCGCGAAGGGGTTAAGGCCTTATCCACACGAACGTGTCCGTTTTGCGCGCGCAAAACTTCAGTGTGGCATCTGTATATGGTGCGTGGCTGCGTGATTTTCGCTCAGCCGGCATAATTATGACACTGTTTATGTTTACAAACATAAAAGCAGTAGATGTTTTTTTGTTTTCATTCATTTTTTTTACTACTGTAGTGCGAATCACGTGCGGCACCCGGAGGTGCTTCCGTGTGCCGAGCGCGATTTGCACGCACCCATTGACTTCAATGGGTGCGTGCGTCGCAAAACACGGGCAAGTATAGGACATGAGTGAGTTTTACGCAGCGCACATACGCTGCGTGAAAATCACGACCTGTCAGAACGGCCCCATTGACTTACAGAAGTCCGTACGACGCGCGTGATTTCCACGCGCGTAGCACGGACGTAATACACGTTCGTCTGAATAAGGCCTAAGGATTCTGAAAACCGCACCCTAGCATCACCTAACATCACATTTGAAATGGCCACTGAATGTTTGGTTAGTGTAAAAGTCTTTTAAGTTTTAAGCCTCCACCAGATTAGTTCCAGAATTGTAAACCCGTACTCCCATCCAATGGCAATTTACATTTTTCTTGGTTAGGATCTTATGAAGGAAATTTCCTACCGAAAGCCAATGGTATTTGCAGCAACTCTTGGCCTAATTGGCCAAAATACATCTTTGATGACAGATTTTTCAGGGGATTCCCTCACAGTTGTCCTGTCTATTAGAGATCAAGCTTAAATGCTATGTCTACTTTCACAAATTTATCTGAAAGGAAACTATTTTGCAGTAGGTCTGGATTAAAAATAGACATTCCCTTTTGGGTTATACAGCTCCTATGCAAAACTTGTATCTCCATGGTAACAGACTACAGTCAAAGCTTGTGTCTGATCCTGCAGTGATATTCTTCCAACCTATCAAATGTATGTTAACAAAAAGTAGGGGACAGATGGAATAGAATATCACTACAGGATAAAACTACACAGGGTTTGTTTTTTGTATTACCATGGGGACACATCGGTCTATATAAGAGCTGTAGTACCTAAACTATTGGAAATGTGTAATAAAGACCCGTTGCAAAGCTGCTTCATATAAGATGCATTAGTATAGTAAAACCTTTGCTTTCGAAGATTGACTTGGGGGGATTCATAAAAGTTTCTACGCAGAAAAGTCGCAATTTGTGTAAAACTGGCACATTTTTGACTGTTTACGCCACTCCCAACACCTTTTTTAAAAGTGGGCTGAGCATTATAAAAGGGACGGTTACACGCACTGCCCGAAAAATTGATTATAAATTATACCAGAAAGTGATGTAAATACTAGTGGAAATCCACGACTACTTCTAGCTAGCATTGATTTTAATCCGTGGCTAAGGGCGTAACAGGGTAGAGCCATGCCCCGGACTGCCACCCCATGATTAAATATAAAAAAAATTAAGGCTCCCACCTCATTGCCAGGGGCGCATACAAGTTCCTTAATCCCGGGCAGCGTCCGGGCCCAGTATGTGATGCTGCGCACAGCATCCTGATTCTGAACGTTGTATACTGTGTGCCTGTGTCATATATAACTCCTATAACCTTGTATGCACCGCAGCCTGATGTGGGAGTCTAAGAATATCTGGTGGGGAAAAGCAGTGATCGAAAAGGGATGGGGCCCACCAGTGCAACCACAATTGTGTCTCGCGGCCAGCGGAATGACGTGACCGATCTCTTAATAAATCTTTCACATCTTAGTCCAGCAGGGCAGAAAGCTAAGACAATGCCAGTCTTAATAAATCTGCCCCATAGACTTTAACTTCTTAATGACCTACAATCTACAGTTAAGTCATTGCCGCCAATGTCTTAGCGCAGTACCACGTAACTACGTTGCGGTGATGGCTCAGTAGCCTATGCCATCGCCAGCTAATGTCAGCTGTATATTACAGTCTGACACTCTGCTGTAATGGCAGGGACCAGAGCTAGATCCGATCCCCGTCGATTAGATGCAGTGGTCAAAAGTGATTTGTAGCTGAACGTTTCAGGGGTTGCTGATGGATGCTGTAGCAACCAGAAGCCTAATAATGGCTTTTTGGTCTGTCAAGTATGGAAGCTTATTAGCACCCAATAGGCTTGCTGACCGTTTTTTTTTTTTTGTTTTTTTTTTTTATATAGGGGGAAGATTTTTATTTTTTTAAATATATACATATTTTGTATCGTCGCATCCTTGACGAGCCAAACAAAAAAAACAAAAAACCTCACATTATTTTTCCCGCCCAGTGAATGCCATAAAAAAATATGCCAGAATCGCTGTTTTTTTGTCACCTCGTTTCCCCAAAAATGTAATAATTAGCCATTTAAAAAGTCGCATGTACCCCAAAATGGTACCAATAAAAACTATAGCCCAACCTGCAAAAAAAAACAGCTTTTTTTTTAGGGAAAAATAAGAAATGGCTCTTAAAATAAAATTTTTTTTATTTTTTTTAAAGTGATTTTTGTTGTGCACACGCTGTAGAACATAAAAAAAAAAAGTATAAAAGTTTAGTATCGCCGTAATCTTATAGACCGGCCGAATAAAGTGTTGCCATTCAAAGCTCACGGTGAACACTGTAAAAAAAATAAAAATAAATAGAGAACCATGCCGGAATTGCTTCCCAAAAAATTTACTAAAAAGTGATCAAAAACTCGCATGTACCCCTACATGAAAACTACAGATTGTCCCACAAAAAAAAGCCCTGACAAAGCTATGTTGTCGAATATATAAAAAAAGTTCTGGCTCTTAGAATAAGGCAGCACAAAATGTGCAAAGTTTGTTCCAAAGGCGGATAAGATTGGGCACCATTTATCAGTGTGACACTATCTTTTGGATTAGTAATTATTTACCCCATTATTATACGCTCTTATTATGCCCTGATGTTCTCCGCACAGATCACATATGCCCCCACATTATAAACTGAAATACCAGTAAAACCCCAAACAGAACAGTTACCAAGCAAAATCTGTGCTCCAAAAGCCAAATGGCGCTCCTTCACTTCTGAGTCCTAGTGTGCCCAACAGCAGTTTATGTCCAGATATGTCATTGCCATACCCGGGAAAACTTGCTTAAAGAGATTCTGTCACCAGATTTATGCTGCCCTATCTGAGGGCAACATTAAAGTGGTGCCAGAGACCCTGATTCCAGTAGTGTATAACTCTAATATTCTCTTGTTTTTATAAAATCCTTTATCTCGTGCAGTGCGGGCCTAGCAAAGGAGTCCTCTCAATGTGCTCGTGCTCAGGAGTCCTCGATATTCATGAGCTGCATCTAGCCCGCCCGCCACTGATTGAATCAGTGACCGGTGCGCATGGCTAGCCGCAACTCATGAGTACAACTGCTGAAAGATTTGTACAAAAACGACTAGATGCTGAAAAGTGAAAAATACGGCGTTGGAATCGGGGTCTCTGGCACGACTTTATAGTGCCATCAGGGCAGCATAAACCTGGTGACCGATTCCCATTAACAGTTTGAGATATTTACCTTCAGTGACTCAAACTGGCACAACATATAGCGTGCTAAATTGGGATATAAGTGGAAAATTGCAATTTCACTTTGCACTCTCCGCTGTGCATTAATTTCTAATAAAAAAAAAAAAGATGCCTGTGTGGTCAAAATGCTTACTACACCCCTTTTAAAAAAAATAAAAATGCCTTGAGTAGTGTTTTTTTCAAAATGGGGGGACAATTCTTTAGGGTTTGTTTTACTATTTTACCTGAAAATCACCAAAATAGGTCTGATTGCACATTGCGCTCGTCCATGCAAATGATAAATGCCTTGATGGGTGTAGTTATCAAAATGGGATTACTACTTGGGGGTTTCCACTGTACTCTGGTACTTAAGGGGCTCTGCAAATGCGACATGGTGCCCAAACACCAATCCAGCAAAATCTTCTCTTTAAGGCTGGGTTCCCACATAGCGTAAACGTTGTGGAATTCTGATTGGAAATTCCACAGCATTTACAGTAGCAGCAAAGTGGATGAGATTTAGTCAATCTCATGCCCACACTGTGGAAAAAAACCAGCGTAAGCTTTCATAAATTGACCTGCGGTGCATAATTTAATGGCATGGTGTTTTTTCTGCTTAGAAATACACCTGAAAAAAATGTGTGGACATACTCTAAGGGTATGTGCACATGACCTCTTTTCAGACGTAATGGAGGCATTTTATGCCTCGAATTACGCCTGAAAAGACTGCTCCAATACGTCGGAAACCTCTGCCCATTGCTTGCAATGGGTCTTACGATGTGCAGACGAGCTGTCATTTTACGCGTTGCTGTCAAAATACGGCGCGTAAAATGACGGCTCGTCAAAAGAACTGCAGGAAACTTCTTGGGACGTTTTTGGAGCAGTTTTCTCATAGACTCTATTGAAAACAACTCCAAAAACGCAGTGAAAAACGCGAGTTGCTCAAAAAACGTCTGAAAATCAGCTCCGAATTTTCAGACTTATTTTGCGCTGTCGTGTGAACCTACCCTAAGGGTGCCTGTGTTTTAACACGGCAGTTTGACATTTTAGTAGAAACTGGCCAATCCCTTTAAGAAGGATATTTAAGCATTTTTAGAAGACTTTTTACACTGATGTGGGTACTGTTCAATCAGAAACACAATGGGGGAAATTTATTAACCTTTTTACACCAGTTTTCTGGAATACAAAATTAGAAAATGCTTCAAAAGTATGAATTTACGCACAATTTGTGGCATTTATTCCTGCCACTGCACTTTTCACGCTGTGCTGTGGCTCAAGCTCGGCTGGAATGAAGAGAAGTGTATGACGCTGATGACAGCTTCTCATGGAAAACTATGGAGAGCGAGAGAGAGAGATGAGGTAGCAGGAGCAGAGTGAGAGAGGCAGACAGATGTTGCAGCTGCTCATAGTGCTGCACTGCTCATTAATGCTGTATGATGTACTTGATGTTGAGATGAGTACTCAATGAGACTATAGTTATCTGAAATTTTGTCCATTTCGGCCAACCGTTTGCAAAATTATTATCGGCCAAATTGGAATTTTTCGGCCTAAACCAAATTCGGACAATCATTTGCTGCTTTGCACTGGCCCCAGGGAGTCAGTGGTGGGATTGTTCATACCATAGACTCCACGGATGATTGAACAGCCTCTGGAGCGCCGCCCTAGAAAGGAACCTTACCCGGTTAAAACCTAAAATGCCCTTAGGTGGGACATAAATTATTGGTAAACATTATATGTATCGATTTAAAAGTTATACTTTAGTTAGTAAATGACCCCTTAAATGTACTGGCACATAGGGGATGAGATTAGATGTAGGGAGAATAAATTCATAAAATGACTATCGGTTTATTTTGCTTTCCTGGATTGAAATTACTATTATTTTTCTTAATTATACATCAGAAAAAAAAATCCCAGAATGGTAAAAATATATATATATATATGTGTGTGTGTATATATATATATATATACAGTCCACAAAAAGTTGAACGCTGCGCTCGATATAAAACTGAAAATTGGGCCATGTGCACGTTCCCAAATGGAGGATGAATCAATTCCTCGACTTGAATGTAAAGAATAAAAAACACAGAATGCGGAATTAATTATGCATTTGGCCTCTGTACCTCCCTAATTAGTCCAATTAATATATTTAGCACTTTATTGTATTTTTGATAGACACACTTTAAGATGTGTACATATTCTACATATGCATATAGCTGAAATGTGTATATTATGACATATAAGTCAATTATTAATTTATTGATCATTGTATGGACCTCCTATTTATACTTGGCACTTTGTATTTGCTTGAGAAAGGATTCAGGTGTGAACCGAAACGTTGCTCACTTAGTGGTGATTAAACAATATTTTTTAATCGATTTTTGAAGTCCAGGTGCTCCTCCTCGTCCTATGGTTTTTTAAAGATATATAAATATATAATTTATTGGTATTGGGACTCCCCTCCTTATCATTGAATCCAGGTGTTTCATTCATTCCCATTGCCACAGGTGCATAAAATGAAGCGCCTAGCCTAGTCTGCCTTTACAAGCAATTGTGAAAGAATGGGTCATTCTAAAGATTTCACTTAATTTGAGCGATGTACTGTAATAGGATACCATGGTTGCAACAAGTCAGTTCATGAAATTTCTTCCCTCGTAGATATTTCATGATCAACTGTGAGTGGTATTGTTGCAACGTGGAAGTGTTAAGGAACCACAGCAACACAGACCTTGTAAAGTTAGAGTGCTGGGGCGCATAGTGTATAAAAGTCGCTGACGTTCCGGTGACCTCCTCTGGCATTAACATCAGCACAAAAACTGTGCGCCGGGAGCTTCATGGCATGGGTTTTCATGGCCGAGAAGCTGCATGCAGCCTTACATCACCAAGCACAATGCCAAGCGTCTGGTGGACTCTGGAGCAGTGGAAACGTGTTTTGTGGAGTGATGAATCGCCATTCTTCGTCTGGCAGTCTTATGGACGAGTCTGGGTTTTGCAAATGCCAGGAGAACATTACCTGCCTTAGTTCCTGTGAAGAGAAATCTAAATGCTTCAGCATACCAAGACATTTTGGACAATTGTATGCTACCATCTTTGTGGTACAGTTTTTGAAAGGCCTTTTCTGTTCCAGCATGACTGTGCATCAGTGCACAAAGCAAGGTCTTCAAAGAGATGGTTGGGTGAATTTGGTATGGAAGATCTTGACTGGCCTGCACACAGCCCTATCCAACACCTTTTGGGTTGAAATAGAATGTAGACTGCGAGCCAGGCCCGCTCGTCCAACATCGGTGTCTGACCTCATAAATGCTCTTCTGGATGAATGGGCAAAAAATTCCCACATGCACACGCCAAAATCTTGTAGAACGCTTTCCCATAAGAGTGTTGGTAGTTTTTATCTGCAGAGTTCCTTGCATAAATGGTAGTAAATTTGTCGGGCCACGGAAGACCACCCACTTTTGCTTAGCCCCACCCACTGTTTTAATTAAAGTGGTGTCTGCTGCAAAAATGCCTTTTAAAAGTCAAAAATGTTTGCACAAATTGGTACTTTTGAGGCATTTGTGAATTTTCTACGCCAGAAAACTGCCATAGAAAGAATAATAACCCCCCCCCCCCCCCACCCCAAATGCTGCAAGTGTTTATGAGAATCCTTACTGAACTTTTTAAATTTTCTTGGACATGTTTCTGATTATATAAATACTAGTTATCGGATTAATAAAACAGCGACAACATATCGTTTATACCTACCTCAAGCGTAAACGTGCACTGTGTAAGGTATTCTTCTCATGAAATTAAGAAACATGATTTGAGTTATTTTTAGTTAATTATTGCTTTCCGGTATTTTGTATTAAAGTAAAAACGAAATAAAACGGCAATATTCTGTTCCTAATATTTATTTGAACATGTATTTGGGGCCAAATCTGACATGTCACCGTTTCAAAAAAATAAAATAAATATATTGTTTACTGTAACATGGGTTATGTGGCAAACTGTCATGTTCGTATGACCAAATGATCAAAGCCTGAACTTGTGTTTAATTGCTCCCCGCTGTTAGGCTACCCCGTTATGATCAAGGCCTCAGCAGGTGGCGGTGGGAAAGGCATGAGGATTGCTTGGGATGATGAAGAGACCAGGTAAGCTGCTGTCCACACTGCGAACTTTGATTAATGCCACCAAATTTTGCATCTTTGTGGTGAGGATATTTGCTGAACTGTCACTTCAAAGTTATGTGAAGTCTATAATAGCCTGCCTTTATGCTTCTAATGTCTTCTAAAATCTGTGTTTTAAGCTTTTATGGCTGTCATTGTGATGGAAAGTAATGTTGGAACAATAAATGTAACATTTTACTTCTATCCTGACTCTTCTCTGTTTTGGAATTTTTTTAAGTTTTATGGGTGCAAATATAGAAGTAGAATAGTTTTTGAAGTGTAATTATCTACTAATGCTCTATGTATCCCTTATTAGGCCCTGTTCACAAGGAGTTTTTTGCAGGCAGAAATAGCTGCCTCAAAATTCTTTCAGGAATTTTGAGGCAGATTTTGACCTGCCTGCACTCTCTTTGCCGTGTGTTTTTCACTGCATTTTTCGGCCGCGGGGAAAAAAACGCAGCGGAAAACGCTTACTCTGCCTCCCATTGATCTCAATGAGAGGTGAGAGACGGAAACGTCAGAAGAAAAGGCACGTCGACTCTTTTTCCCGCTCGCGGGAAAAAAACGCCTCAGTCTCCCAGTGAAAACAATGGGAGGCGATTTTGGACGTTTTTTTTACGCGGCTTTCCGCGACCAAAAAACGCGTCAAACTCTGTGTGAACATGGCCCTAGAGTGTATTTTACCTTCATGCTGTCAGGAATTATCAGGAGTTAAATGTAAATGCCCTCCAGAGAGGGAAGCATAATCCTACCAATATTGTTTTTTTTTCTCAGGGTGTTTTGCATAAATCAATAATCCTAGGAAAGAATTTAAAACGAACTTTGGATAAACAAAGATTCAGAAAAACATTTTCATTGAGCTGCACCTTCTCAGATAGCCATTTTCTTTGACTAAATGTATTTAAAGCAGAGGTTGTCTTTGAAAATATGGTTGCATGGTGCATGTAATTTTAACAGGCTTAGGCCTCATGCACACGACCGTATTTTTTCCCACCCGTAAATACTGGCGTAAATACGGGTCCGGTGTCACACGTATTCCACCCGTTTTGCACCAGTATTTACGAACCCGTGCCCGTAAATATAGGTCCGGTGTCACCCGTATTCCACCCGTATTTACGGGCACGTTTTTGGCGGCAAAATAGCACTGCACTAATCGGCAGCCCCTTCTCTCTATCAGTGCAGGATAGAGAGAAGGGACAGCCTTTTCTGTAATAAAAGTTAAAGAAATTCATACTTACCGGCCGTTGTCTTGGTGACGCGTCCCTCTCTTCACATCCAGCCCGACATCCCTGGATGACGCGGCAGTCCATGTGACCGCTGCAGCCTGTGATTGACCTGTGATTGGCTGCAGCGGTCACATGGCCTGAAACGTCATCCAGGACGTCGGGCCGGATGTCGAGAGGGACGCGTCACCAAGGCAACGGGCGGGAGACCGGACTGGAGGAAGCAGGAAGTTGTCGGTAAGTATGAAAGTCTTTTATTTTTATTTTTTACAGGTTTATACTGATCGGTAGTCACTGTCCAGGGTGCTGAAAGAGTTACTGCCGATCAGTTAACTCTTTCAGCTCCCTGGACAGTGACTATTTACTGACGTCGCTTAGCAACGCTGCCGTGATGACGGGTGCACACATGTAGCCACCCGTCATTACGAGAGCTCCATAGACTTCTATGGACTGTCCGTGCCGTTATTACGGCCTGAAATAGGACATGTTCTATCTTTTTCAACGGCACGGGCACATTCCCGTGAGAAAACGGGAAGGCACCCGTCGCCAATAGAAGTCTATGAGCCCGTTATTACGGGTCGTAATTACGACCCGTAATAACAGGAGTTTTTACGGTCGTGTGCATGAGGCCTAAGGCCCCATGCACACGACCGTATTTTTGTCCACCCGTAAATACTATTTTACCTTCATGCTGTCAGGAATTATCAGGAGTTAAATGTAAATGCCCTCCAGAGAGGGAAGCATAATCCTACCAATATTGTTTTTTTTTCTCAGGGTGTTTTGCATAAATCAATAATCCTAGGAAAGAATTTAAAACGAACTTTGGATAAACAAAGATTCAGAAAAACATTTTCATTGAGCTGCACCTTCTCAGATAGCCATTTTCTTTGACTAAATGTATTTAAAGCAGAGGTTGTCTTTGAAAATATGGTTGCATGGTGCATGTAATTTTAACAGGCTTAGGCCTCATGCACACGACCGTATTTTTTCCCACCCGTAAATACTGGCGTAAATACGGGTCCTTGGTCACACGTATTCGACCCGTATTGCACCAGTATTTACAGACCCGTGCCCGTAAATACAGGTCCGGTGTCACCCGTATTCCACCCGTATTTACGGCCACGTTTTTGGCTGCAAAATTGCACTGCACTAATCGGCAGCCCTTCTCTCTATCAGTGCAGGATAGAGAGAAGGGGCAGCCCTTTCCGTAATAAAAGTAAAAGAAATTCATACTTACCCGGCCGTTGTCTTGGTTACGCGTCCCTCTCTTCACATCCAGCCCGACATCCCTGGATGACACGGCAGTCCATGTGACCGCTGCAGCCTGTGATTGGCTGCAGCAGTCACATGGGCTGTAACGTCATCCCAGGAGGCCGGACTGGAGGAAAAAGCAGGGAGTTCTGGGTAAGTATGAACGTCCTTTTTTTTTTTTTTTTTTTTACAGCTTTATCTATATTCTGATCGGAAGTCACTGTCCAGAGTGCTGAAACAGTTACTGCCAATAGTTTAACTCTTTCAGCACCCTGGACAGTGACTATTTACTGACATCGCCTAGCAACGCTCCCGTAATTACGGGAGCCCCATAGACTTCTATGGGCTGCCCGTGCCGTAATTACGGCCTGAAATAGGACATGTTCTATCTTTTTCAACGGCTCGGGCACCTTCCCGTAAGCATACGGGGAGGTACCCGTGGCCAATAGAAGTCTATAGGCCCGTAATTACGGGAGTTTTTACGGTCGTGTGCATGGGCCCTAATGGCGCGTTAGCCCATTCATGTACATACTGCCTGCATGTTATGGCGCTGTACCCTCCTGCACACAGTACATGACCGGGCTATCCGTGTGGCCGCACGATCCTGCCAATAACACAGACTTAAAACTGAAATAATCAATTCCCCGTCACTAGAACGCCTAAACAAAACGCTCATATTGAGTTCTGTATCCTCGAATGCAGGAGCGGCTGTGATGGGATTTTGCTAGGGAGTCCAGTGACATTATTAATGATGTCACAGTGATTCCCTGTGCAGAGTGGGCACCTTGGCATGCAGAAGAGACGTATCTCTCGTTTTTTCTGTGTGCGTGTGTATCGTTGGGGATCTTATCATTGGGGTGTAATTACACGCTCTATTTTTGTGGAGTTTCTCTATTATTCAATTATTATTAAAGGATATTCAATTTTAAATAATTAAAAAGCCCTATGTGTCAGCAACTTATGGACAGGTGTGGCGCTGTTTCTGAAAGCAAGAATCCACCTTGTTCTAATCATGGACAGCCCCTTTGCATTCAAGTCTCCATTAGGGTATATTCACACGCGGCAGATTTGTTGCGGAAACTTCTCAGACTGTCCCATTCATCTAAATCTAGTATTCAGTCGCAGAAATTTCTGCAACAAATATGCTGCATGTCAATATATCCTTACGGAAAATGCGTATTATGCGCGGGTTTGCCGCGTGTATTTTCGTGTGGCAAATACGCAACATAATGCAGTACCTCAAAGTAAATGAGATTTCAAGAAATCTTATCCACAAGTTGCAGATTTTTTTTTCTGCATGTAAATTGACCTTCGGTACGTAAAATCCTTTCCTGTCACAGCCATTTTTTTTTTATTTTCGTTTTCGTTTTTTCCTCCCCACCTTCCAAAAACCATAACTTTTTTATTGTTCCGTCGATCAAGCCGTATGAGGGCTTGTTTTTCCGGGACGAGTTGTAGTTTTTCATTGCACCATTTATTGTACCATATAATGTATTGGGAAAATGAAAAAAAAATATTTGTGGGGTGGAATAGAAAAAAAAACCTGCGATTCCTCAATCATTTGAGGAGTTTTGTTTTTTCCGGCTTTCATCGTACGGTAAAAATGGCATATTAACTTTATTCTACCGGTCAATACGATTTACGGCGATACCAAATTTATATGTTTTACTACTTCTACAAGGACAAAACGAATTGTTAAAAATAAAATGTGTTTTGTCGCAACATTCTGAGAACCATAACTTTTTTTTTTTTTTCCGTCGATTGAGCGTTATGAGGGCTTATGATGAGCTGTCTGAGTGGGTAACGTCTTAGATTTCCGCATCAAAATGTAAAGTATTAGGTGAGGATTTTGCATGCGGAATTATCTGCGTTTACCTGCGGTTTTAATGCAGATTTTCTGCACTACGTTCCGCAACATGTGCATGTAGCCTTAGGCTTTGTTCACACAGAGAAAATAAATGCAAAATCTGCAGAATATTTGCAAAGACAAAATCAGGAACGTTCCGATCGCTATTATAATACACTGCAATACTTTTGTATTGCAGTGTATTACTGCCTGTCCATTTAACACGGACAGGCATCTGCTAGGTCATGCCTGCGGCATGATCTAGCAGGCATTCGCTACAGGCAGACCTGGGGTCTTTATTAGGCCCCCGGCTACCATCGCAGACACAGACACTCGGCGATCTTATCGCCGGGTGTCAGTGGGATGAGAGGGAGCTCCCTCCCTCTCTCCAAAACCACTCAGATGCGGTGCACGCTATTGAGCACCGCATCTGAAGGGTTAAACGTATGAGATCGATACTAACATCGATCTCACCCGGCAGAGCAGGGACGCCCCCAGCCCTCAGCTACGTCTGGCACCTGAGAGCAGGGAGATTTGACATTTCCCTGCTCTGTTTACTTTATTCTGATACAGTGCCGTGAAAAGGCGTATTGGCGGTCACTAACTGGTTAAGGTTGACCCCATCTTGTCCATGCTGATGATTTTGATGCCAGTCCTGTGCATATACACTACCGTTCAAAAGTTTAGGGTCACTTAGAAATGTCCTTATTTTTGAAAGAAAAGCACAGTTTTTTTCAATGAAGATAACATTACATTAATCAGAAATACACTCTATACATTGTTAATGTGCTAAATGACTATTCTAGCTGCAAACGTCTGTTTTTTAATGCAATATCTACATAGGTGTATAGAGGCCCATTTCCAGCAACCATCACTCCAGTGTTCTAATGGTACATTGTGTTTGCTAACTGTGTTAGAAGGCTAATAGATGATTAGAAAACACTTGAAAACCCTTGTGCAATTATGTTAGCACCGCTGTAAACAGTTTTGCTGTTTAGAGGAGCTATAAAACTGACCTTCCTGTGAGCTAGATGAGAATCTGGAGCATTACATTTGTGGGTTCGATTAAACTCTCAAAATGGCTAGAAAAAGAGAGCTTTCATGTGAAACTCGACAGTCTATTCTTGTTCTTAGAAATGACGGCTATTCCATGTGAGAAATTGCCAAGAATCTGAAGATTTCCTACAACGGTGTGTACTACTCCCTTCAGAGGACAGCACAAACCGGCTCTAACCAGATTAGAAAGAGAAGTGGGAGGCCCCGCTGCACAACTGAGCAACAAGACAAGTACATTAGAGTCTCTAGTTTGAGAAATAGACGCCTCACAGGTCCTCAACTGGCAGCTTCATTAAATAGTAGCCGCAAAACGCCAGTGTCAACGGCTCCGGGATGCTGGCCTTCAGGGCAGAGTGGCAAAGAAAAAGCCATATCTGAGACTGGCTAATAAATGCAAAAGATTAAAATGGGCAAAAGCACACAGACATTGGACAGAGGAAGCCATTTTGCAACTCATTTGATAAATATAAGTGTGAGTTTTCATGGAAAACACAAAATTGTCTGGGTGACCCCAAACTTTTGAACGGTAGTGTATCTATGGTTTGCCTTTTGTCTTTTTATATGTAAAGGTGTCCCAATGTTTATTCTGCTCTTGAAAGGGCATGTGTTTCTGGTAGCAGTTCATCTGATGTATTGTACCTGTAACTTAAGGTGGTAATTAATCTGAGTATAAAGAAGTTGCATTCGGTTGGTTAAGAGGGTGAAGTGAAAGTGGAGAGTCCTCTACTAAAAGTCAAATAGGCTTATAAGTGACGTGAGATGGAAGACAAGCAATGCAGGTGCGCACAGTACAAAGCATCGGATGGAGCTCCGTATTTAGATGTAACATGAAGACTGAACTGTCACTTTAGAACTTGCTTTCATGGTGTAATTGGTAATTAATGTTGTTCTGATCTCACATATGCTGCAATTGTTGCTGCTTGTTACTCTTCTAATTGAAAGGTTTCTTTGCGTGCTGTTTAACAATGTAAGATTACTTTTACTGGAGAAAAGGTTCAAGCTTTTTATATTAATAGTTCTGTTTACTGTCAAATGCATGTTATTACTAAATCTGCTCATATAAGCTGTTGAATGGGTTGCGTGGCTGAGTGCTTTCTTTGCAGCTCACCACCATGTGCTGCTGGATTGTGCTTCTCCCCAGGGACCTTCTGTTTTAGTCTCATATAGAATTGGTTATATCTGGAAACATATGCCTGAAATGTATGTATTTTCTTTAGAATGGAGATTTTTTGTTTACATTAATCATTAAGGCCCCGTTCCAATATATACATCAAGCTGGCGTAGTTTGCCTTCGGTGTGGTACACCATAGGGAAACTGATACTAGAACTGATCCAATGCTTTCCTATGGGATAGTTTCTGGCATCATTTGCATTCCTTTTTAACGCTGGAAGTTTACCTTCACCGGAGAGAAGTACGTTGCATGCAGCGTTTTTCGGTGCACAAAATTTCATCAGTTGTGTACAGTTTAGTCGGAAAAAAACGCGCCTACGCAATTGATAGCTATATACTTTCGTCTTTGGATCAGGTTTAATGTTAACCATATTCCATAAGATGCGTTGAATACAACCATTTTTTGTAATCCATTCAGCATTTCATTTTTTTGTGCTTTTATTAAAATAGATGTTAGTGTCGATTCTCTATACTACTATATTGTAACTATTATTATCAAAATACAAACCTGATCATTTCAAATCAGCACATTTTGTATACATGGCACTCTTGTATTCTGTAAGTTCTGTTATATAATAAATAAAACCATATAGTCCAGAAAGGAGATTTTGTGGTCTGCATGTCTAAGGACCGTGCGGCAATACAGCACACTGTTTTATAATGCCGTTATTGTCCTGTGTGCTTCACCTGCACATGCTGCTCCGGCATAAACCTCATAAAAGCATGGGAGGCACACTACCGCCACACGGCTGCTATGTATATGGGCACCCTAATAGTTGAGAACTCCTTTGTATTAATTATATCTCTACCTGATGGAAAGATTACCTGATTAGGCAGATTGATTTTTGTAAAGTCAGGAATTCCTTTGTGGGTTATCAATACACATGCCTCAGTGCATTAAACGCTAAGAAAGCGGTCAATACCTATTCTGGTGGCTTACTTTTATGATAAAAGCACTGGTAAACCACTCGGGAAGAGGGGGGGGGGGGATATCTGAGCCTGGTATAACAAGTGCTTTCTCCAACGTGTGCAAGAGACTTTTTCAGATTTCATTCCAATTTATACATTTTGGCAGGTCTTTTTAAATCTGTTATGTTACATATACATGGTGTAAATATAAGATGATTATGGTTCTGTGTTCGCTAGTGGTTTGTTTCTCTTGATGGGCCCCATCTGATTTAAGGCCCAATAGCTATGGATGCTACAGTATTTCCACCCATTAAGCTGTTATATAGTGTTCGTATCCGAGGCGTAGCTAGGGGCTTAGCATGGGGGGGGGGAAACATATCTCAGTGGCCCCCCCAACGCATGTAACACGCAGGATCGAGCTATTACCGATCACATCGAAGGCTTCATTCACACCTGCGTCGGGGTTCCGATCATGGGCTCCATCAGACCTTTCCGTCAGGGGAACCCGTGAACGGAAACCATAGCTTAACGTTTGCATTACCATTTGATTTCAATGGTAATGCTTCCGTTGCTCTTGGTTTTCGTTTGTCTCTGTTCCGTAAGGTTTCAGTTTTTTCGGCGGAATCAATAGCGTAGTTGAAATAAATGGTAATGCACACGTAAAGCTATAGTTTCCGTTTGGTTTCCGTTCATAGGTTCCCCCAATGGAAAGGTCTTACGGAACCCATGAACGGAACCCTGACGCAGATGTAAACGAAGCCTAAATTCATAACTTAGATGTGATCGATAATAGGTGGACCCTTGGTGTCAGACACACAGGACACGCTGTCACTGAACCAGTGACGGATTCTGGTCTTTGCGCTATATACAGCCGCTCAGCATACGGGATACAAAGCAGCTGTATCTCAAAAAGTAAAAATAATTCTTAACAAATACTAATTAGAAATTTGCACCAAATACATTATACATACTGTACATGTACATGTGTGATGTATGGATGTGTGTGTGTATATATATAACCTGGCTGTTATATACAGGGATGATGGGGGTTATGTACAGAGATGATGGGTAGTCCAGCCACCATCCCTGTATTATCCCCCAACATCCCTGTTCATACAAGCCATTATCCCTGTATATAAACCCTAACTATATAACTTTATCCATCGTGGAGGAGTGCTAACTTACCATCTCCTCACACGCAGGCTTCTTCTGCTCCTGACGGGCAGTGTCAGAGTCGTGCTCTAGCAGACGTGCCTAGCGTGTGGCACATCTGCTAGATTAAATAATACTGTAGCGTGTCCGCGCTGGTCCTGGCGGGTGAGGCCACCTCCCCCGCTAGCTACGCCACTGGTTAGTAACCTTCAGCCCTTTACCCTCTTAAAAATAATTGGAATAGAGGGCAAATAAGCTAAAATTCCTGAGTGCAGTCCATCAACCTTTTCCTCGTACAGTTAGAAAGATTTTAAATAGCAAGACAAAACTTGTTTTAGAATGTCACATATATATTCTCAAGGTTTAGCTTCATATAAGACAAAACAAAAAGTACATTAGGATAAGCATTTGTATCACCACAGAAAACACCTTTCAAGTGGGAGCTGAAGTTACGGTTTTTAACACTACTGGCGAACAGCTGATTTTGCTGGGGAAATCCGCATCCACACATATCTAGCATTACGTGGCAGCTATTTCCATCAATGGCCTTCATGGAATACGTGGTTAGAGCCCAGCATAGTGGATGCCGCTCTTGCAGTGTTGCTCTACGTCCTCACTCATAGAGAGGGTCCCCGAGTCTTATGTCCTAATAGGGGTATTAGAAAACCAAATTACTTAGATTCTAAAACACTTTTTACTAGGTCTTTTTTTTTTTTTTACACAATAACAAGCTACAATGCATTCTAAAGCAATCTTTCCTGAAGGGCTATTTTGCGTAACTTTGCCACTCATGTTTATAGCCCAAATGGAAATATAAAGTTTGTACGTGCCCCCCACCCCCTCCCTCACAGACTGTTCAATGTATCTTTGTGACATTGCTGCAGTGTGGATAGCCCCTCTGTGCAATACATTGGTGTTTTCCTATACGTTTAACAGACAGTGAGGGATGGGGGCCCATGTACATACTTGAGTGTAACTGGCTGTGTGTGCACTAGACTGCAGGCTAGCCGGTGGCAGTGTGTACGCTAGACTGTGTACTGACTGCAGTGTTTACACTAGACCGTGGACTGACTGCAGTGTTTACACTGGGCCGTGGACTGACTGCAGTGTTTACACTAGGCCGTGGACTGACTGCAGTGTTTACACTAGGCCGTGGACTGACTGCAGTGTTTACACTAGGCCGTGGACTGACTGCAGTGTTTACACTGGGCCGTGGACTGATTGCAGTGTTTACACTAGACCGTGGACTGATTAAAGTGTTTACACTAGACCAGTGTTTCCCAAAGAGTGGGTCGTAACTCCCTGGTGGGGAGTAATTATTTTATAGTTTTTTTTATTAGACACTATGGGGGCATTATAATGACTATAAGGGGCCGCTATGGGGCATTATACTGTATAATGCAGCTATGGGAGCGTTAAACTGTATGAGGGGCGCTAAGGGGTCATTATACTGTGTGGGGGTGGCTATGGGGCATTATTCTGTGTGGGGGACAGCTTTATGGGCATTATACTGGGTAGGGGCAACTTTAAGTGCATCTCACTGTGTGGGGGCCACTAAGGGGTCATTATACTGGGTTGGGGCCCACTTAGATGTGTTTTGTCCCCCTGTGCTAAACCCCTAGCTACGACGGATGGCCACTGATGTACAGGTCAAGTCACGTGAACCACCATAAGCAGCCATCCGCAGGATACCTTAAGCCTGCCCTCTCCCCCGCTCGTTGTTTTTGATGTTGCAGGGATTTATTTTTCAAATGGAGCGAAGTACAGGCATCTAGCTACAAATGATGTTGACCTATACGTAACACGAAATGGGGCTAAGTGCGGTAGTGGGGGTCCCAAACAAGTCTCGGCCAAAAGTGGGTCCTGGCTGCCGAATTTTGGAAACCACTGCACTAGACTGGATATACTGACCGGTGGCAGCGTCTACAATAAACTGTATACTGACCGGCAGCAGTGTTTATACTAGATTGCAGACTTACCGGCGGCAGTGTTTACACTAGATTGCAGACTTACCGGCGGCAGTGTTTACACTAGACTATAGACTGACCAAAGGTCTAACCGAAAACTATGTGCTCTATGTTCTGGCAACCTGCAGGCAACACTAAAGGGGAGTGAAGGAGATCACTGCATACGGTTATACATTCACAGTATGCATTTATCTCCCATGCTGCCTCTAGTGTTAGGTTTTAAATTTGTGTCTATGCAGCATTGCTCAAGGCTAAATAAAATCCTATTCATCAATCACCAATATTTTTAGTTGCATTTGCGATGATCTTCGTTTACATCTGGGACCCAACAGTATACACACATTACACCTAAATTGGGCAGTGGCAGGTTTGTTCTGTGAGCAGGGCATGGAGTCAAGAAGCTACATTTATTGCATTAATCTTCTAATGTTCTTTGTGTGTTGGAGAAGGGGTTTTTTATTCAATTTTTATACGCATGTAATACTGGTAGTTTGTCATATCAAATGTCATAAATCTCTGAATGTGTTTTTGTCTCACAAATTTCAGGGAAGGGTTTAGGTTTTCGACACAAGAGGCAGTGTCAAGCTTTGGAGATGATCGCTTGCTTATAGAAAAATTCATTGACAACCCCCGTCATATTGAAATCCAAGTAAGTATTGAATATCCCCATCTGCTGTTTCTGCAGCTCATCCACTGAGTCTCGAGTCTGTAACTTTATATAGTATAAAGTCTAACAATACACTGACTGTAATAATACAGTTTAAGAGATCATTCCCCCAGTTGGTGCCTGTTCTCACCTAATATTTCACAGTCAGGAATTTGAATGTAATCTCCTGCACATGTTGCTTTTATACTAGCTTTTCAAAGATTACTGACAACAATAACTTGCATGAGCTTTGGACCCTGGAGCAAAAACTGCTTGCACTAAGGTTCTTGTGAATATGGTAACGTTTTCATTAATGTTATTGTCTAGAATATTGATGATCTATCTTTAGGATAGGCCATCAATGTCAGATTGGTGGGAGTCCAGCTACCGGCATACCTGCTGATCAGCTGACTGAAGGGGCCGCAACGCTCAGTACCACGCATAGCAACTAGTAAGTGCTTTGACGCTGTGTCTGGTAATGGACACGGCACACCCTGGAGCTTCATGAGCCCTTCAGTCAGCTGATCAACAGTGGTACGCGAGTCCGATCCCAACCAATTTCATAGGCCATCAATATTACAGTTTAGGAAAATCCCTTTAAATTTTAAATTGTATATTATTTAGCAAAACATATTAAATACTTCGATCTATGTAAAATACAAACATTTATTTTCCCTATTTGTGTATTTTAGGTGCTAGCAGACAAACATGGCAATGCACTCTGGCTTAATGAAAGGGAATGCTCAATTCAAAGGCGGAACCAGAAAGTAGTAGAGGAAGCACCTAGGTGCGTAGAAATCTTCAGCTTGACCAGACTTGTGCTTTGTGTTCCTGTGGGAATGCTGCACTGGTTTTCTTTTTAATTTTCTAAGATTAAGGCTAGTTTCTTCTTTTTGCTTTTTTTAGAAAGTTTTTTTGTCATCAAATTATTCAGAACCATAATACAAATATGGGTACGCAGACCCAAAATACATACATTTTGAAACAAACAAAAAAAAAAAAATACACGTTGTGTTCTTCCAATGTCGTAATAGTAAAAAAAAAAAAAAAGGGTCACCTGGGAAAAAGTCATACTCAGCACTGATATTAAAGTGTATATACGTCACGTGATATGTAGACGAACCAATGTGCCCTTCAACGGTTCCAATAGGTACCATTTCATGAGCGTAAAAGAAGACTGAGTTCAGAGTCAGTCAAGTGTTTCACCATGAATGCTTTCCATTTAATGCAGAATTTCTTAGTGCTTTTGGTTTTCGTACGTTCTGTTTCTAATCTTTATGTGCAAGCATTGTTTCAACTGTGAAACAAGGCAGGTATCTCCCCTCAGCTCTGCCATCTTTTGTTTCATCCACCCAGTAATGAAAAAGGAAAAGGGTTGGGGATACTGACAAGGCTATTTGCCACAGAGCATCCATCGTTTCACGGACCCGAGACCAGAAGGACTGAATTTTAGGGCAATGCCACAGACCAAATAGTAGGTCCGTCTTGCGTAATTTTTTTTAGGACAAGCCAGTAATCGATCAGGCATTGAGGGGCTCGGCGGCAGGTTAAAAACCAAAGATCGCTCTGGGCATTAGACCGTATTGAGTGTCTCTCCATACATCCCTCACCACAGGCTTCCTTATGGAGCCCCATCCTGCCGAGATTTTATCCCTGAAATCACGATCACCAAGCTGTTCTTCCCATTTTGTAAAGAATTTCTCAGGTGGAACCACATGTAAGGTGTCCTTGATGTTCCAGTATATTCAAGAAATGGACTTCATTCCGCTGTTTTGAAAAAGAGCCTTATCCATGTCATTTGTAAAAAATTCTCGACTGACGTCTCAGAGCATTCGTGAAAACGTGTTTGACCTGAGCATACTGCATATGTTGAAAAGGTGTTCGCCCGTATTTATCTATAAATTCTTCCCTCTTAAGCCATCTCGGATCCGTGCCATGAAGTAGATGTTCAAAAGCAGAAGGAGAGACAATGATAGTTGGCGGGCGCATAATCAATATATACAACTGGATGCCAACCAGCAAAATAAGCCCTCTTTTTCTAACTTATCATGAACATTTAAATTATAAATCTTTATTACGCTATATAGGCAAATAAACCACATAAATGGATTAAAATAATCATGCATGCTGCTAGAGAAGATCTGCATAGTGCTTTAACGAATACTACATATGGCGGTAGGTACTTGAGGTAATAGTACCTAAGATGCCAGCGGCTGCAGAACGCTGTGCCTACACTAAATGCCCAGTAGCAAGAGGTCTAGCAACAAGGCATGTATTTAAAATTCAACCCCCCCCTCCCCCCGACACGTTTCGCTACACATGTAGCGTCCTCGGGTACAGGGGCTAATGACAGCGCGCCGCATATTTTTTCTTCTTAAATATACTGAATAGGTGAGGATTCCGTAAGATATGACCAATGGGAACAGGGTTGGGAGCCGAGCCCCTACCAGTATGACAGACAAATAAACAGACCAATGAAAATCACCATGAACAAGACCAATGGGGAAATGTCTTTTAATGCATGCACAGAAGTAAGTATGGACCACCTGTAATTATATGTCCGTGAAGACTCTGGGCTTAACTCTAAGACTGGCCATAGTTTCTATAAGATCGTATCAAGAGAAGGACAAAAGTAAATAAATGTCCATATATATTTTTCTTTATGTATTTTCCTGGTATCACCACCTACAGTATTATCCACTAATCGGAAGATACTAGAGTGGAAAGTAAATTAAAGTATAAATAAATAATACAGAATAATTAACAAATAAATGAGCTAAGGAAACCACAATAATTGTCCATCATACTTATGCTAAAACAAACAAATAACTTTGAAACCTTCCGACAAGGGGGGTATTGTCGTGGTCATGGATCGGGGGGATTATGTCTGTATGGTTCATAGAGTATTAGATGACACTACCACATATGTCATCTTTGGAAAAAATCCTGCTGAGTTTTTTCAGTCAGAGTTGCATCTTTTTGTTATGGCAGGAAGGAGGTGAAGGGAACAAGTGAGCCCTAATCTACCCACCGCCCTGTCCCTGCCTACTTGCAACGACCCGCCCTAGGCGACGGGGTACAACTTGGCGGCGGTCCCTACGCTGTCTAAGTGCAAGGGAATACAAACAGGTTACAAGCAAGGGAAGGGGCAGTAGCCCACGGAACGCCGCGAGGAAACAGAGCGGTGAATGAGCCAGTCAGGATCAGGATGTAGTGGAGTATACAAACGGGAGCACGGAGCAGGAAGCAAGCCAGGGGCAGAGCGAAGCAGGATAAACGGAACTGAAGCAAGGCAGAAGCACGGCAGAAGCAGGCTGGAGCAAGGCAGCAGTGGGGCCAGGAATCCAAGAAGAATAACAAGCAAAGAGGAAGAGAAAACGGCAGGTATAAATGGACAGGGGGCGGAGCTAACTCCGACTGACCAGGCTGCGATAGGCTCTCCCACTCCTGAGCCTGCCACCCTGATTGGTGGGAGCCGGTGTCAGTCTCAGAGGTCTGGCCTCAGGTGTCGACTGATTAATCCTGGGAGTATACCCAGACGTAGTGCCTGGCAGATCCTTTACAGCACTCCCCCTTTTATGAGGGGCCACCGGACCCTTACTAAGAGGACCCGGTTTATTGGGGAAGAGAAGGTGGAACCTCCTGATCAATACCCCAGCGTGAACATCTCGAGCAGGTACCCAAGTCCTCTCCTCCGGCCCGTATCCTCTCCAATGGACCAGGTACTGGAGGGAGCCCTGGATCATCCTACTGTCCACAATCTTGGCCACCTCGAATTCCACCCCCTCAGGGGTGAGAACGGGAACAGGAGGTTTCCTCGAGGGGGACCAGGACGGGGAGCAGCGTTTAAGGAGGGAGGCATGGAAGACGTCGTGCAGCTCCAGACGGAAGGATACAGGGTTGAGGACTTCAATGACCTTATAAGGTCCAATAAATCGGGGAGCAAACTTCTTGGACGGGACCTTAAGGCGCAAGTTCCTCGACGACAACCACACCAGATCCCCGACGACAAACCAGGGGTTAGCAGAACGTCTACAATCAGCCTGAATCTTTTGTACGCTCTGGGACGCCTCTAGGTTCTTCTGAACCTGGGCCCAGACTGTGCACAGTTCCCGATGAACGTCCTCTACCTCGGGATTATTGGAACAACCAGGGGAAACGGAGGAGAACCTTGGATTAAACCCGAAATTACAGAAAAACGGGGAGACCCCTGACTAGTTAGTGACCCGGTTATTCAGGGAAAATTCGGCGAGGGGAAGGAATGAGACCCAATCAAATTGACAGTCAGAGATGAAGCACCTTAAATATTGTTCCAGGGATTGGTTAGTCCTTTCCGTTTGGCCATTAGTTTCGGGATGGAAGGCGGAGGAGAAGGACAGATCAATCTCCAACTTTTTACAAAAAGCTCTCCAAAATAAGGAAACAAATTGTACCCCTCTGTCAGAAACGATATTGACTGGGGCCCCATGGAGACGCAGAATGTGTTTTAACAAACAAAGAAGCTAACGTCTTGGCGTTAGGTAGTTTCTTAAGGGGCACAAAGTGGCACATCTTGCTGAAGCGGTCTACTACCACCCACACCACCGACTTTCCCTGAGATGGAGGCAAATCGGTGATAAAATCCATGGAGATATGGGTCCAAGGTCTCTGGGGAATGGGCAAGGAACGTAGTAAGCCCGCAGGTCGGGACCTAGGAGTCTTGGACCTAGCACAGACCTCACAAGCGGCGACGTAAGCCCTAACGTCTTTAGGCAACCCAGGCCACCAATAGTTTCTGGTAATGAGGAGTTTGGTACCCAAGATGCCAGGATGACCAGATAGTGCGGAGTCATGGTTTTCCCTGAGTACCCTTAGCCGGTATTGCAGGGGGACAAACAGTTTGTCCCCAGGGAGGTTCCCGGGAGCTGAACCTTGATCAGCCGCGATGTCAGAGGCTAAATCAGAATCAGTGGCAGAAACAATTATACCAGGGGGTAAAATACAAGCAGGATCCTTCTCAGAAGGAGGATTGGCCATGAAACTACGTGACAGTGCATCAGCCTTAATATTTTTGGACCCAGCCCTATAGGTAACCAAGAAATTAAATCTGGTAAAGAATAGTGCCCAACGAGCTTGTCTAGGATTAAGCCTCCGGGCAGATTCTAGGAAAACCAGATTCTTGTGGTCAGTAAGGACCGTTACCTGGTGTCTGGCCCCCTCCAGGAAGTGACGCCACTCTTCAAAAGCCCATTTAATGGCTAAAAGTTCGCGGTTGCCAATATCATAGTTACTCTCCGTGGGCGAAAACTTCCTAGAGAAGTAAGCACAGGGGCGAGGGAGCTGGTACCCTGGGACAAGACGGCCCCCACTCCCACCTCGGACGCGTCAACCTCCACAATAAATGGCTCCCTTTGGTTGGGCTGAACCAGCGCGGGGGCCGAGATAAAGCACTTCTTGAGGGTCTCAAAAGCATGGACGGCCTCAGGGGGCCAATGGAGGACATCAGCACCCTTGCGAGTGAGGTCCGTAAGAGGCTTAGCGACGACCGAGAAGTTGGCAATAAATCTCCTGTAATAGTTAGCGAACCCCAAAATACACTGTATCGCCTTCAGGGAGGCAGGTTGGACCCATTCCGCCACAGCCTGAACCTTGGCAGGGTCCATGCGGAATTCATGAGGAGTGAGGATTTGACCTAAAAATGGTATCTCCTGTACCCCAAACACACATTTTTCGGTCTTCGCAAACAGATTCTTTTCCCGGAGGACCTGGAGGACCTTCCTGACATGCTCCACGTGGGAGGACCAGTCCTTGGAAAACACCAGTATGTCATCAAGGTACACTACAAGAAAATTACCCAGGTAATCTCTCAGAATTTCATTAATAAAATTCTGGAAGACGGCAGGGGCATTACACAACCCAAAGGGCATGACTAGGTATTCGAAATGACCTTCGGGCGTGTTGAACGCAGTTTTCCACTCATCCCCCTCTTTGATGCGGATAAGGTTATATACCCCCCGTAGATCGAACTTAGAGAACCATTGGGCCCCCTGAACCTGATTAAAAAGATCCGGAATCAAAGGAAGGGGATACTGGTTCCTTACTGTGACCTTATTCAAGTTCCGATAATCAATGCACGGCCTAAGACCACCATCCTTCTTCCCCACGAAGAAGAAACCAGCACCTACAGGAGAAGTCGAGGGGCGAATGAAACCCTTGGCCAGGCATTCTTGGATATACTCCCTCATAGCTTTACGTTCAGGACATGAAAGATTAAATATCCTCCCCTTAGGAAGCTTGGCACCAGGCACCAAATCGATGGCGCAATCGTAATCTCTATGAGGGGGCAACACCTCGGAGGCCTCCTTAGAAAACACATCAGCGAAGTCCTGAACAAACTCAGGTAGCGTGTTTACCTCCTCCCGGGGAGAAATAGAGTTAACCGAAAGACATGACATCAGGCAATCACTACCCCATTTGGTGAGATCCCCAGTATTCCAATCAAACGTGGGATTATGCAGCTGCAACCAGGGAAGACCTAATACCAGATCGGACGATAATCCCTGCATCACCAGTACAGAGCACTGCTCCAAATGCATGGAGCCAACAAAGAGTTCAAAAACAGGAGTATGCTGAGTAAAATAACCATTAGCAAGAGGAGTGGAGTCGATACCCACTACCGGGACAGGATAAGGCAAATCAATAAAAGGCATTTTTAGAGACATAGCAAATTCCACAGACATGATATTAGCAGATGAGCCAGAATCCACGAAGGCACTGCCAGTGGCAGACCGGCCAGCAAACGAGACCTGAAAGGGAAGCAAAATTTTATTGCGTTTCGTATTAACGGGAAATACCTGTGCGCCCAAGTGACCTCCCCGATGATCACTTAGGCGCGGAAGTTTTCCGGCTGCTTATTCTTGCGCCTGGGACAGGTGTTCAGTAGATGCTTGTCGTCCCCACAATAGAAGCAGAGACCATTCTTCCTGCGAAACTCTCTACGTTGTCGAGGGGACATGGAGGCCCCGAGTTGCATAGGTACCTCCGAGTCCTCCGTGGAAGAGCGAGGAGACGGGACCTCGGGGGGAATCGCAGGGAAGTCAGAGGGGAAAACATTGAAACGTTCAAGCTGACGTTCCCTGAGACGTCGGTCAAGTCGTACTGCTAGGGCCATAACCTGGTCTAGGGAGTCAGAAGAGGGGTAGCTAACCAGCAGATCCTTCAGGGCGTCAGATAATCCTAACCTAAACTGGCACCTTAGGGCCGGGTCGTTCCACCGAGAAGCTACGCACCACTTTCGAAATCAGAACAGTATTCCTCAACAGGTCTCCTACCCTGACGTAAGGTCACCAGCTGACTCTCGGCTAAGGCAGTCCTGTCAGTCTCGTCGTAAATGAGTCCGAGGGCAGAGAAAAAACGATCAACAGAGGAAAGTTCAGGGGCGTCAGGAGCCAAGGAGAAGGCCCACTCTTGGGGCCCTTCCTGGAGTCGGGATATAATGATACCCACCCGCTGGTTCTCGGAACCTGAGGAGTGAGGTCTTAGGCGGAAATAAAGTCTGCAACTCTCCCGGAAGGAGAGAAACGTCTTACGGTCCCCTGAGAACCGGTCAGGTAACTTGAGGTCGGGTTCTAGAGGTGAGGTGAGGGGTACTACTAAGGCAGCGTCAGACTGGTTGACCCTCTGAGCCAGGGCCTGGACCTGTAGGGAGAGGCCCTGCATCTGCTGGGTCAGGGTCTCAAGGGGGTCCATGATAGCGTCAGCTTAGAAGAAATGGTAGACTAGGTATGGGCTTGTTATTATGTTATGGCAAGAAGGAGGTGAAGGGAACAAGTGAGCCCTAATCTACCCACCGCCCTGTCCCTGCCTACTTGCAACGACCCGCCCTAGGCGACGGGGTACAACTTGGCGGCGGTCCCTACGCTGTCTAAGTGCAAGGGAATACAAACAGGGAACAAGCAAGGTAAGGGGCAGTAGCCCATGGAACGCCGAGAGGAAACGGAGCGGTGAATGAGCCAGTCAGGATCAGGATGTAGTGGAGTATACAAACGGGAGCACGGAGCAGGAAGCAAGCCAGGGGCAGAGCGAAGCAGGATAAACGGAACTGAAGCAAGGCAGAAGCACGGCAGAAGCAGGCTGGAGCAAGGCAGCAGTGGGGCCAGGAATCCAAGAAGAATAACAAGCAAAGAGGAAGAGAAAACGGCAGGTATAAATGGACAGGGGGCGGAGCTAACTCCGACTGACCAGGCCGCGATGGGCTCTCCCACTCCTGAGCCTGCCACCCTGATTGGTGGGAGCCAGTGTCAGTCTCAGAGGTCTGGCCTCAGGTGTCGACTGATTAATCCTGGGAGTATACCCAGACGTAGTGCCTGGCAGATCCTTTACACTTTTACTCACTGAAGCCAAAACACAAAACATGATTACACAAGAAGAATTTAAACAGATGTATAATCCAAGTCCAACACTCACTACATATTATGTCTTACCGAAAATCCATAAGGCGGTTCGCCCTGTCCCAGGTAGGCCAATTGTCTGGAAATGATAGCCTCACACTGGGAATCCGTTTATATGTGGATGAGATGCTCTCATCTTTTGTCACTTCTTTACCATCCTTTTTACAAGACCATAAGGACACCATCACCAGGATCCAGGAGATCCACGTGACTCCTTCTACTCTGATCGCCAGCATTGATGTAGAGTCTTTATACACTAACATTCAGCACAAATTTGGCCTTACCGCGGTTGCACATTTTTTGAGTACAAAAGGCACCCAATTTCATGCACATAATAAATTTGTGTTATCACTTCTTCATTTTTTTTGACACACAATTTTTATTTTTGATCAGAAGTTCTATCATCAAGTAAATGGCACTGCCGTGGGCACTGTATGTTCACCCACTTATGCCAATTTATTCTTGGGGTGGTGGGAAGACACTATTATTTTCACTGAGGATTTACTTTTTTTCACTTGTCACATTCTTTTTTGGGAGAGATATATTGATGATGATCTTATTTTATGGGATGGGGACCTCACTTTATTTACTGATTTAATGGGTATACTCCATTACAATCATATTGGTATGAAATTCACTTATGACATACATCATAAAGAAATTACTTTCTTGTATCTTAAGATTTCCCTGGATCCTGCTGGTGATGTCCAGACTGACATCGCACGCAAACCCACAGACCCAAATAGCTTTTTCATATGGGGAGCTATCATCCTCCCGCTTTAAAGAAGGGTATTCCTATAGGGCAATATTTGAGAGGCAAGAGAAATTGCTCCGATGAGCGATCTTTGAATGTGATGGACTATTTTCCAAATTTCTCACACGTGGGTACCCCAAAGAAATGCCTACACAGGGTGTATGCTAGGGCCAGGGCAACAGACAGAAAGGACCTTCTATGTGATCATAGACCTAAATTGATTCCGTTCTCTCAGGCAGGTCCACTAATTATAGGTGTATTTGTACTTTTGATGCTTGTTCCCATCAAGTTTCTAAGATCTTACAACAACATTTGCCTATTCTTCTTGCTAATCCTGACCTCCGTGATGCTGTTTCTTCCACCCCGAGTATCACATACCGCAGAGGGAAAAATATGCGCGATTACCTTTTACATAGTCACTATTCCAAACCATCCATAGCATCAAAATGTTGGCCTAAATCGTCGGTTATAGGTTCTCATCCCTGCGGGAGATGTTCCTTTTGTTCCTTCATGCCCACTGTCAAGAACTTCTGTAACCCTTCAGATGGTAGATCTTACCAAATCAGACAATTTATCAACTGTCAAAGCAGTGGAGTTATTTACATAGCCAAATGTTCATGCCCTAAACTGTATGTGGGAAAAATGGTCCAAGAATTGAGGAGAAGAATCTCCAAACAACTCAGTACCATAAATAAAAAGGAAGATACACCTTTATCTAGACATATTCGGTTTTGTACATGAGGGGGACATCCATTCTTTAAAATTTTTGGGCGTAGCACAGATTAAGTTGGGCCCCAGAGCTGGTAATTTAGACCGTAAACTTTTACAAGAAGAGGCACGGTGGATCCACCGTCTTGGTACCTTAAGTCCTGGTGGGCTTAATAAAGGCTTCACTTTCACAGCATTTCTTTAATACATTTTTTGACATTCACCTTTCATAATATTATCCATATATCCATTTAACATTTGAACTTAGACATACACAGCAAATTATATGCTCAATCATTTATATGGTTATAACCTTAATTATGGTAATATTAGTTTTTTCTTTACCTGTCTTTCCTTCGCGTTATTGTGAAGGCCCACATGACTATCACCATCTTATAGTATGTTATTGATTTTCTATATTTATCATTGAACCATATAAGTATGATGGCCAATTATTGTGGTTTCCTTCGATCATTTATTTATTAATAAATCTGTATTTATTTATACTTTAATTTACTTTCCACTCTGGTATCTTCCGATTAGTTAGTTAGGTTTCAAAATTATTTGTTCGTTTTGGCATAAGTATGATGGCCAATTATTGTGGTTTCCTTAGCTCATTTATTTGTTAATTATTCTGTATTATTTATTTATACTTTAATTTACTTTCCACTCTAGTACCTTCCGATTAGTGGATAATACTGTAGGTGGTGATTCCAGAAAAATACATAAAGAAAAATACATATGGACATTTCTTTACTTTTGTCCTTCTCTTGATACGATCTTATAGAAACTATGGCCAGTCTTAGAGTTAAGCCCAGAGTCTTCACGGACGTAGAATTACAGGTGTTTCTTAATAATCACCTATTTTGAGATCTCTACATTTAGATATAGGCCACTTACCTCTGTATAGTTGCTTGACCGGTCCCTGTACTTGACTTGCATATCTATACTAAGTTCTAACGCATGTGCTATTACAGCTGTCTGAACTCTTCGGAATTCTGACATCGCTGTACTTAGACGCGGAGTCCATACTTCTGCAAATGCGTTGAAAGACATTTCCCCATTGGTCATCTTCATGGTGATTTTCGTTGGTCTGTTTATTTGTCTGTCATACTGGTAGGGGCTCTGCTCCCAGCCCTGTTCCCATTGGTCATATCTTACGGAATCCTCACCTATTCAGTATTTTCAGTAAATTTAAGAACAAGAAATCCGCGGCGCGCTGTCATTAGCCCCTGTACCCCTGAGGAGGGAAACGTGTCTGTTTTTTTTTGGAATTTTAAATACATGCCTTGTTGCTAGACCTCTTGCTACTGGGCATTTAGTTTAGGCACAGCGTTTTGCAGCCGCTGGCATCTTAGGTACTATTACCTCAAGTACCTACCGCCATATGTAGTATTCGTCAAAGCACTATGCAGATCTTCTCTAGCAGCATGCATGATTATTTTAATCCATTTATGTGGTTTATTTGCTTATATAGCGTAATAAAGATTTATAATTTAACTGTTCATGATAAGTTGGAAAAAGAGGGCTTATTTTGCTGGTTGGCATCCAGTTGTACATAAGGAAGTAGATGTTTCACTCTAAGTATAACCTTCGATCCCTATTAAACAAAAAAAAGACCATTCCCTCTGCCCCGAATAGGTTTAGGATGATTACATAAATAAGATATTTGGAAATTCTAAAGAAGAGACCATATCTCTTTCTCATAGCCCTCCAGGCCATCATGGTGTCCCTCCATATTAGAGATTGCTTTATACATTTAGGCAGGACTGACCGATGTGTGTAGGAGCGCGCAGAGGTCCCAAGGGGCGAAAAAATAATGCTCCAGAACGTGATCAGAATGGTAGCTAGTTTGTTTAACCCAATCTATGACATGTCTTGCCAAGCAAGCCAAATTGTAACCCCGCAAATATATACCACCTCTCTCCCTGGTAGCCATAAGCTTATCCATGTGGATGCGAGGTCGCCTACCTCTCGATAAAAAGGGAGTAAAGGTTGTGTTTAATTTCAATATATCTGTGTTTCAAAAGAAGAGGTATTGTTTGTAACGGGTATAGTAGCTTAGAATAACACATCATCTTTAGGAGGTTGTAAAAGGGCGTGGAGTAATAGCGGGGTTCACCTACTGGTGTCACCCACTAGTAGTATCCGTGTATCCCAATACACATAACTTAATATGTATGGAGTACACTGACACTACGCGGCACAGTATAAACAAGATATTACAATCCTATACTACCACCCACTTACCTAAACATACGTATTTACATTGCGTTACGATACATACACATAAGTTACGTTGTAATTCCCGCACGCTCATTATTTCTGTCCCACTCCCTCCGTAATATAACTGTCCCTATACGCTAAGGGTTAACGAGAGGTGGAGGATAAAGGTTTACCAGGGGATAATCGGGTAAAGTTCTAACGATGGGCTCGTTGTATATGGTAAGGTAAAGGTTAAATCAGGGAATTGCTTGTTGTATAGGGGAAAGTAAGGGCTAAATCAGGGAAATGCTAAGGGTTAAATCAGGGAAATGCTCGTTGTATAGGGGAAGGTAAGGGTTAAATCAAGGAAATGCTCGTTCTATAGGAGAAGGTGATACTTAGCAAGAGAGGTCCATTGGTGGAGCAGGGGTGGAGCCGGAGGTCTGCCGGACAGGTGAGCCGGCATTGGTGTAGTGGTGAGGGCAGGTCCCAGCTGCGCTCCTGAGCGTACCGACACAGGGCTATTTGAACCCTGTCGGTACGCTCGTAAATGTGGGCGGGAGGTGCTCGCCCACGGCTATCATGGGTCGGCACGGTGATAACATATCACTGGCTCGACTCATGAGCGCCCGCGCGCAAAACCCACGAGTGCGAGAAGTTTAAAATGGAGACAGGAGATTAAAGCAGTATCTCCTGTCTCCATCGCTTCCAAATAAAGCAGGACAATAGCTAATTGTCCTGCTTTGCTGTGAAGCCGACAAATAATATATATATAGCAAAAGAAGTACTCACACCAGATTGGAGTGAAATTCTTAATTATTTTTTTATTTATATGTCAATATGCATGTGCAACGTTTCGGTCAAGTTATAACCTTCATCAAGCACTTGTTTGCAATTTCTGACTTGTATGAGATCTCGGCGTTTAGGTATTGCGGCAGACCGCATATAGGACTCACGTTCGAACCCCAAGAAATTATATGTATATATATATATATATATAATATATTTTTTTATTTTTTTTATTTAAAGCTTTCTGAACATCCAAGGTGATCAGGGCAAGTGTTGTGTCACCCTGTCTACCTTCCACCATGTCCATTGCCATGATAACCCTACAGAGATTTGTCACAGCAGAGCACCCCAGCACATAATCCACTTGTAATGGTCCAATCAATGAGGGCAAGATCTGGGCCAGACGGTCTGCCATAAGTTTGGCCCATTTTTTGAGATCCTGATTGATCAGTGAGATCGGTCAATAGGATGATGGGATCTCAACGACTTGTCCCTCCTTGGGTATCCATTTAATGTAGGCTAGGTTAGTTTGAAACATCCGGTCACGTCCTGATAAAACATTATTAAACAAGCTAGTTAATAGGGGTGTCGCTTGTAAAGTCATTGCCTTATAGAATTTGCCTGGGGATTTACCATACGGCAGGACCATTATTACTCTCTGCACTTCTTCCGCTGTTATTGGTGCATTAAGAGCAGTAAGTTGTTCCTCAGAAACCCGAGGTAACTAAACATTTTGCAAAAAAGCCAAACCTGGCATCACAGCAGGATCGTCATGATACGGAGATGTATAATCGTCTCCCAGCAAAGTGTTAATGGGCCAGGGGATCTTAATTTTTGGATACAATGGAAAGGCCTCTTCCCTCTTGCTTCCCTCTGGCGTAAGACCATCATGTGCTTCGCTGGGGACCTAAGGCCCTTAACATTCCATGTGACGATTTTCATGTTACAAAATAAGTATTAGTATGTCTAGGTGAACAAGTCAAATGGGTGTATACATTGAATCGCAAAAAAGGACATGATCTATAAAGCTGAAAAATGACATCCCAGGAGAACACCCTCAGATATGGCAACAATAGTCATCAATGGCAATAGTGTGTTAAGAAGCACAATACAAAAAGTAAAACATTGCAAAAAGGTTAATAACTGTACAATGCAATATATGCATATGACTTCCATTATCCTGGTACTCAATGTTTCACATCACATCCCCTCCATATTGAATATCTAAGGATGGGTTGCATGCCTAAGGAATCATTCCCTCAGGGTTCTAAATGATAGAATCTCCCACTCCCCTCCCTCCCCCACCCTTGCAGCAAATATCTAATCCCTCACAAATACCCTAGAAAATTGGGAAAATTATATACAATAAGACCGACCTCACTCAGTAAAAGTCCTCAATCTGGAGGCAGTGATCCTCCTTGGCGCCTACAATGTGTAGTACGCTGTGTCTTCTGACTCTAGGTACGCCATGCAGAATTGTTCGGAGAAGAAGGACCGCTGGTCAACTGAGCTAATGAGGATTGTCACGATCTGTTGGTATGTGGACCCACTGTGCCTGCACCGCTGTAGCGGGGTAGCAGCTGGCCAAACAGAGTTCCAAGTCAATATAAAGTCCAAGCACAAGGGTACCTGTAATAGTCCAGACAGTAGCAACGGCTTAGGCACAGATGGGACCTTGGTGGCAGGTAATGCAAAACGTGGCAGATTACACCAGACGTGGTGTAAGTCAGCAGGTGTAGTAGATGGCACAACACGACTCCAACACTAGAGATGGCACAGGAACAAATACAACATGGGATACGGGATACAGGTAGCAGGGCACAGGAAACAGGATACGACTAAGGGACCATTTGCAAGACTAACAGAGGAATACAAACATCGCTCAGGCAAGGAGTGAAAGGGCCAGGGGCCCTTTTATAGTCCAGTGTGATTAGGGCTAATTAGTGCACGCGCTGGCCCTTTAAGGCCGGGACACTGCAGAGCAGAGCGGAAGTGAGTGCTGGCGTCTCCTGGGGAGGAGATGCGGGCCAGCACTCACAGATCCGTGGCCATCGAGGGGTGAGTCAAAACGACAGTCTGCGGCCATGGACGCTACAAGGATGTTAGCTGGTGCGGGCTGGAAGCCGATGGTCTTGTGTCAGAAGTTGATGGTACGGTAGGTGAAGACCTTTCCGCAAAGAAACGTTCCGCAGTCGCCAGATCTCTAAAGGGCTGAAAAGTCCCATCTGCATGTTCAATCCTGGGAATGGCGGGGTACATGAGCTGACAGCGGATGTTCTTGCGAAACAGTAGTGAGCATGTAGCACTAAATGCTCAACGACGTCTGGTAACATCTGCTGAATAGTCTCCGAATAGGAGAATACTATTTCCTTGAAATGTGAGTGGTTCCTTTTGGTTGTGGTAAGCATGAAGAACGTCGTCTTTGTCAGTAAATTCCAGATAGCGCATTCCGTTGGCATGGGCGATCAGTTTTCCCAGCCGGAGAATCAGATGTGATCGGGCCCACTCTATGTGCGCATTCCACCTGCTTGATCCCCCTGCAGGCCTGTGGCAGGTCACATTCGCATAGTTTTTTTAAGGGCCTTTACCGGTATCGTTTTTAGTCAGGCCCATTAGTCTCCGATTGTTCCGGCAAGACCTGTTTTTGAGATCTTCAATCCGGTCATGTAGCTGACGAACTATTTGGGTCAAATCGCTGGTTTGCGAGACAAGCGCCTCCAGTTCATCTTCATTGTTGGAGATTCTCGGTTCCGCCTCTTTCAGGCGGCCCTCGTGTTAAGATATGGTCTCTTGGAAGCGATTTAGCGTGGACTGCACCGTCGTTACCAGGGTGCTGGAGAGGTCTGGAGCTATAAGGTCAGCCACCACTTTGGCCAACATCTTGTAGTCTAAAATTTCTTGTAAGGTAAGAGGGTGCTGGGAGGGAAACTGAAATGGCATGTCTCCAGCATCAGCAGCCAATGGTGCCATTTTGCGCGGCTGTTCCTCAATCATGTCTTCTCTGATATCCTCCAAGTTTTTTTGCTGCTCCTTAGCAGGTAACGCGCCATATATATAGCGCCGGTTAGATCGTGATTTAACATCTCGTCGCCCAGTATTCCAGAGAAGACATTAGTATGCAGAGTCCGTTTTGTAAGGTCTCAAGGAGCGGGAGCGATGTCACACACATCTTCACATACCAGCACTGGAAGTCTATGTTCACACGGAGTTATTTGCAGGCAGAAGATTCTGCCTCAAAATTCAGTTTGGAATTTTGAGGCAGATTTTGATCAGCCTGCACACAGTTTGCCTCGTTTTTCGTAGGGTTTTTCACTCGAGCCCATTGAGCGCCACGGGCAAAAACGCAGCGAAATACACCTTCTCTGCCTCCCATTGATGTCAATTTGAGGTCAGAGACGTAAACGCCAGAAGATAGGGCATGTCGCCTCTTTTTCGGACGTTTTTTAAGCGTTTTTTCCGACGTGTCAAAAGAACTCTGTGTGAACTGACAGGCTAGTTAAATACAGCAGACTCTTGGTCAGTATTTTGCATCAATATTTGCAAGCCAAAACCAGGAGTGTGTCCAAAACATGAATGAGGTACAAATCTTTCCATTTTGTTTATGCTCCTCTTCTGGTTTTGGCCTCCAATTACTGAGGCAAACTCGAGCAGTTTGAAATTGACCTATGGCCGCTTTCACATGACCGTATCTCGATCAGTATTTTGCATCAGTATTTGTAAGCCAAAGCAAGGAGTATATCATAACCGAGAATAAGTGTAATGGAAAGGTTTGCACGTCTTCTGTGTTTTGGAACTCCTCCAAGTTTTGGCTTATGAATACTGATGCAAAATACTGACGAAAATACTGCCATGTGAAAGCAGCTTCAGGCTTTTTTCACATGGCAGTGTTTTGCTTCAGTATTTATAAGCTAAAACGAAGAGTGGAAGCTTGTAAAAGAGGCCTAAGGCTGGTTTTTGGGATTCAAACACCTACCATGAAATATTTTTTTTCGCCAAAATTCTGAAATTGCAACTGTGTTAATCCTGTAGGGCTTTAGTTTAATATGCAACTAGATCAGTATGCATGGCATAATTCCTGGCTTTTTAGTGCTTCTCTTGTGTGTTAATTCTCTTAATCTTAAAATGGCCATGTACAGGAGACTATAGTTAGCTGAAATTACAGATTTTGGCCATTTCGGCCGACCGTTTGCAAAATTATGTGTATAGGTTCAGACTTCACCAGATACGTGGAAGGGTGTGGTTTTGCACAGATAGGGGCCCAACCCAAATATATATATAAAAGAGTATCCGGCACACCAATATTGAAACAAAGGTATTTTTATTTTGTTTTTGTTTTTAATGCCCAGTGGCAGAGTGCGACGTATCGATCTAAGTGACCTTCATCAGGCACTGAGCCGTGCTGGAAACTGCATAGACGAGCGCTAGTGGTGCTGATAGCGGCTGGCCGCTGTATCATGGCGCTCCTTGCAAAATTATGATCGGCAAGGTTGGACATTTTCAGACGAAACCACATGTGTATGGCATGTTCCATCCAGTTCTGATGATCATTTGCTGTTTTGCACTGGTCCCAGGGAGTCCGTGGTGTGATTGTTCGTACGATCGATTTCACGGATGGTTGAACAGCCTCCGAAGGGCCTCCCTAGAAAGGAACCTTACCCTGTTAAAACCTTAAAAATAAATTCTTGGTAAACTTTATTTGTATCTATTAAAAGTTATACTATAGTTAGTAAACAACCCCTTAAATGTACTGGCACACAGTGGATGACATTAGATGTGGGGAAATAAATTCACAAAATGATTCCTTTTATCTGTTTATTTTGCTTCCCTGGGTTGAAATAAAAAAAAAAAAAAAATATATATATATATATTTCAATTATACATCAGATTTTTTTTCCCAGGATGGTATTAAAAAAAAAATAATTATAAAAAGTAAATTTATTTATTGACACAAATATAAATTTATATTTGTGCCGGTAGGGCTTCATAAATATGGCTTTTGTTTCTAATGAAATTATGCCAGAAAATGGACATGATTGCTTTATCATATCTGTTCCATTATGTCATAGTGTAGTAGACCCGGTGAATCAAAAACAGCTGAACATTTAAATCCAAGGTAAGTAAATACCACAGGAAGCTCTGAAACATTTTTTTTTTCTTTGCGTAGAATTTGTCTTCATGAATGTTTTTTATTTGTGTTAAAGCATCATAGATTTCCTTCTTTGCCCAAGCACATTGGGTAATTTACAATGATCACTGACCTGTACGGTGTAACTCTTCTTTCTGTATTATGTTACATACATCTTTATTAAAAATTATAAAATAATAAGGTATAGAGTTAGTAAGAAAAATACCAACAAACATCCATATTTTTTTGTACTATTTAGTGGATCCTTATAATGAATAATGAATAATTTGACTATTTCACAGACTATATTGCTTAGTTTTTAATATAATCTCAATAATCTTGTTCAAATGTAAAGTATTATGAACACATGTATAAATAGTTCTACATTACATTTCATTCATGTGGACAGAATAATACAATATAAATAAAAAATAGTTAGGTATATAAAAGCTTGGTAAATGAAGCTTAAACACACGCAAACAAGCAAAATCTACACAGTAAGGGTATGTGCACACACACTAATTACGTCCGTAATTGACGGACGTATTTCGGCCGCAAGTACCGGACCGAACACAGTGCAGGGAGCCGGGCTCCTAGCATCATACTTATGTACGATGCTAGGAGTCCCTGCCTCGCTGCAGGACAACTGTCCCGTACTGAAAACATGATTACAGTACGTGACAGTTGTCCTGCAGCGAGGAAGGGACTCCTAGCATCGTACATAAGTATGATGCTAGGAGCCCGGCTCCCTGCAGTGTGTTCGGTCCGGGACTTGCGGCCGAAATACGTCCGTCAATTACGGACGTAATTAGTGTGTGTGCACATACCTTAACTGTTTGCTCCGTTTCCACTTAGCAGTGATTCCCTGTGTACTCTTCATCATATTGCAGCTACCTAGTGGCTCAAATGCTGTCGGATATTGAGGTGTTGGAGTCAAGTGACACATGGCGCATTTAAGTGCTGCATAATTAGTCTGGGAGGAAGAGATGATTAAAGAGGTAGAATGGAGAATAAGTGGTTGGGTGTTGGGCAATAATGTTCACTACAAAATGCATATGAAGTGTAAAGAGGCAGAAAGGAATATGAAAACTTCAGTTAATTAACCTGTCTGATTGCAAAGATAATCCAGTCATTTCAGAGTAGAAAGCCTAACCACATGGCAGAGATCAAGTTTAGCAGTGTGACACCTCTGTTCCATTCTTCCGCTGCAGCAGGAGGTGAGCAGTGAGTGTGAAAGGCGATGCAGATATATATTCTGCAAACAGGGGAAGACACAACTCTAGTGCAGGGGAGTAGCTGTCCTTTCATCCATATTAGGAATAATGATGCTTGTTCTGCAATACAGCTGCAAAGTATAATTCTCTCTCTAAAACCCACAACCCCTCATAAAATGTTCAAGCTGTGCTTTCAGTAATGTCTAATCAACACAATCCAGTCTGATTGAAATACACATTTAGACCTTTATTGAAGGAAATACTTCTATAGAAGAAAATCCTTGCCGTTTATGATTTATGGAAATTCATGTGTTAAAGCCAGTTAGGAATGTTTTATAGTCATTTTTCTGGTTTAATATAGTTTGCCAGTGTGCCAACTTTTGCTTGTCATCAGAAATATCCTTATTTAAAGGGAATCTGTCAGCAGATTTGATCCCCACATACTCTTAACACCTCTAAATAGGTGCTTCAGTTCAAACTACCCTATGTTTGCTAACATAAACAAAGTATATTAGAGAAAAATATGTTTTATACACTTATGTGACGTATGCTAATGAATTCTTAAGTATCCGTACAGTCTCATCTGCAAAGTGTCCTTTGTTATCGGCGGCAACCCCTCCCAAACCCTTTCCCTCCACTCTCGAGGTCTCCGGTCTCACACGCCCATGGGTGTATAAAAGATAATTTTCTCCGATATACTTGGTTTATGATAGCAAATATGGGGATATTTGAACTTGTTTCCCAGCACCTATTTGGCAGTATTAAGCGTTTATAGGGGTAAAATATGCTGATCGTTTCCCTTTAACCTGTTTTGAGAAACTGCATAGAAATCAATACCATCTTATATACTTATTTACAAGAAGTAGTGAACTAAGAATAGCTTTACGTTACTGTGGAGTATTCAGAATTGCCATTGTTTACCCGTAAATCACCAGCAGAAAGCCGGATGCTGTTTTAAGGCATTCTGTAGGCTGCCCACAAAAGTCTAGGACAATTTTGAGGGCTTGTCACTTTTGGTCAACCATTTTTCCATATGTACTATCAGGGCATATTGAGGTAATTGATGGGGGTTCCACACCTCTAATATCCAGAGTAAAGAGTTACTGTAAAGAGTGGCTCTTACTCTGCAGGACAACCGGCATCCATGCACCACAGATACCTATTAATTTCAGTGGCTGGAGTTTGTTTCACTCACCGAGAGATTATACCGGTGATCAGATCTTATTATAGGGTCCCAGCAGCGGTAACCTTGTATTTAGTTAGTTCCTGGGGACCTGCTCTAAGAGTCATGGGGCTGTGCATGGAGGACAACCTCTTTAAATTCCCTACTCCTTGCTTTTTTTTTTTTAAGAATGTTCCCACTTGTATTTAGTAGGAAATTACTATTTATGCAATTCTCTGATTTAAGAAGTTTTGTAAGAGCTGTAGGAATAGTATGGCATAGTATATAGTTTAAGTACAATACATGCTGAACAAGAAGATATCCTTGATTTCTGAAAGTCCATTTAAAAGCATATTCTCCTTACGTTATTGATCGATGCATAAATGAAGCATTAGGGTTGAAATTAAAACTGAATTTATTTTTTTCATGAGTCCACTGTTTTCATGAGTGGTTCCTCTGCCTATTGCTTTCCCCCTCACCAATGACTGTACACTCCCTTTTTGGTTCTTTTTTTGTTGACATTGTAGTATAATAATTTGTCCTAAAAAAAGGTGCAGGTTAATATTCATTATTTGATTAAATCACGCCAACATATTCTGCATTTACAGTTAGCAAAATGAACAAACAAGTAAAATTAAAAGTAATGATAACAAACAAACTAACATTGAGACAAGAGGAGATAGATCCCTGCCCATAAGAGCCTTCAATCTAAATGGAATGGGTGGAGTGACTCAATAGGTAGGTACATGGTGCTGGAGAAATAGTCACTAGGGTTGTCACAATACCAGATTTTGAACTTCGATAATGATACTTCATGTAGTATTGCGATACCCGATACCAAAACATTACTTTTGCCAACAATAATAATAATAATAAAAGTTCAATTTTCTGATGTGAGGCACGTGGTATTGTTAATTTTGAGACTCCATGTGCCTCCCATTAATCGTAATTAACCTCATCATGTTTCTCTGTCATAATGGACAACATTGGGTTAATGTGTGAGGTACATGATGGGGTTAATTACTATTAATGGGAGGCACATGGAGGTTCAAAATTCATAACACCTCGTGCCTCACTTCAATAAGTGAAAGAAAGCCGTTTTTATTTTATTTTATAACAGAGTAAACATAAATGATGCTATAAATTTATTACGGTTGCGACGATACCGAATATGTGTATATTCTATCTATTGAGACTTCTCTTAATGTTAATTGTAAAAAAAATGTGTTTTTTTTAAATTTAACATTACTTTTTATTTATTTTTTCCTTTTTTATTTTTAAACTTTAATGTACTGGCATATCTGTATATTAGCCTGTGTACTGATAGTACACAGGCAGTTGTTAGGACATAACTCAGTATGCCCGAACAGAAAATATGGTCAAACAGCCCTGCGGTCCTTCAATGGACCCCGGGCTGTCCTCCCATGTATGGTATGGCCCTCGATTCAAGGGCATTCCTCTTCTCATTTACCCCTTGAATGCTGCGGTCAGCTTTGATCGCAGCATTCAAGCTAATAACGGTGGAGATGAGAGGTTTCTCTGATCTCCGCCGTTACAGCGGGACTGCGGCTGTGTACAGCCATTGCCCCGCTCCTGACAATAAGTGCGCGCACACAGTCAGCATGAGGTGATGCGGCTGGCACTGCACTAATGAGCGGCGGCGCTGGCACTGAAGACAGAACATGGGGGTCTTTTGTAGTGCGCCCGCCATGTTCCGTCTTCCGTGCCGGCAATCATTGGTGCAGTGCCGGCCGCATCACATCGTGGTGACCACGTGCGCTTTTGTCAGAACTCAGGAGCGGGGCATTGGCTGTATTACACAACCACAGCCCCGCTCTAACTACATCCATGTGTTACAATGCTAAGCTGTGCAGCCGCAAAGCTTAGTATCGAAATACGTGAATTAACGGTATCGAACCATTTGAGGGTGCACGGTATTGAAACCGTATCGAAGTTTCGATGCATCGTGCATCCCTAATAGTCACCAAACTGATATCTGAGCCAACTTGGATCTATAGTGCAGAGTGGTGCAACAAGGGTAGCTAGTTGAGGACTGAGTGGAGTGAAGATACCTGCAACAAGCTAGGTTGTGTGTGGGCCGTGTGGCATGCTTATTAGTAGTAGTAACAGCAGCACGTCTCCCCAGTAATAGCAGAAGTATCCCTCCCAGATGCTCCTCGGAAGTGCTCTGCTGGCCAGCAGCTAAATGCTGCATAGTCCTGACTGCTGCATGTAGATCCCTGTTCCTGCATCGATCTCTGCTAAAAGATTAACATCATTATTTGGCAGCCATTGTATGCTCTCTCTTCTGCAGGAGCGGCAAGTGACAGATGGAGCTGGGTGCAATCAGTTACAGCATACATCTCCATGCATTTGGCAGTGGATGGAAGCAACCGGCTGCTGACTGCATGTTGTGCAGGAAGGAAGACCTTATTACCGGGGCTGAATTTTTAGTTGCCATGTTTTTGTCCCCAGCCCTGGTCTATAGCATCTGCTATTATACTCTTGCATTTTTATTTATTTTTTAGTTTAGAGTTAGAAATGTAACACTTTAAAATGAATTTATTTTATTTTTTGGCAGCACGTTTCTTGATCCGGAGACTCGAAGAGCTATGGGAGAACAAGCTGTAGCTCTTGCCAAAGCTGTGAAGTATTCTTCTGCAGGGACAGTAGAGTTTCTTGTCGATTCAAAGAAACATTTCTACTTTTTGGAGATGAACACAAGGCTACAGGTAAAATACAGGTTTAATAAAGTTGTTTTTTTTTTTGTTTTTTTTTTACAATTGCAGCCCACATAAATGTTGTCTGTAATGTACATGCGTACAAGCTTGCGGACTGCATGTGACCCATAATGCCATTCTATGCAGAACAGATGCATAGTGCTGTGTGCCTGTACTGCCTGCTGGGGTCTAGAGAAAATACCATTTGCGTCCAGCAGCAGGATTTTATTTACGCACTGTCTGTGTCTGAGAATGAGTATATTTGCTGTGTTTCTCTGCAATTGTGATCCTTCTGACCAGTATGGAGAGATCGTTCTATAGTTGAATTAGAGAGGATATACTCCAGCCTCATATTATGGTGTAATAAATGTAGCGGAGCTTCAGTGTTTATTTAAAGAGATTTCCTTAATCCTTGAGTCACCAATAATTCCAAGCCTTTGGATTATATTTTATCCTCCAGTTTATAAAATTTTATTTCTAGCAATTTTTCAGTTACAAATATTTCTCTCTTCCAAAAGTGACAAAAAGAAATGGCAAACCATTATAGCTCCTTTATGGGTTATCTAATCTTTCAAGACTACCGAAATGATAATTTATACGTTGATTCTTTTTTCTTTTTTTTTTCCTTTTTTTTTTTTTTGTTGCAATGCTTGGTAGACCAACTATTCGGGGGTCTTTGGAATAATAGGTGACAAGTGCCTGTTGTGGGCGTTTCCTGTGATCATTTATGTAAAACACAAATTAACCCCTTCAGGACACCGCCTGTTTCGGCCTCGTGGACACAGATGATTTTTTCAAATCTGATGTCACTTTATGTGGTAATAACTCTGGAATGCTTTTACCTATCCAAGTGATTCTGAGATTTTCTCGTGACATATTGTATTTTGTTAGTGAAAAAATTTGGTCAATAAATTCAATATTTATTTGTGAAAAACTTCAAATTTTAGCAAAAATGTGCATTTTTCTAAATTTAAATGTATTTGCTTGTAAAACAGATAGTAATACCACACAAAATAGTTACTAGTTAACATCCCCCATATGTCTACTTTATATTTGCATCGGTTTTTTTTCACGTCCTTTTTATTTTTCTAGGACGTTACCAGGCTTAGAACTTTAGCAGCAATTTCTCATATTTTCAAAAAAGGTTCAAAAGGCGATTTTTTTTAGGGACCAGTTCACTTCTGAAGTGGCTTTGAGGGCCTTCTATATTAGAAAGTCCCCATAATTCACCCCATTTTGAAAACTGCACCCCACAAAGTATTCAAAACCACATTCAGAAACTATTTTAACCCTTTAGGTGTTTCACAGAAATTAAGGCAAAGTAGAGGTGAAATTTCCAAATTAATTTTTTTTTGCAGAAATTCATTTGTAATAAAAAAAAATCTGTAACACAGAAGGTTTTACCAGAGAAACGCAACTCAATACTTATTGCCCAGATTCTGCAGTTTTTAGAAATATCCAACATGTGGCCCTCGTGTCTTAATGGACTGAAGCACCGGCCTCAGAAGCAAAGGAGCTCCTACTGGATTTTGGGGCCTCCTTTTTTTTAGGAATATATTTTAGGCACCGTGTCAGGTTTGAAGAGGTCTTGGGGTACCTAAACCGTCAAAACCCCCAAAAGTGACCCCATTTTGGAAACTACACCCCTCAAGGCATTTTTCTAGGGGTACTGACCCCACAGTTTTTTTGCAGAATTTAGTGGAATTAGTCTGTGAAGATGAAAATCACCTTTTTTTTCTGTGGAAAAATATAATTTTTTCATTTTTACAAGGAATAAAGGAGAAAATTCACCCCAACATTTGTAAAGCAATTGTTCTCGATTATGGCAATACCCCATATGTGGTAATAAACTGTTGTTTGGTCCCACTGCAGGGCTCAGAAGTGAAGGAGCGCCTTTTGGATTTTGGAGCGCAGATTTTGCTGGATTGGTTTTCAGTGCCATGTCGGATTTACAACGCCCTGGAGGGACCAAAACAGTGGAAACCCCCCAAAAGTGACCCTATTTTGGAAACTATACCCCTCAAAAAATTTTTCTAGGGGTATAGTGAGCATTTTGACCCCACAGGTTTTTTTTGTGGAATTAGGCCGTAAAAATGAATATCAACGTTTTTGTCCACTAAAATGTTGCATTTTTTTTAATTTTCACAAGGGATAAAAGAGGAAAAGCGCCCCAGCATTTGTAAAGCAATTTCTCCTGATTATGGCAATACCTCATATGTGGTCATACATTTTTTTTATTAGAAATGAATTAATCCTTTCAGGACTGATCCTTTTTTGCTTTTTCATTTTCGTTTTTCACTCCCCCGCCTTCCAAGAGCCACATTTTTTTTTTCCGTCAATAGAGCGGTGTGAGGGCTTATTTCTTGCGGGAAGAGTTGTAGTTTCTATTAACACCATTTAAAGTACCATAAAATGTACTGGGAAACTGTAATAATTTGCTGGCTGAAATTGGAAAAACTGTGATTCCTCCATTGTTTTTGGGGTTTTGTTTTTATGTATTTCACCGTGCGGTAAAAACGACAACTTTAGTTTTATTCCGCGTCTCAATACGATTACGATGATATCAAATTTATATAGGTTATTTTAATATTTTACTACTTTTACAAAGAAAAGACTATTTGTTAAACATTTTTTATTGTTTTGTATCATCACATTCTGACATCCAGAACTTTTTTATTTTTTGGTCGATTGAGCGTTGTGACGAGCTGTAGCTTTTATTGGTACCATTTTATGGTACATACATCTTCCTGATCACTTTTTATTACATCTTTTTTTAGAGCTAAGGTGACCAAAAAACAGCGATTTTGGCGTTTTAAATTCTTTATTTCTTACAGCGTTCACCGTGCGCAATAAATTAAGTTTTACTTTATTCTGCGGGTCGGTACGATTACAGCAATACCATATGTATATAGTTTTTTTTCACGTTTTGCAGCATTTGCACAATAAAATTACGTTTCTATAAAATAACGGTTGTAGTTTTTATTGGTACTATTTTGGGGTAAATCTCACTTTTTGATCACTTTTTATTCTACATCTTGTGAGGGGTGGTGACCAAAAAATAGCGATGCTGACATAGTTTTCCGTTTATTCTGTTTGCGGCGTTCACCGTGCAGAAAAAATACCATTATAGTTTCATAGTTTGGGTCGTTACGAACACGGTGATACCAAATATGTGTGTTTTTTTTTTTTTATTAACGCTTTCATTTTTTCCCTATAATAAATGACTCCTTATAGGAAAACAAAAACTTTTATTTTTACCCTTTTATAAAACATTTTTATTAACTTTTTTTTTTAAAACTTTTTACACTTTCTTTTTTTTACCTGCAGCTCTGATCACTGCTAGAATACATTACACTGCCTAGGTAGTGTGACATATTGCAACTGTCAGTGTGACGTCACAGTCACTCTGACAGAAAGTCTACGAGGAGCTTCCATACATGGCAGACCTGGAGGCCGTTGCCTGGCCTCCAGATGCCGTCTCAAGCATCAGCAACCCCCACAATTGCATGGGGGCTGCTGATGTGCTACAAACCCCCTAAATGCGGCGATCGCAATCGAGCGCCACGTTTAACGGGTTAATTGCCGAAATCAGCGGCGATGAGCCGCTGATCGGCAACACTGGAGTGTCAGCTGTCGGTGACAGCTGACCTCCCAGTTCCCGATGCACACCTTGTCGCCGACAGTCTGCATCGGCAACGACACAGTGACTTCCACTCTGACAGGAAGCCTATCTGGACCAGCCGGAGGTTAGTCCTGATGGGCTTCCGTCCATGGCAGACACGGAGGCCATTGTTTGGCTTCCGTTTTCCATGCTAACTATCGGCAAACGCCGGGGTCTGCTGATATGCTAGAAATCCCTAAAATGCGGCGATTGCAACCAATCGCCGCATTTAAGGGGTTTTATTCACCTCAATCAGCGGCAAATGACTGTGGCCGGCAAGAGTGGAGTGTCAGCTGTCGGCGACAGCGGACCTCCCGGTTCCCGGTGCACACTGTTGCCGACTGTGCACCGGAAACAACTCAGTAACTATACGTCCTCGTGCGGGAAGTAACCTCCCGAGACGACGTATAGTTCCTTACTTACTCGTGCGGATAGGGGTTAAAGAAATAGTTATAACTAAAACATGACTGAACAGAAATTGTAAAACTTGAGGAAAGAAAACATTATTGCTGGGGTTTTTGTTATTTTTAGGTATTTTCTGCACATAAATCTATCTAGGAAGGAGCCAGCAGAGACTAAGGTTTAAATTAATAGCTCCATAAGCACCACTGATGACCATCCCTGTCTAAATGTCCTATTGGGGTATATGGATGTCCTGTCAAAAGAGAGCCATTCATTTTGGCAGCTCCCGCTTTGGCGTACCTGCCCTGCCCATGTATTAAATGAATGGTTGTTCATTTTTCAATGGCTACTGCAGGGGAAGTTAATTGATGTCCACAGCTTTCCACAAAGCATTGAACAGTGGCTACAGTGTCCCACCATGGCTGTGTGCACCATTGTTTTAGCTCCGTTTATAGCAGTGGCATAGTAGTGGACAGCTGGGGATCTCTGGAATGGCACGATTCATGTAAAGGAAACTTTGTGGACGTTTTGAGCTCTTTTGACCCCAGCCAAATGCTGAATTTTTAAAGCATTGATATCGAACTCTAAAGAATATTGAATGACACTTTAAAGCAGAAGTCCACATTTGCTGAGATTTGCCACTTGACATTTCTAATAGTTTGAGATCAGGATCTGACTACACACTGCTACTTTCTCACCACGTGCGGTCAGTGTGTTGTCAGATTCTGAGCTCCAACTGGGGTTTTAAATTTCATGTTGGAAATCTCCGCAAAGGTGAGCGTGCACTTTTATAACGGTTTTAACTTTAAATAATTATACACGTTACTGTAAGTGTGTATTATACATTTTACAGAACTTGTTTTCAACCCCTTTAAATCATCCAATCTGACAATGCGACCCCTCCACTGTAAAAGTTATGCACCCCCCACCGTATGCCAATATTGCCTCTATAATCAATAACAGTCCTGTTGCTCTTGTTAGGATGCAAGTTTTTAGCATATAAGACCAAGCAGACAAACCGCAAATCTCCTCTTGTCTGTTCCCATGGTGATGTCACTACATAATGCCTAAAATAACTTAAACGTGTTTAAACTACCTCCGTATCCGGTTCACATCCTCTGCTTTGTTGTAAAGTAAGAGAAAAGGTTCAGACTATGTTGGGAAGGAAGGATTGGAAATTGTATGATTCCAATGTAAAACTTTTCGGTGGAAATTACTTTAGAACTCCTGCTAGTCAAATAAATGAAGCAACACCCCTCACAAAAAAAAACCCCCCACATTTTAAAATAATAGATTTGAGTTTGCCTACTTCCTATTCCTAGTAAGTGAATGTCGTAATCGTTATGCCTATGGTGCCATTTTAAAGACCTATAGGCTCTTCAATGTGTTTTTTATTTTTTTACCTAAACACGAGGACACTTCCTCGTGTCCTCGTATTTAGGTAAAAAAAAAAACATATAGTTACTGAATATTAGTGTCTTCCATCTTGTTTCATGCTCCAGTGAGCACTTTGTCTGCTCTAATTCATATCCACACATACTTGTCACTAGTGTGATGGCATTGCCACAATTACCTTGGTTTGCAGCTTTATCTAGTTTTGACGTTCTCTGGTTTACTAGTACATATGCACGTACTATCAAAATACTGAAATCATAAAAAAAAAAAAAGTTACACAAAAATGTCTTGTATGTGTTGTGACTATCGTCTAGTGAGTTAGCCATAACCTGAAGTTATGGTACAATCAGTCGATCGCACATTAGACATCCTTGAATGTGTGTGGTTGTAAATGTTTTTTAGGGGTATGTTCCAAAAGTACAACCGGACAAGCGGTCTATCACACATCTATTTGCCGAAGAAATAGTCTGCACATCATTGTATTAACAGGCCATGCAGGGACCATATATTTCAGAAAGCATGAATTGCTACCACCAGAGGAAGGAAGACCTTTTATCAAACCGTTTCCTTTTTGCACTGTTTGCCCCATAGTAAGACCTATATATTTTTATACAAATATAAAGTATACAAGCGTATACTTCAACATGCCAATATCTTTCTGTGGGAAAAATGTACACTTGAAAAGTGTCCTTTAGGCAAACGTTTGATAGGTTATTAAGGTGTTTTTTTTTCCTGCTATGATATTTATGCTTTTAAGCCAAACTACTTAAAGCTGGCAATACAAATTAGATTGAAGTCGTCCAAAAACACATACTTTAGTAGTAGCGGCTGACAATCTAATGTGTATTGGGGCCTCCTGACTGTCACCTGATGGTAGATTTAATAAGAAAGAAGGATCTGACATCTTGTATTGCAACATTCCTGATTATTTGTTCCTGCTGAAGATAAACTGCTTATTTCCCTCTCCTCATTGTAATAAATATGGTAGAGTTTGCAAGACGCCAGATGGCGACTAAAATGGGCACAAATTTTGCTCCTAAACTTTTAGACTTTGGAGCCAAAAGCGCCGAAGTGATTTTTAAAAATGTATTTATTTACTTTTTCCGTTTAAAGCCCCGCTGCGCAGACATGGATTTAAAACAAAACATTCTGGCTGCCTTCAATTGCCACTAGAGGGAGCGTGGGAACTTACTTCATACTGTGTTATTATTGAGTTCA